>NC_132923.1:132509491-132825218 GCF_047675955.1 Chlorocebus sabaeus
ACCACTGCCCTCGGGTCAACTCTCCATGATCTCCACTCATGCAGATGCCTCTTCTTCCCTCACATCCAGTCCATTGCTGAGTGGTGGCCGTACCACATCCAAATACTTCTAGAATCCCCACTTCTGGCTCCACTAGAGCTCCACTGCCGCTCTGCTCTGAGGTTCCGTCAGCTCTCCTGGACGCTGACAACCCAGGGGCTGCTCTCCTGCTTCCCCTCTGATCCTTGTGTACGGGGTTGAAGGGTGTCTTCCCAGATTCATGCCCACCTGGAACCTTACCATGTGAGTTTATTTGGAAATAGCATCTTTGGAGATGTAATTAGTTAAGATGCGGTTATATCATCCATTAGGATGGGCCCTAAATGCAGTGGCTGGTGTCATTCTTTTTTTTTTTTTCTGTTAAATTAAGAGAATATTTACTTTTTAATTGATTAAACTTATTGATTGCTATTTTTTTAAACTATAGCTCTCCTTCTTTTTTAAAATACTTTAAGTTCTGGGATACATGTGCAGAACGTGCATGTTTGTTATTTAGGTATACGTGCCATAGTGGTTTGCTGCACCCATCAACCCACCATCCACATTAGGTATTTCTCCTAATGCTCCCTCTTCCTGAGTCCCCCACCCCCCGGCAGGGCCCAGTGTGTGACGTTTCCCTCCGTTTGTCCAATATGTTCTCACTGTTCAACTCCCACTTATGAGTGAGAACATGCAGTGTTTGGTTTTCTGTTCCTATGTTAGTTTGCTGAGAATGATGTTTTCCAGCTTCATCCATGTTCCTGCAAAGGACATGAACTCATCTTTTTTTATGGCTGCATAGTATTCCATGGTGTATATGTGTCACATTTTCTTTATCCAGTCTATCATTGATGGGCATTTGGGTTGGTTCCAAGTCTTTGCTATTGTGAACAGTGCTGAAATCAACATACATGTACATGTGTCTTTATGGTAACATGATTTATATATGTATATCCTTTGGGTATACATACGGTAATGGGATGGCTGGGTCAAATGGTATTTCTGGTTCTAGATCCTGGAGGAATCGCCACACTGTCTTCCACAATGGTTGAACAAATTTACACACCCACCAACCGTGTAAAAGCGTTCCTATTTCTCCGCATCCTCACCAACATCTGTTGTTTCCTGACTTTTTAATGATCACCATTCAAACTGGCATGATTCTACGAAAGAGATGCAGACACGGATGCACGCAGAGGGTAGATGGCCATGGCATGGTGAAGGCAGAGCAGAGAGACACAGCTACAATCCAAGGAAGAGTAAGAGTTGCTGCCGTGCACCAGCAGCTGGAAGCAGCAAGGAGAAATCCTTCCCTAGAGTCCTAGGAGAGAGTGCAAACCTGCAGCACCTTGAATTTGAACTCCTGGCTCCAAAACTTCGAGAGAATAAACTTCCGTTCTGAGCCCGTGTGTGGCGATTTGTCACAGCAGCCACCAAACACTAATACAGTTTGTAACCTGTCTTCACTTGCAAGGAGACTGAACTTTACAAAGTGCAAATCATCCCCTTTCCCTTTCTGCTCAGAAATCATTTCACTTCATATAAAATAAAAATCCTTAATGCAGTCAGTCTCCAGGCCGGGACTGGCCCCATGTGCCTCCACAGCCTCCTCTGACTACTGCCCAGCCCCCTACAGAAGCAGCATGAATGGGAACGCTGTTCCCTCTCCTCTTAGTCAAGCAAACTCTAATTCATTCTTTCCCTCCTTTACACAATTTTAGTTATGAAAAACTTGAAAACATAAAAAAGACAGACACCTTGCACCTGCACCCTGTGTGTGACCCATGTCGCTATGTGTACTTCAGACCCATTTTTTTTTTTTTTTTTTTTTGAGATGGAGTCTTGCTCTGTCTCCGGGCTGGAGTGCAGTGGCGTGATCTCGGCTCACTGCAACATTCGTCTCCCAGGTTCCAGTGATTCTCCTGCCTCAGCCTCCCGAGTAGCTGGGATTACAGGTACATGCCATAATGTCTCACTAATTTTTGTATTTTTAGTAGAGATGGGGTTTTGCCATGTTGGTCAGGCTGGTCTCAAACCCATTTTTTAAATGAATACATTGCAGAAAGAGTTGAGTCTCTATGTGCCGGCTCTCTGCCCGACCTGAGATTGGAATTTCCTCCCGTCCATGTTTTGAATCATTCTCTCTCTCTCTCTCTCTCTCTCTCTCTCTCTCTCTCCCCCTCTACTTCCAACTTTTTTCTCCCTCTCTCTTTTCTCTTTCTTTTTCTCTACACACACACAAACGCGCACACACACAGACACACACACACATAGATATATCTGTATATGGTACTGTTAGAAATACTTACAGGCTTACATAAATAACATTATGTTATTTATCTTCTTGTAATTTGATTTTATGTCAATATTATTAATTCTGAGATCCATCCGTGTTGGTAAATATCAATGAAATGTATCCATTTAAACTGCGGTGTGACACTCCACTGGGGAACATGCAACATGTGTTTCCCCAAACTCCTCTCCACTTCACACCAGCCCACATTAGCACAACAGTACTGCAGTGAATACTCTTTTATGTGTCTCTGTGCAGGTGTGTGAACATTTCTCTAGTTATATCCCAGGAGTGATGTTATGAACTGTGGAATGTGAGTATTTCCAATTTTACTGAATATTGTCAAATTACTCTCCTAAGGGTTGTAGCAATTTACACTTTCAACAGCAGTGGATTCTTTCATTCATGCCTGCACTCACTCATCCCAAAAGTACATTTGGTGAACACCTACTTTGTGCAGGCACAGCTCTGGGCACTGGGGACACAAACACAGGTGCTCTGTTGTCCAGAACAGTGGTCCAGTGTCAACGCTGGGTCAGGCTACCTGGATGCAAGAGCTAACTCCACAACTGACTAATAGGACTGCCTTGGGTGAGTTATACAACATCTTTATGCCTCTGTTCCCTCCTCTGTAACATCTGATAAAGTTGAAAATACACAGACATAGATCAATGCACAGGTATGCATACATAATCAGATATAAATGTAGATATAGACACGCACAACCCAGTATAGATTTAGATACGCACATAGATATAAAAATATAGATACATATATAGATGCAGGAATAGGCATGCAACTAGGTATACGTGCAGATGGGCACAACTGAATATGGATATAAATACACACACAGGCATATAGATATGCACAACCAAAAACCAGTCTCCTCCGTGCCTCAGTTTCCCCTCTTAGAGTAAGTACTCCAAAGTTTGATGAGGAGGAGGATGTGACAGTGTATGTAAAGCACTTTTTCAGCACCTGGCACAGACAATGCTTATACTGGCAGCAATGATTATTTTCCTCTGTCAATATCCTGCCACCAAAACCTCCAAAAACACGATTTTAATGTCAAACAGAGATGAGTTTACTGTCTCGTTGCAATACAGGAGACCACACCATGGAAAGCCATGGAGCGTCTTCATAAGAGCGTGTTGAAAGAACTGATTAGATATTTGACCTTGTATTAGGTAACTTGCGGAAGGATAGAACTGATTAGAGTTTTGACCTTCTATTAGGTGATTTGGGGGAGGAAAGAACAATTAGAGATTTGACCTTATATTAGGTGATTTGTGGGAGGATAGAACTGATTAAAGATTTGACCTTGTTTTAGGTGATTTGGGGGAGAAAAGAATTGATTAGAACTTTGACCTTGTATTAGGTGATTTGGGGGAAGAAAAAACTGATTAGAGATTTGACCTTATATTAGGGGATTTGGGGTTGAAAGAACTGATTAGAGCTTTGACCTTGTATTAGGTGGTTTGTGGGAGGAATCTGGGGCTTTGCCCTGGATTGGATGTTGTCAAGAAGTGGAGATAATTTAATAATTGGATATCTTAAAATTTGTATGGAGAAGGCCAGAACAATGGAATGAAGACAAAGCTGCAATTGGTAATGAATTAGCTGTCATTCATATTGGTCAGGTCGGGGGGATTCGTTATTTTGTGGACTGAACATTTTTGACTGTGCTCTGACATGGTGGCCTTGTCAGATATTAACACACTGTTAAACCATTTCTAATCAACAGAACACCAAGGCCTACCCCATAGAGCCTAGGCCAGCTCCTAGCTGTTGGGAGCTCTTGGTCATTTACCCAGCTGTGACAGACTTTCCGACTTGGATTCTTGGTCAAGGAGCTCCTGCATCTGATGACGGCTGGCCATCCTTGGCTCCTTTGCCTGCCTATGTATTTATCCTTCCTACGGGTTGGACCTGGCTTTCTGGGCTCAGCTCCTTATCTTGTCCATGATTCTCAAAGGAAAAGGCTCCTCAGCACCGTTGGTGGGAATAGGTTGCATCTTCCTTTGTCAAACCCAGAGGAGGCCAACCACGG
The DNA here is from genome assembly GCF_047675955.1 of Chlorocebus sabaeus. Lineage (NCBI taxonomy): Eukaryota > Metazoa > Chordata > Mammalia > Primates > Cercopithecidae > Chlorocebus > Chlorocebus sabaeus. The sequence goes on from NC_132923.1 coordinate 132,513,853, forward strand.
GCAAGGACAAGGGCATGCCCCTTCCTCAGCCCTGTCTACCCCAGCATTTGGAAAGCAGAGAAGACCGTTCAGTGCATCTGGCCAGAGTGTGAACGGAGTGAGCTGAGTGTCTGGGAGGCAGTGTGGTCTCCTGGGGAAGGTTCAGGCCAGGGAGCCAGAGTGCCTGGGATAAATCTTGACTCAGGGTATTTGTTCATTCTCACACTGCTATAAAGAACTTCCCTGAGAGTGAGTGGGTAATCTGTGAAGGAAATAAGTTTCATTGACTCACAGTTCTGTATGACTGGGAGGCCTCAGGAAACTTACAATCATGGTGGAAGGCGAAGGAGAAGCAAGTACCTTCTACACAAGGCAGCAGGGGAGAGAGGAAGGAAGGAGGAACTTCCAAACCCTAATAAACCATCAGATCTTGTGAGAACTCACCCACTATCAGGAGAACAGCATGGGGGAAACCGCCCCATGATCCAAACACCTCCCTCCCTCGACACATGGGAATCGCAGGTCTCTCCCTCGACAGATGAGAATTACAATTCAAGATGAGATTTGGGTGGGGACACAGAGCCAAACCATATCAGTCAATGTCTATAGTGAGCTAGTGTCACCCCACAAATCCATGTCCACCTAAAGCCCGTGAATGTGACCTTATTTGGAAATAAAGCCTTTGCAGATCTAATTAAGTTAAGATAAGGTCCTAGTGGATTAGAGTGAGCCCTAGTTCAGTGACTGGTGTCCTTGTGAGGAGAGGAGAGACACACAGAGGCACAGAAAAATTGGCCATGTGCCATTGGAGGCAGAGCCTGTGGCGATGCATCTAGAAGCCAAGGACGGCCAAAGAGGGTCAAGGGCCACCTGCAGCACCAGAGCCTGGGAGGCCGGGGACAGAGTCTCCCCCAGAGCAGGAGCCCACCCTTCCTTCACCATGACCTCAAACTTCAGGTCTTCAGAACCACAAAACAATAAGTTTCTGTTGTTTTAAGGTCACCCAGTTAGTGGTGATGTGATACGGCAGCCGCAGGACCTCGTACAGTGACCTCAAGTTTCCCTTCTGCTGCCTACACCCCTCAGAGTGCAGGGCCAAGACCCTCGCCAACGTGGTGGCCTCCCTCCCCGGGTGGGCTCCAGCCCTCTCCCCACTCGTGGCTGTTGTTCCAGCATCTGCGTCTGGCCGCGGTGGACCGCCGGCCCATGCTGCTCGGCCCATCACACAGCCACTGGGTAATGACTATCATTATGTGATTGTGGTGTCGCTGAGGCTGGTGATTTGTCATTGTTAATGTTTATGAAGTGCTCAGTCCATCTGCAGAAAATGATAATAATAAAAAATAAGAGTAGATTCCCTCTAACAGCCCCAGGCCAGCACCAAGCAGAGAGTCCGGGGAGGAAGGCGCGCACGCAGGAGTATCCGAGTGGGATGGGAGGTGACATTACTAAAGGCTGGCAGGTTACTAAAGATCTGAGCCTGACATTCTCGGTGCCTTCAAATAACCACCCCTAAAAACACTCAGAAAATGCTCATGGATATTGCCTGACAAGCTCCAGCAGAAATGAGAGAAGGTCAAGTCAGAGACCAACACTCATTACAAACCCAGATAGCGCTGGGCTGGGCACAGTAGGTGGGAAGGGGTGTGTGAAATCGAGGAAGTGGACCTATTTCTTATGTCTGCCTTAACCAAGACAAGAAGAAGGGCTGGGGCCCAGTGCTCCTGATTTTTACCCAGGCGTCTCCTGCCGCTGGCATCTGAAGGAGGAGCGTACAAGCTGAGCTGGCCAAGGAGGGCTTCCTGGAAGAAGTGGGGTTACCTGGAGCCTTCAAAAGGAGCAGAAGGGAAAAAGCGAGATAGTTTTCATTCCCATGACACATGTGAGGGCTTGATGAGTCTGTCTTCACTTTCCCCTTTGTAAGGGAGGGTTACAATGACCATTATCACATGAGGCCTCACATGCTGCTGTCGGATAATAGGCCCTCAGTTGGTTTCCCAATATTCCCCTGGAGACAATTTCAAAGCATGCCTGAGTTTTGCTGTGGCTTGCAGAGATGTCGTCCATCAGGCAGCCCACTCCACCAGCAAGATAGCCTCTGCAGCGTCTTACATGGGGCTCTGGCCGGCTTCCCTCAGGCTCAGGAAGCATCTCTCCTCAGCCCCTCGGCCTTCGGAGCCACCCCTGCCAGCCCACAGGGATGCTGCAAACAGAGCGACGGGCGGGGCCGTAAACCTCTGCAAGATTTGTGACTTCAGCCTGAAGTCGGTGGACTAAGAGAAAACGGAACTTGAAAGAGACATGAGCTGATGCAATCGAGTGGGCTGTGCTGTGGTCTGCAGAAGGCAGTTCCCCTGAATGCTAGTGAAGGTTCACTAAGACCCTGGACGAACGGGGCTAACTCAAGAAGGGAAAATGCTGTTCTGGGTGTCTTCCATTTGGACTTAGAGTTTCTGCCATGAATAAGATGACTCAAGGGGCTGCGCTTTGAGGATGATCCACTGTGTTCATGTTAGGATCATCACAGAAAGCAGAGAGGTTCCAGATTCCATGCATTCTAGTTGGATGGAGTGGATGAAGTGACCCCATGATTCCATCCCCTCCATCCCGGTCACTGTCTCTAATACAGACCGCCCAGGTCAGGCAGGGCCTCATTAGGGCAGACACCTGAGCTCTCAGAGCCTTGATGTCCACAGTGCAGGGGAACCACTGGCCCCCAGAAGAGACCATCAGCCCCTTCCCCAGAACTCTCATGGCACCTGCTCAGTTCAAACAAAAGCACAACTCTGTACTCGCTAAGGAGAGACTGGATTCAGACAAATTCTTGCGATAGGGAGTGGGAACCATTGCAACAGGGGAGGTGCTATTGCAGTGGGGGAGGGGCTGTCTCAGTGGGGGAGGGGCTGTTGCAGTGGGGGAGGGGCTGTTGCAGTGAAGAGAAGGCTCCCACCATGAGACCTGAAAGCGTCTCAAAAGTTAGGCAGAAAGAGACTTTTCTTTACGGGATTAGAAAGGACTGGTGTGGGAAGTGAGAAGAAAAGGTGGAGGTGGCTCAGTGAGACAGTGGATCAGAGAACATTTGACCCTGAGGCCAGCCTGCTTTCAGACCAGATGGCCGTCTGTGGGTTCAGGCTGAGGGTGGGCCAGAGTTCAGGGCCTGGGGCAGGAGAGAAGCAGAACTGTTTCACTAACAAGCATTTTGTTCCAATTATCAGTGGGGACAAAACGGTTCTACTAATCACCTGTGAGGCAAAGAAATGGAATTTAGAGGGGCTGTGTCCGGACTTGTCCTGGGTAAATGGGTGGGGTGTCTGTGAGCCTCATCTAGGTTATGTGGGGAGGGATGGTCTTTGCAGGGAGCTGTTCCGAGGAGCACAGTGCATTGGGAGCTCCTGAGCAGTGGCTGTTGACCAGCACCACAGACCTCAGATGAATTCACCGTGGTCACTGGCCTGCGGCACAGCCTGGACCTGCCGCAGAAGCGTGCCTTGCTCTGGCTCTGCTCAGAGCCTGTGCCTTCTGCATCCTGATAGCTGGGTCAGAACAGGCTTTCCAAGTACGGACGATGCCGCCTCCAAATACAGAGGCCCACCGAGGTTCGTGCGCCTTCCTCAGTGGTAAGAGGTCTGAGGTGCCCTCACCTACCTCTGATTTTGGAGGGGGTGCCTTGGCATGCCCCAGACCTCTGGATCCCTGAAATCTTCACTGACAGGCCCGGCCCTGGAGTCTTTGTAGGGTTTAGCTCCTGCCTTTGGAACATGGGTGTCTCACCAAAGCCTCTAATGTACCGGCCGCTCCTTCCTCGCTGGTCCATTCACGTGATGCCACCATGGGGTGAGCACACACACTGCTCTGCAGGGTGCCCAGCCAGCTCAGCCCTCACCTCTTGGACCATGCGGAAGTTGAGCATGACAGAAGTCATTTGGCCCTGGACCAGGAACTGTCCTTGGCTGATGGGAGCCACCTTACATGAGGGCAGGTCACCCCCTCCTGATTCTCACTCCAGGGCTCCCTGGGGGACAGATTGAGGCTGTCTCCTGCAGACACCACCTCTTGCTCAGCACCTCCCCTGCCATCTCCTCCCCACCCATCCTTCCCTTGCAAGCAGGGACCCAGTCAAAGGCACCTGAATCCCTGCGAGGCTGGCTCAGAGGGGGATTCTGGAGTTGGACACCCCTGCCCGAGGCAGGCAGGACCATCAGGCAGGGGATGCACTGAGAATCGCTAGCGGGCAGTGAGCAAGCCATGCTAGGGCAGGTCCACACAGCCCTGGTACCAGGTGAGTGGCTACTAGTTGTCAAGTGCGTTCTTGACTCGTCAGGTGGGATCAGAGCCGCCTGAATCCGCAGTGACACACAGCAGTCTACCTTCCTGGTCCAGGCTGTGTTACTTCTCTCGCCTCCATCTCTGCACAGTCCCAGAGGAGACGGCTGGGCCACCCCTGAGAAGGCTCAGGGATGGGGCACCAGCCTGTTGGGGCGTGAACAGCATGTGCTACAAAAACACACATTCTTCCTCCAAAGCATCACAGGCTCTTGGAGAGCTGTGACCAACTGCCAACCCAGGGCAGCTGCCCAGCCTTGCCTCAGGGACAGTGTCCAGCCTCGGTACTGCTTCCCCGGGGCTGGAGCACGGACATTACCTGGAATCTGGGGCTGAGCCGTGTACTTTCCACATAGTGCTGTGGAAGGCAGGTCCCCAGAGGCCATCCAGGTGCCGGCTGTCAGACAAGAGAAGGTAACACACAGGACTGATATGTTTAATCTAATGCAGGGACTTTTCACTGCAGGAGGGATGATGCTGCATTTATCAGGATTAGACCGCTCTCCAGCAACACAGCCATCCACATCTCCCCTGCCTTTTGTGTGAAGGTTGTGTTATTAAATACAGGCCCCTGCCACATGCCGCTTTCTCAAAGAAAAATGTGTGTGCTTGACACGGCTTCTCAGAGTTCCACAGGACTTCCTCCTCCGACCTTTTCAGTTGGCAAACAAAGCCCTCCATACAGAGTGGTGCCTGGCCTGGCTCTCTCTCCTTCCACCTTTCCATCTTCAGTTTTTACAAAATGTTTGGAGAAGTAAAGAAAGTCCCCACTGGCTAGGCACAGTGGCTCACTCTTATAATCCCAACACTTTGGGAGGCCCAAGTGGGAGGATGACTTGAGCCCAGGAGATCAACACCAGCTTGGGCAATATAGTCAGACTCCATCGCTACAAAAAATACAAAAATTAGCTGGGCATGGTGGTGTGCACCTGTGGTCTTAGCTGCTCAGGAGGCTGAGGTGGGTCTGAGAGGTCAAGGCTGCAGTGAACTGTGATCGTGCCACTGCACTCCAGCCTGAGCAGCAGAGCAAGACCCTGTTTCAAAATTTAAAAAGAAAAGAAAGTCACTCCTGACCCTGCATCTTCTGCGTGTTTGCAGGAGGGCCAGGCATTCCCAGAAATGCATCCCCCACCTCTTGCCATGAACCACTAAGGTGAACAGGGCAGCAGGAGCTTTTAAAGCCACACACATGACCTCACAGATTTGAGGCTGAGATTCCAGGAGCCAGCAGCAATGTAAGGACTCAAGGGCCACGTGGGAAAGAAACTTGCAGGACATTCAAACGACCCCAAGAGTGGCTGAACGTGCCCCATCTTCCCCCAGGTCCCAACTGAAAGTTGTTGTGTCAGGATCAGTTGAATGTGCTTGATAAAATCCAGATTCCTGGGCCCCACTCCCAGCCTCCTAGATAAGGATCTCCCAGGGCAAGGCCCAGGCATCTGCATTTTAAACAAGCCCCCAAGATGATTCTGGTGTAGCCCAGTTTGAAAGTTAATGGCCTCCACCAATGTGGATGGGAGGGGACAGTCCTCCAGGCCATAGAAGCCTTCCTAAATCCTCACTCAGCTCAGTGCCCTGGGGTGCTGGCTCCTGACTCAGTTCTAAGATCTTCCATAATAAATCTGTGGCCTTTTCAGCTGGAAGTGAGAGACCTTCTGCCCATTTCCTGACTCTATCTCTGCCCTCTCCTCATTCTTCAAACACCCACAGAGCTCCAGCTGGTGCCAGGCCATGCAGGCATCAGGGCTACGAGAGGCCTCCTGATGTGCCCAGTCTAAGCGCATGTCCTGCAGGGGGTCTCAACCACCCTCCCCCCAGGGCCTGGCTTTGAAGGCAGCTCCTGATATCTCCCCCACCATCCCTCCCCAGCGGCCTCAGTCCCTTTCCTTAAAAGTTCTCTGCTTCTCTCCACCTGACTTCGAGGCTGCTGCCCCATCCCGTCCCTTCTCCTCACCACTGAGGTCCCTGAGAACCCTCCTCTGCCTGCCATTTCCAGGTCATCTCCACCCATCACCGAATGCTCCTGCATCGGGAGCCAAAGCCCTTTCTCAAAGACAGTCAGTGACCACTGGATTAGGTTTCTGAGCTGCCCTAATTCCCGTAAACTGAGGCCTTAGGATACTAGACATGTACTTTGTCACACTCCAGAAGGCCAGAAGTCCAACCGAGACTTGGAGGAAGAATCTGTCCCCTGCCTTTCCCCAGCTGCTGGTGGCTCCCACTGTCCATGGCATTCCATGGCGTGTAGACGTCTCACCCCCATCTCTGCCTTCGTCTTCATGTGGTCTTCCCTCTGTGTTTCTGTGTCCTTTTCTGTATCTCATAAGGACACTTCCATTGGGTTCAGGGCCTACTCTAATCTAGCATGATTTCATTTCAATCTTTATTGGTATCTGCAAAGCCCCTATTTCCAAATAATATCTGTTCTTTTGATAGTGAGTGAGTTCTCATGAGGTCTGATGGTTTTATAAGGAATCTGAGGTTCCAAGGGATCGTGGATTTTGGGAAGATGCCATTCAGCTGAGTGTCAAAAGCCCCTGGGCCCTCTGGACCTGTAGCCAACCCCCTGTGGGCCCCAGTTCTCCAAGGACTCCCATGCACAGTACTCTCCTGGCCTCCTAGCACCTCTCCCCAACTCCGGTCAGCACCACGGTCTCCTCTTCCTCCGCCTGCTCCCCTGAATTCTGTCCTCCACCCATTTCTTGTGACAGATACCAACTCCTTGTATGGTCTCACCACTTCTGACCTGCCCCCAAAATGTCCTTCCAGCCCCAGTCTTCTATGTGAGGGAACCTCCCAGACAGACCCTTTCCTGTCTTACTTCTCATCTTGCCCAAGCCTCCCAGCCTGAGCCCCTCATCTTTGCCCAAGCACTTCCCACAGGCTGCACTCACCTCTGTCCAAGGGAACTGAGTCTGTTTCCATCCAGGTCACAGCCTGTGGGCTGCAAACTCTCTTCATGCCGGGAGGGAGGTATCAGGAAGCGTCCACAGGGTGTAAAGTGGAGGAACAGGAGAGAGAGAGGCCGTGCAATGAGGCCCAGGGAGTCAGAGTGCTCTGCTCTGTGGGGCCCAACCAAGGGATTCAGAGCAATGGGATGTTAAATTAAGGGGCCTCATGGCGCTGTCCCAGCATAGGCATGTCTACCCACACCAAAGGCTGTGTATTAGTCTGTTCTCACGCTGCTATGAAGAAATACCCAAGACTGGATAATTTATGAAGGAAAGAGGTTTAATTGTCTCACAGCTCCTCATGGCTGGGGAGGCCTCAGGAAACATACAATTATTACAGAAGGTACTTCTTCACAAGATGGCAAGAAAGAGAATGAGTGTCCGGGAAAGGGGGAAGCCCCTTACAAAACCATCAGATCTCGTGAGAACTCACTCACTATGAGGAGAACAGGATGGAGAAACAGCCCTCGTGATTCAATTATTTATAAAACCATCAGATCTCGTGAGAACTCACTCACTATCACGAGAACAGGATGGAGAAACAGCCCCCATGATTCAATTATCTCCACCTGATCCCTCCTGCGACATGTGGGGATTATGGGAACTACACTTCAAGATGAGATTTGGGTGGAGACACAGCCAAACCATATGAGGTTGGGTCTGTGAAATGTGACCCTGGAAGAAGAGCAGGGGTCACTGGAGGTCATGGGATGGGTTGGGCTCACTCAGGAGCAGACCTGACTTGGTCCCTGCCCTGTCCCTCTCACCCGTCCTATCTGAACAAACTACCAGAGCTTCCTGTATTCATTTCTAGGAGGAAATCATGAGCTCCGTCCTTCTTCTCGCCTTGTGGTCTGGCCTCAGCTCCTGCAGAACTCACCCATGGGCTTTGCCTTCTTTGGGGTAACGGGAGCTAGGCTGGGGGCCCTCCCTGGCTTCAACATTCCTTCATTTGCACATTCCTGTGGGGACTTTCTTTGTGTTTCGAGGCACTGTCCCTTTAGTAGAAGGGTATTTATGCTTGAATTTAAAATAATAAGTATAAAGTATATTTGAAGTAATTAAAATATACGCTAGGCCACCCCGAGTGTTGGGCCAGATCTGGAGATGCTGGAGTAAACCCAGCTCTGCCCTCCACAGCCTTGCAGCCCTGGGGAGCAACTTCCCTGCTTTAGACAATTTCTTATTTTGTCAGGTGGACTGATGTTAACATCTTCCTTATAGGGTTATTATAAGGATTAAGCAAGTTAATGTTATAAAGAGCTAACAAGCACATCTGGTGCGTAGGTGCCTCTAAAAGTGCGTGAAATAAATAAAAACCTAATTGTCTTTGCTGTCCCACTGGTTTTAGATACCCACAACCACAGTGACACTGCACCAGTGACCCCAGAGAAGCGCCCCCATGCCCTCCCATCTCCTCCCTGCCTGGCATTCCTGACCCCCTTGTCGCAGCCTTGTCAGCTGACACAGCCTTGTCAGCTCAGTCATAAAGAGTTGCCCATGGCATTTAAGAAGGAAAAATAAATGGTTCTAGTCTGTTTCTTTCAGAAGTCCTGGTGTCCCCAGGGGATGAGATGCTGAAGTGTTTCACAAGTGCTTTCCTAGGATGTGGAAACATAAATGCAAATACAGTTCACTTAACTGGAGCATGAGGGAGGCCTGTGGGATGGAGGCTGGGCTCTGGAGCAGGAAAGGAGACTTCTCTCCAGGGGTGAAGGTTCAGAGCTGCTGTCACCACACCATCCCCCAGGAGCAATTCCAGCATGTAGCTACCCCTTACCCTGCACTCAGCCCCCTCTTCCCACCCAGCCTCACATCTGCCATCTCCCAAGTCCTTGGGGGCTTGCTGGATCTGCATAGCCCATTAGTTGCTGACTTCTGCTTCCTGAAGCCCTCCTTGTCTCTCTGACTCCTCTACTCAGCATCGCCATGTGTTTGTTGAATATTTTATGCAGGAAATCACCTGCACGGCACAGTGGCAGATATAAGAGCAGACAACGTACAGAGTGCCCAACCGGGGGAAAGGCAGAGATAAACAGGAGAAATGCCACAGATGACATAAGTAATGCTTCTGGGTATCAGAAAGGGAAATAGAGCCACCACTGCAGAAATATCCAGTGGATGACAGAGGTCATTGGAGTGGGGAGTCAGGTGAACATGGACAATAAGCTCTGTTGGCCTAAGTTTCCTCACCTGTAAAATAGGAATGCTAATAGCCTCCACATCACATGGTGGTTATGAGGATTAAAAGAATTCATACACATAATGCCGGCAAGAATAATGTCAGGTATGCAGCAGGTGCTATCATTATTGTCTTCATCACTATCACCACCACCATTATTATCACCATCATCACCACCATCATCATCACCATCATCACCATCATCACCACCACCACCACCACCATCATCACCATCATCACCATCACCATCACCATCATCACCACTACCACCATCATCACCATCAGCATCATCACCATCATCATCTCTATCATCATCACCACCATCATCATCATCTCCATCGTCATCATCACCATGATCATCATCACCATCACCATCATCATCACATCACCGCCATCACCACCATCATCATTATCATCACCATCACCATCATCATCAAATCATCACCACCAACACCATCATCACCATCATCATCATCTCTATCATCATCATATCATCTCCACTATCACCACCATCACCATCATCATCATCACCATCACCATCATCATCATCACCATCACCATCATCATCACATCATCACCATCACCATCATCATCACATCATTGCCACCATCACCACCATCACCATCATCATCATCACCATCATCATCACATCATTGCCACCATCACCACCATCACCATCACCATCATCACCACCATCACCATCATCACCATCACCACCATCACCACATCATCACCATCACCATCATTATCATCACCATTACCATCATCACCAACATAATCATCACTATCATCATTATCACCATCACCTTCATCATCACCATCAACACTGTCATTCGCATTACACTATCATCGTCGTTATCATCTTTACTATAACCATCACCATTATCATCACCACCATTACCATTGCCATTATCACTACCATCACCATCATTATCACAAACATTATCATAGTTGTTACGCCCTAGATGCTAGAGATTGAGCTGATCTCTAAGAGATGTGCTATGCTGGAATAGGAAAGAGGGATGGGGAAGCACATTGGGCATGTTAAATGAGGTAGGCATGGAATAAAGTACTGGGAAGGTGGAGGATTCCTAAAGGCCATTTAGACTAAAGGGTCAGCAGCAGAGTCTGATGGCAAGGTAAGCTGGGGTCAACTCATATAAGCCTTGTAGGAGGCTAAAATATCTCTCTATCTCCTCCTCCTCCCCAGCCTCCCTGACTCCTAGCTTTGCCCTTCTTTTCCTTGGACCCCACACTTGGAAGGAACCACCACTCCATCTTTGGAGCCCTTCCACACCACCTTGCTGCCATGTGTGGGGAAGCAACAGCAGAGGCCCACGCGTTGTGCACCAGGGTCGGCATTTTCAGGCCACCCAAACATACTCCTTCCTTTACAGGGGCATGTCCCCTCCCCAGCAGTTTTCTGCCTTGCCTTCTTGGTTTAATGGAAGGGCGTCCCGGGTTTCTTCTTGGAGGCTGACTGAAGAGTCCTCCTGGGTTGGTAATGAGAATGGTGTGACAGGAGCTGGGAGGCTGCAGATGCCAGGCCTCCAGCTCTGGACTACTGTAATCGGAATAACATGGGAGTTGATTTGTTCTCTCCAAAATGTACCATTATTGTTAGATTTCCCACTGGCTAGCTTTGGCAATAGTAATTTATGTCTCCTTCCCACCTGGGGGGACTCTTGATCCTTTCTCGGGAAGGGACACAGCATCTCCTGGCTAGGCTGTAAATGTCTCATTATGGCTCTCAGCTGCACACTTGGTCTTTTTCCTCACTCTGGGTCACATTTCATTTTGGTTTAAATAATGAAACCAGCAGACTGGAGATTAGAGCCGTTAAATGATTTTTGCTCCTAGGAAATGGATGCCTGTCCAAGACAAAAACTCACCCACAGCTCAGGGGACCCTCTGTGCTAGTGGGACTGGAAAAAATAGACTGAAGCAGCTTGGGCATGACTCTGAGACCACTGAGTCTTAGACTTGCAGTCTGAAAGATCAGGGAGGACCACTTCCAGGCCACATGGGCAGGGAGACAGACACAGAAGGTGCATCCAGGAGACATTCTGCCTTGTTGTAGACAAGGGCTGCCAGGATGAAGAAAGATGCCTTCAGCCTTCATGGCATGGCAGAAATGATCCTTGTCCCCCTGCACTTTTTCAAGTGCTTTGCCAACAGCTTTCACATGGAAGTTCACCTGGGCTCGCTTTGCTGCCTCCATTGTGCAGTTGAAGAAACTGAATACGAGAGATTCAGAGATTCCTCACTTAACTGAGATAATCACATCCTCCCATGGCCAGGCAAGACTGTAACTCCGTGCTCTTTTCACCTCACTACCTCACTGTCTCTTTCCTCTTCCAAAGGAAAAGCCAGGAGTTGAGAGCAGTGGCATGAGAAGCTCCAGGTTACATCTCTGGGAGCAAAACTCAGACCACTCACTGCATTCTGTTCAAAGGATGACTTCACTCTTGCTCCCCTGGAGACAGAGAGACCGTCTCTCTAGGAAGCAATAGCAGTAATTCTCAGGGTCAGATCATTCTGAATTCTCTGAGTCTCAGTTTCCTAATCTGTAAAGTGAGGATATATCACAGCCCAGCAGGACTCCAAATGTGACCAAAATATATGCGTGGAGGCCTCTGAGCCATGGCTATCATTAGGATTGCAGCAAGAAGTAAGGTTGGCCTCTCTGAGCCACCTTCTGCTCACTTCTCCCCTGAACAGCTCAGGACAAAAAGAGCTGGAGGGAGTAATTATGGTTGTGCTGCTGGAGTGGGCTCATGTGCAGGGTGGCATGGCCATCACACTTTGCCAACACTCCCCAAAGATGGGAGAATGTACCCTGTGACTTAGAAACATTAAGAGAAAATAAGCATCGTTACACCCTCAGAAGGATCTGATGTGAAACAGATGATACGTTCCATTAAACCAACTGAAAGCAGCATGTGCCAAGTCACTACCAATGGGCACACGAACAGGGAGCTGGGTCCCCACTTCTCAGGCAGTCAACCCTGCTTTGGCCACTCAATGAGCCCTGCCTACTCAGGCCACAGCCCCCAAGGGCCACAAGGAAGAGGTAGGCCTGGTGCCCACTAGGGCTGGCCAACAACAGAGGTTCTCATCCCTTCTCCCCCCACCTCTCCAAGACTAGGTACTGGATCCCAATCCCCCCTCAAAGCCAATCCCTCCCTCCTCCCCAACTAGCTTCCTTTTGCCTTAGGCCCCTGGCTTGCCTGCCCCCTGGGGCTCCGGATGGATGTCCCTTTCCAGTTCCAGCACTGATGCTTAGCCAGCTCTAGCCCAGACAGCCAATGGCTCCCAAGAGCACGGCACCCAGGCACATTGACAGCCTTATTGATGGGGTGCTGCTCTCAGTGCTATGGCTGAAGTATGGAAAGCAGAGCTGGTTCAATCCCCATTCTACTGCTTTCTGAGCATGGCTTCAGGCAACTTGCTTTACCTTGAGAAACCTTGACTTCGCGATTTGTGAATGGGGTAACAATGAGTTTCCTGGGGGTGCTGCTGCCCCATTTTATCATCTGTCACCTCCCACTCACCCTCTCCAACTCTGGCCTGGATGCCACCTTCCTCATTCTGCTGATTCTCAGCTTGCCAAGGTCACTTAGGTGGTTACTAGATTCAACAGATGCCTTACAGTACCTGTCTGACATTTAACCTCTCAGCACCATTCAACACGTTTTTCTCCAATGCTTTCCTAAAATCCCCTCTTCTCTCAGCTTCCAGAGCCCACATTCTCCCTCATTTCCTCATTCCTGGGCCTCTCCAACAACAGACACTTATGTTCTCACAGTTCTGGAGCCTGAAAGTCCAAGATCAAGGTTCCAGCTGACTCATTCCCTCGTGAGGGCTCCCTTGCTTGCTTGAAGATGGTGGCCTTCTTACTGTGCCCTCACATGGACATTCCGTGGTGCATGAGCACAGAGGGCTGCAGGAGAGAGAAACTCTCTGGCATCTCTACTTATAAGAGACTAAATCTGTCGGATCAGGATTCTACCCTTATTCCCTCATTAAACTTTTGCCTTCTTGGTGCCCCATCTCCAAACATAGCCACACTGGGGCTTAGGTCTTCCCCATATAAATTTAGGTGAAGACACAACCATTCAGTCCACAGCACTGCCCTAATGTGGGCACTCCTCAGGCACTGGTCCCTGACTCCTCTGACCTCCCCCAACCCAGTGCTGCCCAGTAGAACTTTATGACCACAAAAATGTTCTATTTTGATCCATTCATGTGGCTACTGAGCTCCAGACATGACAAGTGCAAAGAGAGATGGAAGGTTTAATCTAATTTTAAATATTTTAAATGTGAGCATCCACATGGGGCTCATGGCAGTGGCTCTGCAGCGCAGGGCTACACACCCTCCTTATGCAATCATGCTGTAGAGCTCTCATGAGCTGCAGGCTCGTGGCTCCCACATACCCACCTCTAGTCCTGATGCCTTTTCCACACTCCAGACCTAAGGGTGATGCTGACTTACCTTTTCCATAAGCATGCAAACCTGCCAGAAACAAAGCTGTGACTCTTTGTCACAGACCCCCACCTTAGTAAAAGGCAGCATCTTCCATGAGTCCTTCTTGCCAGAAACCTGGCAACCACCCTCAACTCACCCTCTTTCTGATGCCCCACTCCCTCGGAGTCCTGCCAGGTAACCTCCATCCTATACCTTGAGGCTGCCCACTTCCCTCTACCCTAGCCTTTGTTTCTTGCAGCTGCACAGCCCTTCCTCTTACCTCAGGACTTCTCTGCCCCTCCTCCCCTGGGGCTCTGCAGGAGCCCCCTCTGCACCCTCCAGTCTGCTGTGCTACCTGCCTCAGCCCATTGTCTTCCTCCAGAGCCTGGGGGTGGGAGTGAATGCAGGCAGCAGGGTGCTAAGCCCCATGTAGCCTCTAGTGACACCCACCCCAGGTGTGGCAAGGCCTCCCTGCCCCAGGCTTCCAGAGGAACCCCCTGCACACACTCCCTGACCCTCCTCTGCAGACTGAACCCCAGCAAGACAGTGGCTGCTGCTCCTCCCCCATTTCCCTGCCCTTCAGGGAAGTGTGACCAGGAGGTGACATACAGCTGGTATCTGCAGGAGAAATCTCTGAAACCCCTCACACTTGTTGACTGTTTTTAACCCTAGAGCATGTGAGAAGGTTCTATACTACAGCAAAACAAATATAGTGTGGAAATGAAGGAAGACCCTACACCCAATGAGAAAAACAGAGGCCGATTATTTGGAGCTTGCTGTAGCAAGGGAGTCAGCCACCATCACCTGCCTCAGCAGGGCCTCAAAAACAGGCAGGGAAGTGCGAAGTTTCAAGGTAGAGAGGGGGAGGCTCCGGGTGAGCCCCAACAGAGGCTGTTGGCCTGGGGAGTTGGAGGCAGCTGAAACAAGGATGCTGTGGGATTGGGGAGGGGACCTATTTAGAGTTGGAATATGAGTTGGAAGTGGGAACAAAAATTAGGGAAGCCATCAGTTGCTAATCAGGTCCTGGCCATTTGGGGCTGGCAGTGGCAGGGGTTACTCATTGGCTTTCTGGGTTGTTCCTGCAGGTGGTGATCTGACTTCTGCAAGTCAGACTCATGGCAGCAGGCGGGCTCCTGGGCTTGGACTACGGGGGTGGGGTGGTTTCCTGAGCTGGGTCTATAGCTAAGGGGTGGTTTCCTGGGCTGGGTCTGTAGGAAAGGGGTGGTTTCCTGGGCTGGGTCTATAGGGAAGGGGTTTCCTAGGCTGGATCTGTAGATAAGGGGTGATTACCTGGGCTGGATCTGTAGATAAGGGATGGTTTCCTGGGCTGGGTCTATATGGAAGGGGTGGTTTCCTGGGCTGGGTCTGTAGGGAAGGGGTGGTTTCCTGGGCTGGGTCTATATGGAAGGGGATGGTTTCCTGGGCTGGGTGTGTAGGGAAGGGGTGGTTTCCTGGGCTGGGTCTGTAGGGAAGGGGTTTCCTGGGCTGGGTCTATAGGGAAGGGATGGTTTCCTGGGCTGGTTCTATAGGGAAGGGATGGTTTCCTGGGCTGGGTGTGTAGGGAAGGGGTGGTTTCCTGGCCTGGGTCTATATGGAAGGGGTGGTTTCCTGGCCTGGGTCTGTAGGGAAGGGGTGGTTTCCTGGGCTGGGTCTATATGGAAGGGGATGGTTTCCTGGGCTGGGTGTTAGGGAAGGAGTGGTTTCCTGGGCTGGGTCTGTAGGGAAGGGGTTTCCTGGGCTGGTTCTATAGGGAAGGGATGGTTTCCTGGGCTGGGTGTGTAGGGAAGGGGTGGTTTCCTGGGCTGGGTCTATAGGGAAGGGATGGTTTCCTGGGCTGGGTCTATATGGAAGGGGATGGTTTCCTGGGCTGGGTCTATAGGGAAGGGGTGGTTTCCTGGGCTGGGTCTATAGGGAAGGGGTGGTTTCCTGGGCTGGGTCTATAGGAAAAGGGTAGTTTTCTGGGCTGGGTCTGTAGGGAAGGGATGGTTTCCTGGGCTGGGTCTATAGGGAAGGAGTGGTTTCCTGGGCTGGGTGTGTAGGGAAGGGGTGGTTTTCTGGACCTGTCTCTAGAGAAGGGACCATTTCCTGGGCTGGTGCTGCAGGTCGTGGGTTAGAGCTCTCTTTGTCCATTTGTAGATTCAGCCGCTCAACAGACAGAATTTGAAAGCGCACTTGTGCCTGCTCCCATCCCCTTCCCAGCTCCCCAGGCGGCCATGGTTCTTCCTGGGGCATCCCTGGGGACTTGTCGTCTGTGCCACCTCTGGTGCTTGATGTGCGTGCTGTAGCTGTTACGCGTGAGCACTATGCAGCATGTGCATCACACAGGAGTGTACATCACACTGGCTCTCAGGCTGCTCCTGGGATAGGGGTTCAGCTGAGAAGGGGCGGGGTGCTGAGAGTGGGAGCTGCAGGGCTCAGCTGGGAAGGCATGGGAGACCTTTGTTCGGAAGACTCAGGAGGAGAGGAGAGGGCCTGGAAGCAGGACGCTGTCCCAGGAGCTGTGCCCCGCTGAAGGGTCCTGATTAGCAACCGAGAAGCACTCGCGTTTTCCTCTTAATAGAGAATAATGATCAAGACCAAATTTCTATTTTGTTTTTAAATTTATACTGAAAAGAGTATTAGAAATGAAACATTAATGGAATGTGAAAAATGAACTCTGCATTCAGCTCCCATTAACTCAATTGCTGGAGCTGGTGGATGGGAAGGGAGGGGATAACTACGCCCAGAAACAGCATTTCCACCACACGCACGGCCGCCCGCCGCCCAGCCAAATGGATCAATATTTTATGTACTTTAATTTTCTCATCTACGGGCTTGATGTTCTGACTCATCTTTTGTTTTATTTTCCTACTTCATAAATATTAAAAGTGTGCATCCGTTTTCCCAAGAAGAGCAAGGTTCCCGGTTTCTGTTTGGAGGCCAGTTCCTTGTCCCCAAGAGGACAAAGACGCCGTGACTCTTGAGTGCTCCCTTCCTTCCCCGGCAGTTCCCATCCTCCTGTACTAGTCAGGGCTCTCCAGAGAAGCACAACATGCTTGAGGACATGTAGACATCTATAAAGAGATTTATTTTGAGGAACTGGCTCCCACCATGACGGAGGACCCAGGAGCTGCAAGGTGAGCGGGGCAGGCCAGCAGGGAGCCCAGGAGAGCTGCAAGCTCTTGGTTGAGTTCCTGTCCCAAGGCCAGTGGGCTTGAGAACCAGGAAGTGCTGATGTTTCAGTCTGAGTCTGAAGAGAGGAAAAAAGCTGACAATCCAGTTTGAAGGCCATTTGAGGCAGAAAAGGATTCCCTGTTGCTCCAGGGAGGGGAACCATTTAGGTCTATTTGGACCTCAGCTGATCAGATGACACCCACCCCAGGGGAGGGGCATCTGCTGGTTTAAGAGCTAATCTCATCCAGAAACGCTCTCACAGATGCGCCCAGGATAACAGGGTTGACCAGATGCCTGGTCACCCCGGGATCCCATAATAATGACTCCAGGCTCACTTCCTGTCCTGCCTGCCTTTGCTCTCCTCTTCCTACCGCATCTCTCATTCCCAAGTTTGCTGTATTTGGAACACAGCTCTCTTTAATTCATTTAATTTTTTTCTGACTGGACCCTTCAGCCCCTTGCAGCATGTCCACATTCCCCTTTTTCGTTTCCTTTCTTTCCCCCTTGTTATCGTTTTCTCCTGTTTCTCGGCTCCTTTTTCCCTCCCTGGTCCCAGGCTCTGCAGAATATGCCAGGGGCCCCAGGGAGTGGCCCCTCATTCCTTGGAATTTATTATTTGCCCCACATCTTCCCCTTAGCCTGCCTGCTTTCCACAATGCAAAAGCCATCTTCGAAGTGACAAAGGTCCCTGTCTGCGAGTGACAGTCTCAGCTTCCTGCTCACACACAGTTAGACCACTGGGCACAGGTAGCCTCTGCCCCACTCTGTTCTCCTGCAGGGTAGGAGTTTAGCAGAGACCCCAGTACAGCCAGGATGGGGCCTCGTGGAGGCTTGGGGCTGCATTTCGCCAGAATTCCTCTTATCTGTGGCAGTCTTAACCCCCGCCGGGGTTTTTGTGTGGCAGAAGATTTGCATGGCCCTACACGATCTTTTACTGTTATGCATTTCAAAAATCGTAATTGAAAAAGCAATGCAGTAGCGCTATTAAAGGAATTTAAAAGACATCACAAGCACCTGCTAATCCTGCCACCCTAACATAGCCACTATTTTTACTGGAGTAATAAGGTCTTCACTTAAAATCTCCCCATTAGTGAAATGCCTGTGCTCTCAAGGAAAATGAAATGTACATGCAACCGAGCAGAACGTACTCAGGCCTGCATGACCCCTGCCCGCCACCCACCAAGCAGCACTTCCCTACAGCCCTGGAAAATGGGGATTGTGTTTGGGGAGGAAGCTGGGAGGCCTCCAGGGCCTTCCAAACTGAAGGGTGATTGAACGGTGGTCCACGCTGTCCCTTAGCCAAGGCTAAAAGTAGGATTCAGTCTTTCGCAGAAGGGTTTTCCATGAGGTTGGAGATGACTGGGTGGCCATGTGGTTCCTTGAGGGACCAGAGCCCTGACTCACCTGCTCACTGCTGAGGGCTGTAGGACACACGGCTCTCCTTACCCAACGGAAGGAAGTCTCCCTTCAAAGCTTCAATCAACACCTCAGACCTCTCACCTGGATTCTGGCAAAAAAAAAAAAAAAAAAAATCCCAGCTGGTATTTCTTTCCCCTTTCTCTGAGCTCTCCCCTATAGGAGAGAATGATAAGCCCACCCAGCACCCCCAGCCTCCCATCCACGGGGGAGGGTGTGACCAGCGGCATTCACAGCAACGTGTGCTCCAGGCATGGACCCGGGTTCTAGGTCTGTAGGACGAGGCAGGAAGGACGTGTGCTCCAGGCATGGACCTGGGCTTTAGGCACAGGTAACACAGGAAGGACGTGTGCTCCAGGCATGGACCTGGGCTTCAGGCACAGGTAACACAGGAAGGACGTGTGCTCCAGGCATGGACCTGGGCTTCAGGCACAGGTAACACAGGAATGACATGTGCTCCAGGCATGGACCTGGGCTTCAGGCACAGGTGACGCAGAAAGGACGTGTGCTCCAGGCATGGACCTGGGCTTTAGGCACAGGTAACACAGGAATGACATGTGCTTCAGGCATGGACCTGGGCTTTAGGCACAGGTAACACAGGAATGACCTGTGTTTCAGGCATGGACCCGGGTTCTAGGCACAGGTAAGGCAGGCAGGACGTGTGTGGGAGGTGTGGATCCGGGTTCTAGGCACAGGTGAGGCAGGCAGGACGTGTGTGGGAGGTGTGGATCCGGGTTCTAGGCACAGGTGAGGCAGGCAGGACGTGTGTGGGAGGCCTAGGGACATGGAGGTGAGACCATTTACACCACTCATGGCCCTTCACAGTCACTGGGACAGAGGCTGCATCAGATGCTGCTGTTCTTCATGTCTGAACCACTTATCTCCCTGAAAACAGACCAATGGCTCCTCCCACCTACAGCAGCCCAGCTTCCTCCCCAGCCTATCTATGCCTCCTCTGCTTCCGCAGTGGTCCCCACGCCACTCTGACCACACCAGGCCAGGTGCCCTCCACATGCCCGGGGCTGCTCCTCTCACCGGTGCTCCTGGGCCTGCCCAGATTCCCTCCGTGGAAATCCCTGTCTTGTCTCCTATCCCAGCTCAGGCATCCTCCTCTCCAGAGGCTGGGCAGGAGTAAGCAGGTGCCACTGTCACCGTGGTGACTCCATCATATCCACGTGAGCCTCTGTCTTGGCATCTGTCTCATTGCACAGCAGTCATGTCTTCTGGACCGGCCCCACTCTGAGTGTGGCCCTGGCGCTGAGCAGCATCTCCAAGACACAACAGGTGCTCATTAAATGTCTGTTGTACTGAATGGAACCAGAAAGGTCTAGTTTCCCCTCAGGAAACTGCTGGGTGTGTTTGTAAGGGAGGGGGCAGGACCATGGGGTAGGGAGCAGTGTGGCAGTCACACCCACGGGCTTCAGAGTCATCAGACTGGGCTCCACCCTGAGAGGCCCAGTGTGCACCTGCTTCCGAGGCAATGTTAACCTCTGGTACCTCTGAGTGCTGAGGAAGACCTGAGATGGGGCAGGTGAACCGCTGGACACAACGCCAGGCATGCAACTAATTTTGACAAATGTGAGCCTTTGGTGGTCATTGTAGCTACAGCAGTGCCTCCGGCTGGGCTGGCCTGTTGTGGCCAATTCCAACCTCCTACCTCCAATCCACAAGCCTCACAATCACGTTCCAGATTTGCTGGAGAAGGCTCAGCAATCACTCAGTGGTCCCAGGGAAGGCACAAGGAGCTGTCTTCGAGAAGCCGCACCTGTCCTTCAAAGGCAAAGTCAGCTGAGCTGGAAGAAACACAGAAGTTACACCC
Source organism: Chlorocebus sabaeus (assembly GCF_047675955.1). Classification (NCBI taxonomy): domain Eukaryota; kingdom Metazoa; phylum Chordata; class Mammalia; order Primates; family Cercopithecidae; genus Chlorocebus; species Chlorocebus sabaeus. The sequence continues at coordinate 132,534,144 of NC_132923.1, forward strand.
CCCCCCCCAGAATAAAGCCACAGCCTCAAGGTGGGAGCACCAAGACAGAGTCTCGTGGCAAGGGCGGTGGGCGGTGGGGGGAGAAGGGTGGCCAACGTGCTCAACGACAGCGATCAGACCCAGAGGGAAGGTGTTTTGATGCAGTCTCATGACAAGGGCGGTGGACGGTGGGGGGAGAAGGGTGGCCAACGTGCTCAATGACAGCGATCAGACCCAGAGGGAAGGTGTTTTGATGCAGTCTCATGACAAGGGCGGTGGACGGTGGGGGGAGAAGGGTGGCCAATGCACCCAAAGCTGGAGATCAGACCAGGAGGGAAAGTATTTTAGTCCATTCTTGAACTGCTGTAAATAAATACCTAAGACTGGGTAATTTATGAAGAAAAGGGGTTTAGTTGGCTCACAGTTCCACAGGCTGCACAGGAAGCATGGCCGGGGAAGCCTCGGGAAACGTTCAATCATGGCAGAAGGTAAAGGAGAAGCAGCTCATTCTACATGGCAGAGTGGGAACAAGAGAGAGAAGAGGGAGGCTGCACATGTTTTTAAACAACCGGATCTCCTGAGAACTCTATAATGAGAGCAGCACTAGGGGAATGGTGCTACAGCACTAGAACCCATCCCCGGATCCAATCACCTCGCACCAGGCCCCATCTCCAGCACTGGGGATTAGCTTTCAACAGGAGATCTGGGTGGGAAAACAGATCCAAACCATATCAGGAGGAAAGATGGGAGCCCTGCAGCCTGACAGTGTCCAGCTCTGCTGTGTCCACTCAGCTGGAGCAGTCACTTCTAATGCTCTGCCCAGATCCCCGTGCCATTTCCATGTGCACATCCTGGCATCTGTGGGCTTTGCTTCCACAGCCCCATACCTGAGACCCTCTTCAGAGGACCAATGTTTGGGCGAGGTCTTGACCTCTTCGCCCTGTTGGTGGGGGAAGGATAACCCCATCCTAGGGTTATGGGGCTGGCTGGACACACACCTGATGCTCGGCAGATGAAATGACAGCAGCTTCTCAGTATTGTGTACTCACAGCCCGGGGTGGGGTCCCTGCCCACACAGGCCCACAAGGAGACTGCACTGGGTACAGAGTGAACTGGCCCTGGCTGTGGGAGGTGGGCTTTGCTGTATCAGGAGACTGGTCCCCTGGTTCCCACGGGAGGATGTGATTTCCTTATTTCAAGAGTCCTGAGATCTGGCAGGAAACTGAAGCTCACTCTTCTGGGATAAACAGGCAAAGATGAAGGGTGTGGTTTGGTTGAGGGTGGGGTCTTATCTGGGAGAGTAGAGTTGAGGAAGGGAGCTTGCCATCTGAGGCCTTCTCATTTCAGATATCAAGGTAGCACATAATATTGGGCATATGGCCAGGCGCGGTGGCTCACGCCTGTAATCGCAGCACTTTGGGAGGTGGAGGTGGGTGGATCACCTAAGGCCAGGAGTTGAAGACCAGCCTGGCCGACATGGTGAAACCCCGTCACTACTGAAAATACAAAAAATTAGCCAGGTGTGGTGGCAGGTGCCCATAATTCCAGCTACTTGGGAGGCTGAGTCAGGAGAATCACCTGAACCCAGGAGGCGGTGGTTGCAGTGAGCCAAGATTATGCCACTGCACTCCAGCATGGGCCACAGAACGAGACTCCGTCTCGAAAAAAATATATATATATACACACACACACACATATACATATACATACACATATACATATACATATACATATACATATACATATACATATACATATATTAGGCTTACACCAACGGCTGCTGGGACTGCTTTTCCTACAGACCAGCAAGCCGGAATGTCCAGAAGTTTACTTTCTTCCCTTTCAACCTCCACTTCATCCCCAGAATTTCCTAGGTCAAGGGCTGGCCGGTTCAGTACTAGAACAGCACAGCTCTCTCAGTTCTAACAGGGATAAACTCAGAGGGACAACCTACACCTGGGAGCTCCCTGCAGAGGCAGGCTGAGGCTGGATTTCCCCTAAAATTGTCACTTTACTCCTCTTTTTTTTTTTTTTTTTTTTAAATTGTGTTCTTCTCACATCAACTCTCTTACTGGTTTTTCCTGGAAGACCCAAGTCCTTATCTCAGGGCCTCCTTCTGGGGACTGACCCAGGGCATGTTACCCTTCACAAGGATTTGCCATCTGCCGAGCATTTCACACACTTCCACTCATTTGATTCTTGCAATAGACCTGGGAACTCAGCAAACGAGAACCATTAAACCCGTTTTATGGGTGAGAAGACTGAGACCCAGGCAGACGCTGAGATTTGCCCAAGGTCTCACAACGAATGAGGAGAGAGGGCTGAGCATGGGGGTTCATGCCTGTAATCCCAACCCTTTGGGAGGCCAAGGCAGGAGGATTGCTGGGGCTCAGGAGTTGAAGACCAGCCTGGGAAACATAGCGAGAGCTCATCTCTGCAAAACTTTTTTTAAAAATAGCTGGTCATGGTGGCATGTGCCTATAGTCCCAGCTACTTTGGAGGCTACAGCAAGAGGATCTCTTGAGGCCAGGAGATGGAGGCTGTATTGAGCTGTGATTGCTCCAGAGATGTGATTCCAACTCAGATCTGAGCTGTGCCTCCAAAATTAAAGAAATGCCAAGTATACCATAAAGCTTTACATGAAGTTCTCAACCTCAGAGAAGGACCCAGCATCTCCCTGGCCGCCTCCTTCTGCTCATTCGAGTTCCAGCTGACATGTCTCCTCTGAATCCCGCTCCCAGTCAGAAGCTGTCCCGCAGTCAAGTTCCTCCACTCTGTCCTGTTTTCTTATGAATGTTTGCTCTGCCCACTGCCTCCCAGACGACTGTGAGCCCCATAAAGACAGGCTCGTCACTGTGATTCAGTCTAAATCACCACGTGAGTGTTCAGTAAAGGTCTGTTGAATAAGTTAGATGATTAATTCTGCAAAACCAGCTTATAAGGGCTTGAGGGAACTGTTGGTATGACCTCACCACACTGTGGCCACAGCCTCACTACTGTGCTGCCTTCTCTGGGGTCCGTCCACTCACACGGAGCAATGCATGGAGCTCAGCACCCCGCCGTCTAACCATGAGGCCACACATCCTCACATCACTCCCACCACTTTCCTGAGGCCAGACACTAGCACGCTGCAGTGCCGAGTTTTGAGTCTGAGGCTGAGAGAGGAGACACAGCACCTTCACTAATGACCTGGAAGATGGGCAGGGTGGGGACAGAGAGTGATGGATGTTTGGAGGTGGAGAGCCTGACAGTGGTACCAGGAAAGGACTTTCACCTTGTGAATAATAAAGATAATTGAGCTTCAATGTATTTATCACCCTTCTCCCAAGAAGGGCAACATTGGAGAGAAAATGGTCCATGTTACACAGAATAACGAAGAAACGGTTGTAGGAGGTGCTGGTATCATAAATGTTCATCTTCAATGAAGCAAATCAGCGTGGTGTCATCTCCTCAGTTAGCGATGGGTTGAATGGGGACGGGCACCCCTCACCGGTCCCCAGGCATCCTCTGGGTGATTCTCGTGATTGACCTCAGCTGTTCTAGGTCATTGCCGCTGCAGACCCACCTTGCTGTGCCCTGCACTGCACTTCTTCTGTTCGTTTCCCCCATCGAGCTGGAAACATCCTGAGTAAACACCTTTAAAAATAAGAAACTCTGGGCTTTCTCTAATTAGATAATTTGAAATCGGGCCAAATTAGGATGTAACTATTTTTACATGGCTCCTCTTTATTCTCTGCTCGAAAAATTATTAACAGAACTAATACCTGGGACGGTGAAGGGCGGTATGCATTCCCCCATTAAATCTATAACAATTCTACTTTGCTAAAAATAGACAGGAAAATGAAGAGACTTACAAATCTCCTTCTCCTTTCTCAGGTGCCTGATACTCAACATCAAGATAAATGCAGAGCTGTGGCTGTGGCTCACCGAATCTGTTCACTTTAGGCCACTCCAGGCCAGTCGCTCCATCCCTTTCCTGGCTCCTTCTTGGGGCTGATTTCTGATGTATTTTTGGCTCAGTCCCTCAAGTTATTCATTTTCCTAGGCCATTTTCCACTCCTTTTATTTAGTGAAGTGTGTTTTAAAAGTTGGTGGATATTTGCATATACCTGTCACAGTTCTGTGTGGAGAACCCACCCCATGCAGGACACAGGGGAAATCTTGGGGTCACAAAGATGAAAACGCTGGGCGCTTCCCTGAAGAAACTGATAGTGTGACAGGCAAGATCAAGTCATTGTGAAATACTACAGTGGGCCCTAAAGCAGTGGGGACCCTCAACAGGAGGACAGAGAACTGCTTCCTGCAGGAGACCACTACTCTAAAGAGGTTCTGGGGGGCACTCATGAGTGCAATGGGATTTGAGACCTGGGTGCAGAACACTGAACAAGCAGAGGCTGTGAGCGAAGGGGTCACTGGGTGGCAGGAGTTGGGGACAGAGGGTCTTCAGGGACCAGGTTCCGGAGGGCCCTGTGGGCTGCACCAAGGCGCCTGGGGTGTGTCCAGAGAGTACCAAGAAGGGCTGGATGCATGGGAAAGGAAGAAGTCCCACACTTCTGTACACGGTTGCTTTCCCGCTCCTTGCCAGCTTCAAAGTCAAATTCTTGATTTGCCCTTACCCCTGGCTCTGGCCCAGGGATTCACTTTGAGGCTTAGCTTCAGGCACAGGGCAGGGTGCTAACTGGAACCAGTTCCTGGGGAGGGCTCAGATGTGAAAGGAGATAGGGAATGAAGTCACCCCTGGAGGACCCAGTCTGACGGCTCACGCCCTTGCTTTGGGTCCCCACTCCATGCTGATTTTGAACCACCTGCATCACAAGTACTCCTACTCGCTCACACCTTGAGCTACCTCCATTATTCCTCAACCATGTCCAGTGGTGACTGCCCCACAGACTCTGACTCCCTGGTGCCCCCACCTCAGTCACCTCATTACTGAGCTTCAGTTCTTCCACAAGCTCCCTGCTCCCCAGCACGTGGTTCCTGATTCCCTGAGGGCTATGGACATGCTTGCCAACTGCCAGGCTGTCCTCCCCTGGCTAAAAGGTCCTTGGAGCTGCAATTTGGACTGTTTTGCTCATCAGTTTATCCCCTGCCTTCAGAGCAGTGCCAGTGACACTGTTGATGTTCAGTGGAGATTTGTTGAATGAGTGAATGAATGAATGAATGAATGAATGAACTTCAAAGATGGCCAGGAAGCTAGGGGTGTGCAGAGGAAAAGCACAGGGCATTGTCCTAAATGCTAAAATTTTAAGCATCAGAAGGGCCTGCTGTCTGCCCCAGGTTCCCTGCGGTGCTCTAAGAACCAGGAAGAGGGGCTTTAATCACTTCTGGTTGGTGGGAAGGTGGCTAGGTGGATCTCGACGGGTACCTTACTAGGTCCTGTAATTTTTTTCATCTTGCTTCCCCATGTTCCACCTTCCCTTTTGGCTCTCTGAAAGCTCCTTCCTCTGGGAGGAGATAATTATGAAGGAAGGAAGGTGGGTGGCTGGAGAGGTAGGTGAATCAGTGGGGTGGGGTGGAGGGTCCTTCCACGGATTATTTTTCTAAACAGTGACCCTGCATCCTTTATCTCTTTTACTGACCACCATCAGATGCAAACCTAGTTACTGCCCCCTGGAAAAGCAGGAAGAAGTTCTGTTGCTGGCACAAGATTCAGGTGAAAGGTGTAGTCCCAGAAGGGGGGCCTCCGAGGGAGGGGGTTTCACTTGGCCCAAAGCCTTGTGAGGATGGAAGGGTCCACTGCCTCCCCTGCCCTGCTCTGACCTCCAGGGATGCTGACACAGAGAGAGAAGGGGAGACAAACAGAAAGAGAGAGAGAGAGAGAGAGAGAGAGAAAGAGAGAGAGAGAGAGATAAAAGGCAGTCAGAAGGCTGTATGACTTCAAAGAAAAAATTTAAAATTCCAGAATAATAATTCAAAATACATCACACGCCTCCTGTGTTTCAGAAACAGTTGGCCTAGGGGAGATAAAGATATTCAAATGTGGCCCTCTCCAGGAGGTCCCAGGAGATAATGAGGGTAAAGTTACAATAGTGAGGACTCCCCCTGCACCAGCCTCACCCCCAACCAACCCCACACTCCAACTAGCCCCACCCTAAACAGCCCCACCCCCAACCAACTCCACCTCAGCTTGATAGGGTTTGGTTGTGTCCTCATCCAAATTTCATCTTGAACTGTAGTTCCCATAATCCCCAGCTGTCATGGGAGGGACCTGGTGAGAGGCAGTTGAATCATGGGGGTGGCTATCCTCATGCTGTTCTCGTGATAGTGAGTGAATTCTCATGAGATCTGATGGTTTATAAGGGACTTTCCCCCAACTTTGCTCGGCACTTCTCCTTCCTGCTGCCGTGTGAAGAAGGACATGTTTGATTACCCTTCCACCATGACTGTAAGTTTCCTGAGGCCTCCCCAGCCATGCATAACTGTGAGTCAATTAAACCTCTTTCCTTTATAAATTACCCACTGTTGGTATGTTCTTATTGGCAGCATGAGAATGGATGAATACATGGCCCTAGGCCCAAATAACCTCACCCCCCAAAATAGCTCCACCTCAAACAGCTCTACCCCCTCAATCAGTCAGCATCACCCTGCACCAGCCCCACCTTCTCAGGGACCTCTGGATTCAGACAAAGGTTCTGAGTCAGAAACAAGATTTCCCTCTGTGTACTCCACACAGATAATTTACATTTGAGTTTTTGGTTTTTTTCATGTTGAGGTTTTAAGGGGCCAATAAACTCCCTTTTCCTGACCAACATTTGAAAGAAGATCAATTGAGAGAGACAGAAATCAGGTAGGTATCCCTGATAAAAGCTGGGAGACCCACCAAGTCAGCTGTGTGGCCTCAATGGGGCTCCTGAATTGTACAGACACCTCAACAAGCTGCCAGCTCCGAAGGCGACTGCAACCCCCACCCCAAATCAGCTTCCACAGCACAGTAGCACAGTGGGAAGGAAGACCAAGGCACACTCTCCATGCCAGCCCCCACGGGATGTGAGAGGAAGGGAAGAGCTACACACGAGCACAGTGGGAAGGAAGACCAAGGCACACTCTTCATGCCAGCCCCCACGGGATGTGAGAGGAAGGGAAGAGCTACACATGCACACACACACCTCCCTTCCAATCAGGGGTCACTCCTGGGCAGGTTGGAAGCTGAGCTCCTCTTCCCAGTTCTTTCCCTTTCAGAGCAGGGCAGTGAAGTTCATTCCCACACCTCTGTGAAATAACGCAGGAGGAAGTGCTCTCTGAAATAACGCAGGAGGAAGTGCTCTCTGTGAAATAACGCAGGAGGAAGTGCTCTCTGTGAAATAACGCAGGAGGAAGTGCTCTCTGTGAAATAACGCAGGAGGAAGTGCTCTCTGTGAAATAACGCAGGAGGAAGTGCTCTCTGTGAAATAACGCAGGAGGAAGTGCTCTCTGTGAAATAACGCAGGAGGAAGTGCTCTCTGTGAAATAACGCAGGAGGAAGTGCTCCACGCTCACACATGCATGCACACACACATAGGCATGCACACATACACGCATACACACAGGCACCGGGGAAGCCTCCGACTCTGTGGACCTGTGGGAAACCTCTGAGTACTGACTGGGTAGGTCTCATTACATGGTCCCAGTTGCAAACCAACTTTTCTCTAGGAGCACAGATGACAACTGGAAGTTTGAGACCTACTTATTTTCACATGTCTCTTTTTCTGGAGATTGTGAGCTCCTTGTGGGGAGGGCCTCCCCAGCCCCCCACCTGCTATAGATCTCTAGAGTGAGCAACTAAGCCTGGTTTGCCCGAAATTTCCCAGGTTTGGCACTCAAAGTTTCACGTCCCAGGAAACTGCCTTAATTCTGGGCCCACCTGGATAACTGGTCATCTTGAAATAGTCAATACATATTTGTTGACTGAATGAACTCAGGGCTGCATCCCCCACTCACTCCGGAGACGTTGAAGAACAAGGACTCAGTCTCAGGCGGCAATGGCCACGAGGTGGTCTCAGCCCCGTTACCTGTCTAGGGGACAAAAGTTGCTTCTTTCTACACAGTTGTCAGCAAGATCTTCTTTTGACTTGGTGGAAGTGGAGAGGTGGGGGTGATTGTAACAAATATCATTGTTTTATTTGGTGGCTGAGACCTGCAGACCAAAGCTCTGGAGGTTGCAGAAAATTCCCCAGGAAGTGAATGCCCTCCGTCCTTTATCCTCAGCAGATGCAGAACAATGTGCAAGAAGCTGATGTGGGAAGTGTGTGTGCTGGGGACTGCATGGAGGCAAGTCTGAGCAGTGTTGATTACGAGACCAGCCCTAACATGCAGAATTGTTTTTAACTCAGTTTCAGGCAGTTGATTTGCCTGCATGAGATGCTTTTGAAATTTCCGCAAGGCTGACAAATGGCATTCCATGAAAAGTCAGGAAAATTGGCATTTACAGGCATTTGCCAGCATTTGTGGAAACCCATGGCATACCAGGTAGGGACTGAGGAGGAACAAGTTTCCTCAGGGGTCCTAAGAAAATCCTGGCCACCATTTGCACCCTGACAGAGTTCACTGATTCCGGACAAAAGAAGAGCCTTGAGGATCTTTGCCATGTTTGCCTACAGCTATGAAATCAGAGACGGCCAGGGTGAATGAGTGCCAGGCAGTGCAGCATGCGTCCTGGTGATCAGGGGCAGGGGATGCAGTGGAGCAGAAGGGACGTTCTGGATGGTGTGGGCTCAAGTTGGGCTTTAATGAAAAGAATTGCAGGCAAAGTTTCCAGCTAGGAGAACCAACTGGAGCAAAAGCCCAGAGAATGAAATACAGGATCAGGTTAAAGTATGCTGAGGTATACAGGTAGGGGAGGATGAAAGATGGAACAGAAGGTGAGCTGGGGGGAGGGTCCCATCCAGAGCCCACCCTCGCCATTCCATCCCCAAGCTCCAGGCCTGCCTGGGGGAGGTCAGGGAAGCCCTGGGCTGGCAGAGTGGTCTAGGTGGCAGCCACCAGGGTCCACACCCTGAGTGTCAGACCCTCCTCGTGTTATACTTTTGGGACCAATAAGGGACACCACCTTTAGAATAACTCAAGAAATAAAACCCCAAGTGTGACAGCTGGCACCAAGCAGAGTGCGCCGACAGGGCAGTGAAGCCGACATGGGGACTGTGAGGCTTCCTAATCCTCTCCCAGATTCAACCCACAAGAGGCCAGGCAGGCCTCCCCCAGGAGCAGGGCCTGCCCAGCAAATTCTCCCTGTGGCTGTGATATCATGAAAATATGTATATTTGGGCTGGACATAGTGGCTCACACCTGTAATCCCAGCACTTTGGGAGGCTGAAGCGGGCAGATCAGGAGGTCAAGAGATGCAGACCATCCTGGTCAACGTGATGAAACCCCATCTCTACTAAAAATACAAAAATTAGCTGGGCGTGGTGGCACATGCCTGCAGTCCCAGCTACTCAGGAGGCTGAGGCAGGAGAATCACTCGAAGCCGGCAGACAGAGGCTCCATGCAGTGAGCCGAGATGGCGCCACTGCATTCCAACCTGGTGACAGAGTGAGACCCCATCTCAAAAAATGTGTGTGTATATAATATATAAATATAATATATATACACATTATACATATTTATACATACATATGTATATGTATATGTATGTTTGGTCTCTGCCCCCTGTTTCATGCATAGAGCTCCTAAAACCCTTGGAATTTCTTGAGCAGTAGGGGTGCTGGGAGAATCTTTTGTTCTATTATTTGGTCTTTGACCCTGTTTCCTGACACAGAGCTGCTAAATCCTCAGAATTTCCTGGGTAACAGGAGCGTCTTCTGTTGTCATGAGGTGACTCTTTGTGGGTTCCTGGATTGGTTCTGGTCACTCGAGAGACCCAGCCAGGATTAGAAGCATGGAGAGGAGAGACAGGCTGGAGATGGAGTTCATAATGAATCGTGCTTATGTGATGAAAATCCCTGAACTGCAGAGTTTGGGAAAGTTCCAGTCTGGTGAACAAGAACACGTCCACACGCTGGGAGGGAGTGTACCCCAACTCTGCAGGAAAAGAAGCTCCTGCATGGGGAGCCTCTGGACCTCACCCTGTGCCCCTGTTCATCTATCTTATCCTTTATTAAAGAGTAAACTGGTAAACCTAAGGAAGTGTTTCCTTGAGTTCTGTGAGCCCTAATAGTAAATTCTCACACCCGAGGAGGGGTCTTTTATGCAGGTGGATCAGAAGTACGTACAGGCCACAACCTGGGACTCGTGCTTGGTGTCTGCAGTGGGGAACAGTCTTATTGGATGGTGTCCTTTACTCTGAGTCTATACTAATTCCAGTTGATGTCAGAATTGAATGATATGGTGGAAAACCCAGTTCCTCTCCCACTTTCCCCACAGACGAGAAGCAGTGAGCAATGGTGATAAGGCACCTCCCCCTCTAACTCCTACCCAGGCCACCGGTGGATTCAGGAATTTTTTAGAAAAAAAAATTTCTTCTAAATTTAGGCCTTTTGTTCATCAGAGGACAGCACCAAAACCAGCCATTGAGTGAAAGTCAATATTTCTAACATATATGTCAGACAGAAACCCTACACCCTGGATATATACATAAAAGTCTATCACAAATCAATAATAAAGAGACAACTTCCCTCTAAATCTGCAAGAGACTTAACAAGAATAAGTGGTCAAGAAATGATTGAAAAAAAGAATAAAGTCAGAAGATTTAGTCTACCTTATTTCAAGTGTACAAAATAACTGAATGCATAATAACCACAGGAAAAGTTGCTCAACATCCCTGACCATCAGAGAAATGCATATTAAAACCACAGTAAAGAACCACTACACACCCACCACAATGGCAAAAATTACAAATCCCAAAAACCACAGAGCTGGCAAGGGTGTGGGTAGGCTGGAATACTTACCATTGCTGATGCGTGTGTGTGGGGGGATGGTTGCACCACTTTGGAAAGCTTTTTGACAGTTTCCTTTTTTTTTTTTTTTTTTGAGATGGAGTCTCACTCTGTCACCCAGGCTGGAGTACAGTGGCGCAATCTCGGCTCACTGCAACCTCCACCTCCCAGGTTCACACCATTCTCCTGCCTCAGCCTCCCAAGTAGCTGGGACTACAGGCACCTGCCACCACACCCAGCAAATTTTTATATTTTTAGTAAAGATGGGGTTTCACCGTGTTAGCCAGGATGGTCTCAATCTCCTGACCTTGTGATCCGCCCGCCTTGGCCTCCCAGAGTGCTGGGATTACAGGCATGAGCCACTGTGCCCGGCCAACAGTTTCTTATATGGCTGAACATACATTTACCCTAATATTCAGCAATTCTTATAGGTCTATACCAACGATAAATAGGCCTATCAGATACTTGTACAAGAATGTAGGTTCATAGCAACTTTATTTAGAGTAGCAAAAAACTAGGAACAACCCCAATGCCCATCAACAAGAGAACTGACCAACAAACTGTAGTATATCCATTCAATGAAAATCTACTCAGAAAGAAGGGGAGGAAAGATGGAGAAAAAGAAATTGCTGATGCATGCAGCTACTTGGATGAGTCTTGAAAACATGAGTGGAATGAAGGAAGTCAGACAAGACAGAGTACAGACGGTATGACTCCATTTATATGAAGTTTAAGAACAAGCAGGACGCACTTAAGGTGATAAAAGTTGGATCAGTGGCTGCCTGCAGAGGGAGTGGGGACGGAATATGGCTGCCAAGGGCAGGGTCTTTCTGGCGTAATAAAAATGTTCAGTCAATCTAGGTAAGGTTCCATTGTCAAAATTCTACCAATTTTTCACTTGAAACTGTGCATTTTACAGTATTGAGACTATGCTCCCACAAAGTACTGCTTAAAATAACTTACAAACAGGCTGGGTGTGGCCTGTAACCCCAGCATTTCAGGAGGCCGAAGTGGGTGGATCACTTGAGGACAGGAGTTTGAGACCAGCCTGGCCAACACAGTGAAACCCCATCTCTACTAAAAATAGAAAAAGTGAGTCAGGTGTGGTGGCGGGCACCTGCAATCCCAGCTACTTAGGAGGCTGAGGTAGGAGAATCGCCTGAGCCAAGGAGGCGGGGGTGGCAGTGAGCTGAGATCACACCACTGCACTCCAGCCTGGGCGACAGAGAGATTCTGCCTCAAAATAAATAAGTAAATGAATAATAACTTAGAAACAAACTGAAGAATGGTTTGCATATTACAACAGAACACAGGAAGGAATATTCTAGCACAGAAGCTATCTGTCCCTTCTTGAGCGTCTCAACTTTTCCTGGCACGATGCAACATGCCTGTGTGCATTACCGCAGGTAGTGTATCATAAGCCCTTGGAGCAAGGGGCTTTCCGGGACCCAGAGAGACTCGGTGACTCCCCTGAGGACCCCCGAGCTGTGCACAGTGGCAGAACCAAAACACAAGGCAGACACGCTGATACCAAGCTGTCAGCCTCCACATTCCTTCCAGGTGCTGGGCTGCTTTCTGTTTCTTTGTGTGAATCCCACAGCAACCAGCAAGATCACTATGATTGCCCATTTTAAAGGTGAGGCAGCAGACTCAGACATGAAGTGGAGTGAGGATGTAAGCCCAAGCCCGGCCCGCTCTCCCACTAATACCACCCCTGCTCCTTGCCCCGCTCCTGGCCACCATTGCTGTCACCTCCCAAAGGGGCCACCTGTGCCCACCCAAGACCTTGAGATGCAAACAGGAAAAGCCTCAGCAGCTCCAGAGGCAGAAGCACAGGTCAGGGATTCTCAGCACGGAAAAGGCCATGTCCCAGGCAGCCAAGAGGCAGAAGCACAGCCCCTGTGCAGCACCCGGTGCTTGGAGGAGATGCGCTGACCCGTAGAACAAAGGGTCAGGTGAATATTGGGCGTTACGGCTTCCCCGGGGCTGTGTGCACTTCACTCCCCCTCCAGACTGGGAGGTCTAGCACACCTTGCCCATGCCTGGGGTGCAGGCCATCTCCAGCAAGTGTCCCCTAGACTGAATGGCTACAATAGAGTTCCTCTGTTGCCCTGTTGATGGCATTTAACAATGAGCAGGGTGCTGGACTGTCCCACTCGCTCTCAGGCAGCTTCCCACCCTGTACTACAGCTGAACTGGAGGAGGGTTCGTAGAGGGACTGCTGGGACACTGGAGGCCCCTGGGGAGGAAGGAGTTTCAGAAGGGAGCCAATGGCTGGCCCAGGTGCAGCAGGGATGCGGTTGAGAGAAGATAGACCACACGTTTGTTATTCTTGGGACGGGTCACCCTGTCCAGTCAGACAGTGGACTGGCCCCATGCCTCACCCTGACCCCCAGCCAGCAAGCATCCTGGATGCAGCCAGGCACCTCCAATATCTCCTTCCTCTGGTTGAGTCCCAGCGGGAGGCAGGACCCTGGCTCCTTGAACCCCTCCTACCCCAAATCCATTGAGGGGACAAGGCCCCACTCCCAGACACCCAAAGAGACACTCTTGCTGTCCCTCATGCAGTCTGCTCTGTCACGTGCCCCCCTGAGGACCCTCAGTGACAGGCAGACAGTGTCATCACCAGTCCTTGAGAAACCTCTGGGTCTCAGCTTGGTTGAGAAAGGACGGCAGCCCTGCCCAGGTGCTGACCAGGAAATTGTAAGCAGGAAAGGAGTAAGATTAGAGACAGCAGCAGTGTCTAATGGAATTTTCTGGGTGGATAAGTGTTCACAATGTTAAATGAGTGTTCAAATACTCACAACTGAGTATTTGAAATGTGACTGCTGTGTCTGAGTAATTCAATTTTTTATGTAACTACATTCATGTGAATTTAAATTGACATTGCCACAGGTGGCCAGGGGCCATGTCCGAGGGCACAACCTGGGAGTAGCACCAGTTCTGCTGGGAGTGTCCCCCAGGAGTCTCTCTGGGTCTAGGCAAACTCCACTCCATCTCCACCCAGGCTGTGACTGCGCCCTGCCCTTTGCCCTGCCCGCCAGGCCTAGTTTTGAAGGTCTGCAGGAACAAGAAGCCATCTCTGGTCACCTAGCATGCTCTTGGAAGGCCGAGCTAGTAACCTCTCAGAGGAGAGGGACAGACAGGGGTCCTATGGGAAGGGAGAGGGCAGGGCTGGTGACACCATAATGCTCGAAAGAAGCCACTGCTCCCACCCAGCTCCCACTCCGTGCACCCCATCCTGGACATCCAGAGCAACTGTGACGTCCCTGGCTCCTTTTCCAAAAAGTGAGGAATAAACTGCCCAACACATTCTCCCCAGTCCCTCCTAGCTGAGCCCACCTTCTGGTATGACCGTCACTGGAGTGTGGGTGGCCTCGTGGAGGGGCTGCGTCCACCCTCCATGGCCTCAGCCGTACAGCCCCAACATAGGCTACTGCAGAAAAGGGTTCTTTCCATCCCCACATCCCAGAATACCTGCCAGCTGTAACAGGCCCTGTCTTTAGGGGGCTTTTTTTCAACCCAGCTTTTCAATGGCCTTTAATTGGCTTCCATGTTCTCTGGCATCCACTCCCTACAAGCAGACCCTGACTCGGAAAAGGAAACCATATCTGTTGTGAGTCGCTCCTGCTGCTGTTTCCCCAGCACCCGGGACCCTGTCATCCGGGCAGACAGGGCTGTTTGTCAAGCTCAGGAGAGTCACCAAAAGACTTGTTGTTCCTGCGGGGAAGCTCAGCCAGTGCCTCCTCCAAGTAAACCTGAAGGGCTAAAAAAGCAATGCTCACCATCTAAGCCCGCTGCCTCCGTTGAAAGGGAGAGAGGGATGCAGAAGAAATGCGACTTTGATCCGTCATCCACACCCCGGAGACGCCACTTCAGTTTGCAGCGGGAGAGACGCATCTCTCTTTACAGGTGACTGAGACGTTGAGACGGCCACTGTCTAGAGAGGAGTTCATTTTGGACGTGCTTAGTCACACTGGCGGTGGGAGAAAGAAATAGGGCAGCTGCCAGCCTGGGGACCAGAAGATGACAGCTTCAGTGACATCAGAGAGGGCTCTGAGCTCAACGGACACCCCTCTCTCTGCTTTGAAATATCCAAATTATGGCCTTCCCTGCAGGAAAAACACCGGCCTGCATCTCTGCAGCCACCTCCTTGGCACCTGAATTTTGATGGGTCACTTTTACGTGTGGGTCCAAGCACCGAGCTGGCGTTTGGTTTTCATTAAGAGCAATTTGTACGTGTTTTTCTCTTTTACCCAAATAAGTGTTCCTCATCCGTGTCACCTCCTCAATCCCATCAGTGAAGAGCTTTCGTCTCGGCCACAAGGACAGGACAGCAGCCCCAGTGACACCTGCAGAAGTACCCAGGGAAGCCTCTCCTCTGCTCCAGCACTGGGCAAGACTTGAGTCTCCACATTCTGCAGAAAAGTCCATTTTGGTCACTGAGGGAGCTGGAAGGGGAAGATGAAAGAGGTGTTGGTTTTGGCAGGGTGCCCAGCACATGCAGAGACTACAGGGAAATGGCTTCTCCTTAGGAATGAGAAGGACACCCAGGGCTCTGCATTTGTGGTCCCCTGGCATAGCTCACTGGGGCCAAGAGGAATAAAACACCGGATTCAAGTCAAAGGACAGTGCTGCTTCTAAAAAGAGGACAGAGACTTCAGAAAGGCAGACATGGAAGGGGCTTGGAATCTCCCATGTTGATGGAGGGGACTGAGAAGCCTCTCTGGGCTGTGCACACCTGAACCAGATGCTTCTCACTAGTGTCCCTGTTCTGAGACCAGCCAGTTCTGCAAAGAATCCATATCAGCCCAGTCCACACCAGGCAGTTCTGAGCTGTCAGAAACAAAGAGCTTTTGTTTCTGTGCTGAGCATTTTCTGTGTGCTTAATTCTCTGCACCAATCTCCAAATAGCCAAATTCTGACAATAATAGTGACAGTAGGAACTGCTGTGTGTTCTTGAGCTCACGTCACATGCCAGGAATTGTACTGAAGCTCTTGCTTCTCTCACTTATCTGACCCTCCTACCCTTTGAGGTGGCACAGCTGTCGATTGCACTTCACAGGAAGCTCAGAAGAGCTGACAAAATATGCCTGGCACTTGTGCCAGCCCTCTCAGGTCCCTGCTAACTACGCATGCAAAGGGCCACCTATTTTCCACTGTTCAGCCAAATGCCCCACCACCAGGCAGACTGCCATTCCCAAGGCCCTATTGCTCTTCCATGCCTGTTCTGTGGTGAGGATGTCACCTCCACTGCCGGTCAGCATGGCACCCAAACAAGACTTGCAGGCTCGGGAGTCACACAGCCTAAGCGTGAGTCCCAACTTCATCACCTCTCCTCTGCAGGCCTACCTGGACCTCAGCTCCTCCACTCCCATCCTCTGGATGCTGCCTGCTCTCCGGTGCACCTTGAGGGTCAGGTGAGAGACCAGGCACTTTGTCGAGAACCACGTCTGCTGCACAGGCACTGATATTGTTTGACGGTGTCCCCACCCAAATCTCATCTTGAATTGTAGCTCCCATAATTCCCATGTCTTGTTGGAGGGACCTGATGGGAGATAATTGAATCATAGGGGTGGTTTCCCCCATACTGTTCTCATGGCAGTGAGTAAGTCTCACAAGATCTCGTGGTTTTATAAGGGCAATCTTGGTTCTTATTCTTTCTTATCTGCTGCCATGTAAGCTGTGCCTTTCACCTTCCACCATGATTGTGAGGTCTCCCCAGCCATGCCGAACTGTAAGTCCATTAAACCTCTTTTTCTTTATAAATTACCAGTCTCAGGTTTGTCTTTATAAGCAGAATGAAAACAGACTAATACATGTTGCTTCAGCATCCATTCTGTCTGGCAGGGCAAGAAGGCCGAAGCCCGTGTCTTGGTACCTTCTCCCTAGCATCCCCGCTCTGATGCCTGGAAACCCCCTTGCAGGTTTCCGCACCTCTGTGTGCCTGGGTGGTCTTGAGGTGGGAGGCAGGACTCAACTTCATAGGCAGGGCTCAAGCACCAGACCAGATTGAGGACTAGCTAAAACAAAAACGAGATGGAAACCACTTTCTGGAAGCCATGCCCAGCAGTGCACCATGTCAGTTTACCATTGCCATGGCAACACCTGAACGTTACCGCCCTTTTCCAAGGCAGGGATCCAATGACCAGGAAGTTACTACCATTTTTCTACAAATGTATGCATAATCTGTCCCTAAATGTGCACGTAGTTAACAGTGGGTATAAATATGACTGCAGCACTGTTATTGTGCTGTTATTGCTCCCAGCACACTGCCTATGGGGTGGCCCAGCCCTTCAGGAGCAGTCATGGAGCTGGAACATGGTAGCCTCAATAAAGCCGTTTTCTTCCACCACCGGCCACTCTTGAATTCTTTCCTGAATGAAGCCAAGAACCCTCCCAGGCTAAGCCCCAGTTTGGGCATCAGTCTGAGCACCCCTCGCCTGGCCAAGGCTCGGAGTAAAATTTAGGAGAGATTTGGTGCTTTGGTCAGATGTTTAGATGCTGTAGCCTTGTCAGCTTAGAGGCAGCAGAGCCGGAAGGCCACATTGTGGCACAGACCGGTGGCTGGCATGGGAGCTGGCAGCCATGGACCCACCTTTCTGACCATTGCCAGATGGGGCTGCCTTGGCTGTCCTTGCTGCAGAGGGACTTAGAGACTGGGGCCTGGACGTCCATCCTGGACCCTCAGCTCTCCTATGATCCTGTAAGTTATTTGGACCCTGATCCAGCCCCAGGGGAAAATTCTCTGCAGTTTCTCCCTCCCTCAGAGCATCCTGGCCACTCTCCCAGGCAGGGACTCCTCCTGGCCAGCTCTTGCCTCTGACCTGGCCTCTTGACCTCCACAGTAGGTCCTCCCTCAATTCCCTCACCTTCCATTTCTGTCTTTTCAGCTAAGCCAGGTGGAAGCCCAGGGCCACAGCTTCCCTGCCCAGGAACCTTGCTGGAGGATACATCTCAGGCCCCTTTCTTCCTCCCCTTTGTTCTTTGCCACATCACTGGGGGCCTTCAACCCCCACAACAGATATGGAGGCCACAGATCAGGTGTCCAGAGCCCTCCCCCACAACAGCTTCCATGTCTGCAGGAGCCAGGAAGGAGAGGAAGCCATGGGGTGGGGAAGAATCATCCTGGGTCCTTTCTGAGAACCCCAGACACTGCCCACCCTACTGTGCTAGATGTTTTTCCTCCATGCCTGGTTCTGAGTCACAGTCCACCCAGGTGGGAAGCCAGTTTGTCGGGGGCTCACCTTTCATCTTAGTCACAGAAGCAAATTCCACATCCAGAGCACATCTCCTGCAGCAGGGGTGGGTAATGTACAATTATTCTAGTCTTCAGCTGAGATGTCTTTGCATGTTTTCCCCTTGGACTCTGGCCATGCGCACGCGCACGCACACACACACACACACGTGTGTACATCCTCACACAAGTGTGGGATTTAGGGGATGGATGAACAGACAGTAACAGCAGTCAGAGGGTCCACCACTTGGGTGCAATCCCGGTAGACCAGGAACTCTCACTGGATGGGCCACAGGACCCCAACAAAGCTCTGCAACCTTTGCAGGCCAGTGACTGTGCACAGGGGTCCACGAAGCCCTGCGATCTTTAGGCCTGGCAACTGTGTGCATCTGTGCAGTTTGCAGAGAGTTGAGTCCTTTGATCAGACTATCAGGAAGCTCTCCAGCAGTTTCCACAATGAAGGAAAGGAAAGTTCTCTGCCCTTGGGAGTACTCAGCCCTTGGGGACCTGGGGAAGACATGTTCTGAGGATGGGAAGACTGCAAGGTAGGGCTGGGCCTGAGCCTGGGCCTGCTCCAGTGGAAAATCTCAAAGAGCACAAGCTTTCTCTCTCCTTGCTTGGAACACCCCATCCTGCCTGGAGCTCACTCAGGTCAGTCCCTACTTTGAGGGACCTCAGGTGGATGCGCAGAGTATTCCAGGCTGTGGAGAAGGGAGTGGAGCATGCAGTGGCTCAGTGAACTTTATAAAGCAAAGTGTGCCACATCCCCACATCTCCGGGGCGATCTGAACACTCCGGGCCTGACCAAGTCCCCATTCACTGGGAACCTGACCAAGTCCCCATTCACTGGGAACGAGACCAGCACAGCCACGGAGGGGAACCTGCATGCTTCCTGGGTGAGTATTTAGGCTGATAGGTTCAGTGCCCAGGCAAGGGGGAAATGTTCAAACATCAAGCTGATAATGAATGCTTTCCCTCCATCCAACAGCAGAACGTAGAAAATACACGGCTTGAGGATGCAGACTGTTTACTAGTCTTAAATTGTGATGTTAACCTAGAGTATGAAAGGGAGGGAGAGGGAGCGAGAAAGGGCGGGTCAGAACTCATGGGATACAAGGGGCACTGCAAAGTCTGTGCATGAAAAACGTGCAGTTGAGGCCACTGCCCTTCGGATTCCATGGGAATCCGGTGAAAAACAGAGCACCAGGAAAGGGCAATGTGGGTGCCAGGGAAAGATACTCCCCCAGTGGGAGAGTCCACAGCCTTCTGCAACTGTGCCCCACTCAGCCCCCGGCAGCCTCCACAGCTGAGGTGTCATATCTGCTAGTCCCACAGTGAGTGGAGGGAGACGCCAACTCCTGGCCAATAACTGGCTGCAGTAGCAGCCCCCACTGCAGCTCCTGCAATGTCCTCTAACTTCTTCCAGCTCCACATGAAATCCAGCTTCAAGTTCAGCTCTGGGGATATATAATATAATATAATATAATAATACAATACAATATAATATAATACAATATAATATATGATATAATATAATATAATATAATATAATATAATATAATATAATACAATACAATATAATATATAAGAAATGATTACAACATGGACCTCACTCCGGCTTGGAGCATGTAGTCAGATGAGGAAATGAAGCCATAGAGGAGCAGCAGTAGGGAGATGCAGGAGGAGCACAAGGATCTGACCTTAGGCTATCACTGAGGCCGTGTGAGCCTCAGTTTACCCACCTGCAATGGCGCTGGTCACCAGAGAATGCCCCTCACAGTGTGTGGAAGCTCTTAGTGCTGGGCTCAGAGTAAGCACTTGTACTAGTCATGGAGGACTAGGTTGAGTTGCATAACAAACATCCCCCAAATCTCAGTGGCTTTGACATGACAGACTTATTTCTTATTCCACTTTTCCACTGTCAATCTGCAGGGCAGGGGATCCCATTCTGCCAACAATGCAGCAGCCCCTATCTGGGTCATGCCAGCCACATGGCAGTGGCCCAGGGAAGCAAAGGAAAGGGAATCGCACACTGGCCCTTTGAGCTTCCACCTGGTGCTGAACCAGGTCACTGCCACTTACACACCACCAGCCATGCAAGTCCCACGGCCACACCTAACCCCAGGCCAGCAGGGATGCCCTGTCACCACATGCAGGAGGAGGTTTGCTGAACACTGGGAGAGAAACACCCATGGGGCCCTGCAGGAATGAGGGCAGTCTGTCCAGTGCTACTGCAGGGGTGCTGCAGGGGACATGGAGGGACACGAAAGGGGGCATCTTGAATGCAGGTCTGAGCTCATCCCAGCTGCATGGTCATTCTTTCGAAAGACACCTATGAGAGTCTACTTAATGCCAGAGACTTTTCTAGAGCCAGAAAGATAGCCATGGACAAACCAGATGATGATTTCTGTCCTCATGGGTGGCTCATGTTCCAGTTGAGGATAAAACAATAAACTTACTATGTAAGTGAGGGATAGACGGCCCTGCTGCCCCACAGAACTTTCTGGAACCATGGAAACATTCTCTGCACTACACATCTGACTACTAAGCACTTGAAATTCGGCTGGTGCAGGCCGGGTGTGGTGGCTCACACCTGTAATCCCAGCACTTTGGGAGGCTGAGGCAGGCGGATCACAAGGTCAGGAGTTCACAACTAGCCTGGCCAAGATGGTGGAACCCCATCTCTACTAAAAATACAAAAATTAGCTGGACGTGGTGGCAGGTGCCTGTAGTCCCAGTTACTCAGGAGGCTGAGGCAGGAGAATTGGTTGAACCCGGGAGGTGGGGGTTGCAGTGAGCCAAGATCACGCCACTGCACTCCAGCCTGGGTGACAGAGTGAGAAAAAATAAAACAAAGAGAGAAAGAAGAGAGAAAAAAAGAGAGAGAGAGAGAGGAAGGAAGGAAGGAAGGAAGGAAGGAAGGAGGGAAGGAGAGAGAGAGAGAGAAAGAAAGAAAGAAAGAAAGAGAGAGAGAGAAAGAAAGAAAGAAAGAAAGAAAGAAAGAAAGAAAGAAAGAAAGAAAGAAAGAAAGAAAGAAAGAGAAGGAAGGAAGGAAGGAAGGAAGGAAGGAAGGAAGGAAGGAAGGAAGGAAGGAAGGAAAGGAAAGGAAAGGAAAGGAAAGGAAAGGAAAGGAAAGGAAGGAAGGAAGGAAGGAAGGAAAGAAAGAAAGAAAGAAAGAAAGAAAGAAAGAAAGAAAGAAAGAAAGAAAGAAAGAAAGAAAGAAAGAAAGGGAGAGAGAGAGAGAGAAAGGAAGGAAGGAAGGAAGGAAGGAAGGAAAGGAAGAAAGAAAGGAAATGTGTCTGGTGCAATGAAAAACTGGATTTTTCATGTATTTAATTTAGGTAGACATGGGAGGAGCAGTGGCCGTTGTACTCATGGCACAGATGGAGATTATGAAGTGATGATAAGTGCAAGGTAAACTCAAAGCAGAGAAAAGGCCTCGAGGGAAGTTGAGGGCTGCTGCAGTTTCAGGTAGGGTGCCCAGGGAAGGCTTCGCTGAGAAGGGCCATGTGAACTTAGACCTAAAGGCAGTGGAGAGCAGGCTCTGGGGATAGCTGTGGAATGAGCATCCCAGGCCGAAAGAAAGGCTTGTGCAAAGGCCCTGTGGCCATGAGAGCCAGAGCTCATGTGAGGCAGAGGGAAGGCAGGAATAATTGTCTGGTGGGGGGTGTGCAGCAGTGACCTGGAAAGGAGCTGTGGTCCGTGGAATAATGGACTCCCAGAGATGTCCACCTCCTAATCTCTAGAACCTGTGAATATTACCTGGTAAAAGGAATTTAGCAGATGTGATTAAGTGAAGGATCCTAGGTTATCCAGATGGGTTTAATGTAATCACAAGGGTCCTTATCAAAAGGAGGCAGGAAGATCTTAATCAGAGCAGTGGAAGTTGGGGGGAAGAGAGAGGCTGCACTGCTGGCTCTGAAGACGGAGGAAAGGGCCACAAGCCACTGAATGCAGGCGGCCTCTGGAAGCTGAAATGATCAGGAAACTCACCTGCCCTGGAACCTTCAGGAGGAACACAGCCCCGCCCACACTTTGATTTTAGGACGTCCGACCTCCAAAACTGTAGGAGGATAAATGTGTGTGGCTGAAAGCCACTAAGTTTGTGGCAATTGTGACAGTAGCATTAGGAAATGCTTTGGAGGCCTGGAGGCCTAACGACCGTGGATTTTATTCTGAGAAACGGGAGTCATTTCAGACGTCTCATGCAGAGAAGGCTGGGTGTGGGTGCCGTCTGTCACAGCACAGTCAGAGAGTCAGAGTGCTAGTCTGCCCCCTTGCCCAGTGATCTGCATTCTGGGAAGTTTCAGGCAGGGGAGTGCACAGGGCTGGGAGTGGAGGGCATGAAGGCAACCAAGCTCAGAACTGAGCAGCCACAGCCTCCCGCCTGCAAATCTCAGGCTCAGCAGGATGCAGGCAGCCTCCAGGAAGCCCGTCCAGATGACCAGTGACCTGGGCCTCTCACTCCATCCCGTAGACTGAAGGCCATGTCCGCTTATATGCTGCCTCGGGTGTGGTTCTGTAATCAAGACATGGGACCCAGGCCCTCATCAGGGAAACGGTGATTTGCCCTGCAACTCCTGCATCTATCCCCCTGCAACTTTGGTGGCGAAGCCGGGACTGCAGCAGGGACCATCCCTATGGGGCCCAGCCCCTCTAGCATCTGCCCTGATGCTCCTACTGCCCAGAAGGGGACACCCTTGATGCCTCCACTCAGGCCCATCCCTGCCAGGCACAGCAAATGGACCTAATGTCTTGGGCAGTGGGTAGGGGCGTGGAAGGCGGGGCTGGTGCGAGGTGAGTGACTAAGGTGAGAATTTTGCCCTCCAGCTCCTCCTCCTCCTTGCCCCTCACCTGTGTCCTTTCAGGGACTCAGTGACTCCCACCTGCACTGACATGGCAGCTGACAGGACTCCACCCTGGAAGCTTCCCACGTGGGTTCACACCGGTGACAGGAGGTCCCTGTTCAGCCAGCTGTCTCCCCATTCAAGTCCAAAGGCCCAAGTGTGGCATTCCAGGGCCTGCCCGACCAGAACCTAGTGTCTTTCCATTCATTCACTCGCTTACTCATTCATTATCTAAGCATCTTCCTGAGGGCATGGTAGGTGCCCAGCCCAGAGTCAGGACTTAAAGAGACCAGTACTAAGTAGCTCAAGAGAGAGTCCAGGACACCTAAGATGTCACAAGCTAGTAATAGAAACAGGAGCTTTGTCACATTTGCAGGTGTGGGGGGAACATGTGCAACAGAGTTCTGTCAAAGGAAGTGAGGAAAGCCCAGGAGATGGGGCTGGGAACAGGGAGGCCCTGGGAGAAGAGGAGAGGGAGCGCGAGGCCCAGAAGACCACCTGGAGGGAGCCGAGTCCCTGCCAGCTCAGCCACGGTGAGCCTTCCCTCTGTGAAAAGAAGAACAATCTCAGGACCCCAAAATCATGAAGCCAGAGAGAAAAGTCAAGCTGGGAACTGCTTAGGGCAAAGCTGAATTCAAAGTCTTCCCTCTGCTCACTGAGATAAACGCATATCTGATTGCTTCCTTTGGAAAGTCTGATCAGAAACTCGAAAGAATGTAACCGCTTGTCTCTGATCTACCTATGACCTGGAAGCCCCCTCCGTGCTTTGATGTGTCCTGCCATTCCAAACCGAACTAACGTACATCTTACAGGTATTCGTTGATGTCTCATGTCTCCCTGAAACGTATAAAACCGACCTGTGCCCGACCACCTCGGGCACACATCGTCAGGACCTCCTAGGGCCACATCATGGGTGCATCCTTAACCTTGGCAAAATAAACTTTCTAAATGGATTGAGACCTGTCTCAGATTTTGGGGGCTCCCATATCTATCTGTCTATCGTGGCCTGTGGGGACAGGAGGTGGGAGTCTCTGTTAGATTTCTCCGCACACAGCCATGGGGGCAGGAGCTGGGGTTTCGGCTGATTTCTCTGCACACAGCCATGGGGGCTGGGGTTTCGGCTGGATTTCTCTGCACACAACCTTCTTATGGAGAGGGGAGGAGTAGGAAAGCTGCCCCCACCTGCCCAGAGCTCAGCCTCCCCCAGGTCCCTTCCCTTGCAGGTTCAGTGTTCATCCAGCTGGGGCCAAGGCTCTGTCTTAGTGACCAGCAGTGACATCAGTGGTTTGTCACACCCCAGCCCCTCCTGAGCCTCTGCCCCTGTCCCCATTGTGGGAAGGACTCTGGCCAGGAGGTGGTTCCTGCAGGGACGCTAAGAAGAGGGCCTGGCCCAGGTGTCGCTTCGGGGCAGAGGGGAGAGTCAGGTGTGTGGCTTTCCTCCGTGGTAACTCAGCTGTGTACGTGGGATTTCAAGGGACATTCTGTGGTTTCCGCTGTAAAGGACACCAGTGAAGATGCTGATTGTCAGTGAAATGTTTCCTCTGGGCCCTGGGCCTGGCCACTCGAGGGGCAAACGAAGAACTGCTATACGAGGCAAACTAGCACCTGTGGCGTCTCAGGGTCATGGGCACCTGTGCTGTTCAGGGACAGCTGAGCCCTGAAAGCCCCAGCATAGAAAAGCTGCATTTCTTCCCAAAGCAATGGCACAGTCAGAGAGGAGGGGCCTGACCCCAACAGCATCCCTGTGGATGGCAAGGACGGGCAGCTGGACCCACAGTCCCATTGTCTCTGGGTGACCCTTCACCCAGGTGGTCTCCGGGTTTCCCCTGAAGCTGGGGCTGCAGTGCCTGGCGGGGACTCGGTCTCAGTCAAGGACTGGGTCACAGGGCAGAGCTCAACATGGAACTCAGGACAGGATACAGGACTGGCAGTCCCTGTGCACACCCTGTGGGTGCCCTGTCCCCGAGGCCAGAAGTCCTGGGGCTGCCCTTTCTCACTGGATTGTGGGGAGGGGGACAGTTGCCACAGCACACAGGGTGAAAATCCAGAATAAATACAATTAATAAACACCCAAACATGCAGATGCCAGGTGATAAATGGGAGGAGATTGGAAATGAATTTAGCAGCTACGGGCTCAGGCCCAGCTGTGCCTCAGAGGCCTCAGGTGCCTTTTGTCCCGACGCAGCCCATCCATCTATGCCACACCCACAGGAGGCAGAGCCTGCAGGGAAGAAATCTGCACCGTGTCCACGCCTGGCTTCCTGTGAATGAGACATCCCCATTCTCTTGCACTTAAAAGCACACATCTAACAACAGATTATGTGTTGGCTTCCGTGGAGGCCACGCCACCTATTTCTCCAGGCCGGGGTCCCTGCCAGCACTAGCGAGTAAGGGTCTATTTCTTTCACAGTCAGCCACTGCTTCCCTGCGCGGCTGCCGTCTGAATGCAGCACTAGAAGCCATTCAGTGCCTATCGTGGAATGAACCAATCAATGGATCAATCAATCAATTTAGCACTGCTCAGTCCCTGGTGGGACAGGGAAGCGGCCTGAGTGGGAGAAGGGAGACTGAATTTCCCACCCAGAG
The DNA here is from genome assembly GCF_047675955.1 of Chlorocebus sabaeus. NCBI lineage: Eukaryota > Metazoa > Chordata > Mammalia > Primates > Cercopithecidae > Chlorocebus > Chlorocebus sabaeus. Next base: position 132,559,643 of record NC_132923.1, read on the forward strand.
CCTTGGTGAGGGTCACCGGCTGGGGGTCTGTGAGCGTCAGGCACCAGATGTGGTACAGACTCCTTGGGGCCATGTCAGCTCCATGATCACAGGCAATGAATTGAAGCTGTCTGAGTCTCAGCGTCTCCATCCGTGCGCGGGTGTAATTCCCACCTCTCAGGACTATGGCACAAATTAAGTGAGTGAACATTTGAAAAACACGTGGTCTATCATGCATGCTTGGTGAAAGGAAGATGATGTTATATTTCTTCAATCTTCCACCATGTTTTTAATTTTCTGTGTTTCTGACACTTCGACCTCTGGGATCTTACTGACCCTGGAGGAACTGCCCCTCCCAGGGCTGGCCAATTCCTAGAGGTAGTAAAGGACTGGCCTGAGAGCCCACTTTTCCTACCAACCCACTGACAGCCCACAACCCACCATCTCCTCTATCAGGGTCTACCCCAGGGCCACCCTCCATCTGCCCTAGTCACCCCAGGCCAGGTGCCAGACAGCTAGGGACAGCCTCTCTCCCCAGAGCCAGCAGGAATTATCCACATAAGCCTATCCTGAGCCCGCCCACCCTGCCTCACCCATTCCTTCCCACAGAAGCCACAGGTACAATGGTGTTGCTACCCACTTCCTCCCCACCCGCCTCCACGGTGCCGCCCACTTCCTCCCCACCCGCCTCCACGGTGCCGCCCACTTCCTCCCCACCTGCCTCCATGGTGCCACCCACTTCCTCCCCACCCACCTCCATGGTGCTGCCCACTTCCTCCCCACTAGCCTCCTGTCCCACCCTAGTTCTTCCCCACGTGGCCCCACTTGGTACACAGTGCCTCCTGTTTCCAGGGATTGTGAGCATAACAAACATCCTCCTTTACAGGTCTTTTCTGTGTCTGTGTGTCTTACCAAACCTGATTAAAACAAATCCTGGTCCCATTACAACACACCTGTCCCCAACGGTATTGCCCACATGATGCACACACCTTGCAGGGTGGTTGGGGTGGACCACCATAAACCTTAGGCAAAGCCATATTTCTGGAAGAGGGAAGGAGGAAGAGACAGGATGAGCCTCACTAACTCTACCAGGAGAAGGGTGCAAGTTTCACCCCAGGCAGGGCCCACTTGGACTCCCTGACCTGGCCTCGCCCTACCCTCCCCTAACTCCGTCCATCAGCCTCTCCCCCTCCACCTGATGTGGAGACAGAAACCTCAGCTGCAGCCCAACACCACAAACAGAGAATGACTTGTTTACGGCTGCTTTGTCAGGCTTCTGCTTGCTTTTTTCTTTTTTTCCAGAAGACACTAATTCAAAGATGAAGCCCCAGGCAAAAGGATTTATCAGGCAGGATGAAGAATAAAGTATTCTTGGTTGATGTGTGTGCTGACTTCTTGCTTTTAACATCCAGCCGGGGGCACTGGGTCTGGAAAGCATGGCCTGGGAAAGAAATGACCCAAATCCTGGGGTCTAGGGGCGTGATCCAAGGGAGGTAGCGTGTGTTCTTCCCTTGTTTAGTCCGGAGTAGAGTGGGGCTATCTTTGCCAAGGGAGAAAGCGTGACAGCATCCAGGACGCTCCATGAAGTCCTGGCCACCCGATCTGGCCACCGGCATTCTGCAGGCCAAGGAGGAGATTCCCCCAATCCCAAGCCCTCCAGGACCGCAAAAGGGAAGAGAACCTGCTTTGAAAAAGACAACTTCAGGCAATTGGAGGAATTCAGGAGACCGGGATTGTTATCTCAGAATGTTTTGTCATTATTCTTCTGAAAAGATGATAAGTTGGAAAACGCAAGAGTGGAAAAATCAATCCATGTATTTATCACTTCTGGGAGCATTTGTTGTGAAAATAAACTCCCTGGAGATAAGAAGGGAGATGCATTTAACATTGATGGGACAATTGCATTGGCCCAGCAAGTCTGAATTGGACATTAGAAATCTTTAGGAATTATAAGAATCCGATTTGGCATTTTGGAAGAGGCTTAGATATCTAATTGCAGGGTTTATTGTCTTTTTCCCCTGACAACCACTTAGAATGTTGCCTTTAGCTCATGTTCCCTATAAAATCCTCTGTAGGACAAATTCATTGCTTTTATTTGGGGCGATGTTTGCTCAGTAACATAATTATTTCCATGTATATTCTGAAGGGTGAGCTGCAGGCCACCGCCTCCCCAGTCCCACTCCTTGCTGGAGGTAGGCGGGGAACTTGGAGGCCCAGTCCCAAGGAGACACATGAGCAATGTCCTTTCTTTCCCCACCATCCCAGGTCCTGCACAGATAATGCCCACTCCCTCCTTCTCATTCACCACTCCAAGCTCAGCTGCAAATGCCGTGTCAGCAAGTGCTTGGAACTCAGAGCACATTCCCTGTAGGAGCCATGTGTGGCAGGGTGGTCCTGGTCTGTTTCCCTGATGGCTCAGGAATTTGCTCATGGTATCTGCAGGGAGTTGTCAGCTCTGCCTCAGAGGGAGCTGTCTCTTTTATCATGTTTCCTGGGTAGAGGAGGTGAGTCCCTCATCCTCAGGGCCGTCTCCCCTCCTCAGCAGGGCCAGTTTGGGGGTCCTAAGCCCACATGCCAGTGAGACCACAACACCTGCACGCTGCATGCCGGGTACATGGGTGCATGCGTGGTGCACACCTGCTGGTTCTCTCCCTGATGTTGTGAATCGTGCAGCCAAGGGCAGTTGTTGTGGGGAGGGGTCTCCTCCCACTGCCCCTTCACTGGGTGAATTCAAAAGTTAGCACCACAGGCTGGAGGAAGCTGACCCTGCTTCCCAGAGCTTGGAGGCCTCCAGACACCCTGAAGAGGGACTTGCTTCAGGAGCCCTCACTCCCTCCCTCCAATGCCCTTGCACTACTGTATTGCACAGCTCTCCATATGGACTCCCGCTTGACTGGCCCCTTTCAAACGACACCACCACAGCGGGCTGTAAAACTGCAGCAGGGACAAGCCCACCCAACTGGTATGGCACATGTAGAGCACCCCGCGTTTCTTTACATAGTCTCCTCTAGGTGCCCTCATCATAAACACGGGCTCTTGACCCACCCTTACACCTGCTCGAGACCTCACCTGAGGGGACCCTCCACTCACATTTCTACCTGGGCACTCAACATCGCCACAGGAGGTCTCTGGGTTCCTGAAAGTACAAGGCGGGGGGAATGCTCCTTGCCCACCCATACATTCCCCAAAGCTCTTCCACCCAGACCACTGCAGCCCCACCCCTGGCAATGGCAGCTCCATCCACCGATCATCCAGTCTGGAAACTGGGAGTGACCTTTGATGGTATCCTCTTCCTCAGCCTCCACTTCCAATCCTTCCCTTTCAGACCCCATCTCAAGCCTGCTTCTCTGTCTCCGTGCCACATCTTCATCCAGGGAACCAACCCTTCTTTTCCAGGTAGCCACAGGACTCTCCTCATTGGCCCCCTCACGTCTACACCTGCCACTTCCAGTTCAGTCTCCACCTAGAATCTTCTTAAAGCACCTCAGATCTGGCCTTTCCTTTGTGTGGCAGCCTCACAAAGTTCCCACTGCAGAAGAGCATACCTGAGCACCCCCATGCCTGAGGGTCTGCCTGTGGATCACCTCCTGACCAAGGCCCTCTGCCCCTCAGTAACGGCAGCATCAACTTTTCCTCACCTCCTCATTCCTCCTTCTCTCACCAACCTCTTGTCCACCTAGGGCCATGCACATGGGGCCCCACAATCTGGAATGTGCAGCCCCCAGCCCCCATTCTTCCCCAAGCAGTTCCTCTTGGTCTTCCTGGTCTCAGCACATCTGTAAGATGGTTGTCACACTCCCTCCTGGCTTTGTTTGATTCCATTCTAATATTCACCACACTTGAAGTAACTTTTCATCTGTTTAGTTTTAGTCCCTGATGAGGTTTGGCTGTGTCCCCACCTAAATCTCATCTTGAATTGTAGCTCCCATAATCCCCATGTATCATGGGAGGGACCCAGTGGGAGGTAATTGGATCATGGGGGTGAGTTTTTCCTGTGCTGTTTTGTGATAGTGAATAAGTCTCATGATATCTGATGGTTTTATAAAGGGCAGCTCCCCTGCACACACTCTCTTGCCTGCCACCATGTAAGACACGCCTTTGCTCCTCCTTCGCCTTCCACCATGATTGTGAGACCTCCCTAGCCATGTGGAACTGTGAGTCCATTAAACCTCTTTTTCTTTATAAATTAGGCAGTCTCAGGTATGTCCTTATAACAGCATGAGAATGGACTAATACAGTCCCCCAACTAAAATATAGTCTCAGTGAGGACAAAAACCTTGTCTGTCTTGTTTGTAAGTATTCCCACTGTCCCTAGAACAGGGCCTCTTGGTGAATATTCATGAAATGGATGGATGGATGAAAGGGTGAATCGATGGATGGATGGATGGATGGATGGATGGATGGATGGATGGACGGATGGATGAATGGAGGGATGGATGGATGGATGGATGGATGGATGGATGGATGGATGGATGGGTTGATGAGTGGGTGGTTAGATGAGTAGATGGATGGATGTGTGGATGGATGGATGGATGGATGGATGGATGGATGATGGGTTGATGAGTGGATGAATGGATGGGTAGATAGATGGATGAGGTGTGTGGATGAATAAGTGGATAGATGTGTGGGTGAATGGATGGGTGGATGAATATTGGGTAGATAGATGAATGACTGATGGGTGGGTGGGTGGGTGGACAGATGGATGGATGTGTGGATGGATGGATGGATGGATGGATGGGGAGAAGGATAAATGGATGAATTAATAAATGAAAACAATAATGAGAACAGCTAGCCCTGTTACAGTGCTTACTCTCCATTTGGAGCTTTACATGTCTGTTCTTACAAATCCCTCTGAAGTGGGCACACTTATTGACCCATTTTATAGACAAGAAGCCTGAAACTCAGAGAGATGAATCAATTCATGCAGGGTCTGAAAAGATTATTGATGAAGTGCTGAGGCCACGGAGAGAGAGTTCAGCAGATTTTCATTTCTGTTTCCTGTTCTTGTTCCATCCATACTACCCAGCTGCTCTTCTCAAGGGGTGTAATCTTCAGAGGATCTGCTGTGAAATGTGATGGGGTTGGATGAGCCACGTAGGGAGATGGGAGCTGCAATGGAGGGAGGCGCTTCTACTCATCTTCATCTTGACTTGGAAGCCTCCCTTGAAATCGACAGATTGCACCAAAGCAGTGGCTTCTGCTCAGAGCGAAGGGTGGAATTCGGCCACACAGAGTATCACACTAGGGGACCATCCCTGCTGATCAGAGGCTGGAAGGCATTAGTTGGGAGTCTGGGAGGAGAACAGAGAACAAAGGGCAGCTGTGAAGATCCCAGGCCCCAAGCTGTTAAGGAACCAAGACACACAGGGTCTGAGCCTGTGTCAAGCCTCCTGGGAGCTGGCAGGGTAGGCATAAAAGCAAAATGACCCACCCAGACTCAGGACCACCAACCAGTCCTGTTTATTTGGGAATTTCCAGGTGACAGCACTAAAGTCTTACATCCCAGGGCTTTCCTGGGACTGTCTGAATTTTAAAACTGAAAGTCCTACATTCCAGAAACTCCCTTAGTGCTGGAGAAGCCAAGATATTTGGTCACCCTGCCGGGTCCCCATCCAGAGAAGGGCAACCAGATCATAAAGGTACCTGCAAGGATGTGGCACTGTTTCTAGAGGAGCCTGCCGTGGGAAGAGACCCAGAGCTGCTCCCACTAGCCCCCCGGCTCCCTACCCAGGAAGAGATGTTTGCCAATGTCTCTGCTCCTCTGGGTGATGTCCTGGCTCAGGAACTGGTATCTGTCAGTTATCACCTGATTCCCTGAAGCCTGAGCAAGGCTGGTTTTGCAGTTCTCTTTTGTGTTGTAATTGGTTTTCTTTTTATCAGTTGTGGAAATGTTTCTTCATATTCTTTGAAGGAATTGCTATGGATTGCTTGTGAAATCCTGAAACATTTTCCCTTGACTCATAAGTCCAAGGGGGTGCCCTGACCAGCATGGATGGCTCTGCACTTGTAGCAGAGCAGGGCCAGGGACACTGGCCCCCAATCTGGACATGCGCTCCCAGGGGGATTCTGCTCTCGTCCCTTCCTGGCTGCTGTGTGGAAACGGGATTAGAGGTCCCCTGCCTCCATGGGCTCACTCATGTCTGAAGTTATTACACAGCTTCCTCTAAGTGGGAAAATATTAGCTAATTTTTCCTATTATCACTAATTTAGACCTGGGGAAAGAATTAGCACTAAGTATGATTTAGGGAATGTTTTTTCATAAGGACTTGGAAATAACAGACTGGATGATGAACTAATGGGAAAGTCAATGAACCATTGGCTCACACAGCCCTTCACAGGGCACTTTCAAGAACCTGAAGTTGAACATCAACTGGGGGAAGCCAGACAATGTCACGTAGTCTCTCTGATCCCGACTTTTTAGAAAAATCAACACATTTCAGGCATGTCAGGGTAAAAATAGCAAGGAGAGTTTGGACATCTACCAAAACATCAACATTTTATCTTCTGCTCTTTTGATTAATTTCCTTTTTTTTTAAATCCTTTTACCACACAGGTCTTGGCAATTAACCGAGTATAAACTCTCATAGGTTCCCAGACACTGTCGCCCCCCGATACTACCCCCATGTCTACAGGCAGTGCCCTCAGTTCTCTTACTGTCTTCTGGGGGAACCTGGCTCCCAAAGGCCCCTAGTCCCAAGTGACTTGGAGCAGATTTTCAACCTTCTTATTCACAGAACCCTGGTGCCCTTTATCATGGATGTGGCTGTGTCTCTAATGGTAGCCCCCTAGGGATCGCAGATAAAGAATTGTAGTCCAGAGTAGGTATCCAGCCCAACCAAGACCTCACAGTTCATAAGCAGTAGAGCCAGTGTGCAGCAACCGAGTCTGCATCTGACACCCGTGCTCCCCGCCACTGCCCTGTGTGGCCTCTCTAAAAGGCCTGGAGCATCAGCCATGCTGGATAAGCTGGCACTCAATACTGTGGTAGAAGAAGGCAGGTGTTTAGAGTTAGAAGGTGTCACAGAGAGGCCCTATTTTGTGTTCTGTGAATGAATTAACTCATCAACTATTTATTGGGTAAGCAGAGGAAACAAACAGGAACCTTGAAAATTTCTGGCTTTGAGAAGCTTCTAGAAGACCAGAGGAAGCAAAGATACCCGGCTGATCAAGGTGCAATGGCACCCGTGTAACAGAGGATGTCATTAATTCCTTTGGTAGCTCAGGGGGCAGTAGGAGGGAGGTGTTACTGTAGGGTGCAGCCTATCTACTGGGCTAAAAGAAGTTCACTGGGGAGGGGAGAAGGAGAGAGATGTTGCCCATAGAGAACCTGAGATGCAGAAAAGTACAGCATGTTCTGGCAAGGCGGCTTTGGGGAGGACTTGGAGGAAGTCAAGCTGGAAAGACAATCACTTATTTGCAGCCCCCAACAACTGTGTGAAAAAAGAAAAACCTTCAACCTCATGAGCATTTTTCACAATTGCATATTTAGTTAATCCTAGTTACATGCTTGGCTAGAATGATAATTTTAGCTGACTGATGTTTCCGTCACGGAGAATAATTACTCTACCCTTGATAGGCTTTCGTGAAAAATCCATGTTCTACAAAATGACACTGCATGAGATAATTTGCACAGTTCCCGGGAGGATGATCTCTGGCATGCAATTCGCAGACCTGCCATTTCTGCCTCAGGTCATGTCCTTCGTCATGCTTGTAAAATATCAAACTCAAATAACCCAGTCATACCAAGTCTCCATTTTCTTGGAAGAGGATAGCATGGATAAGTCTGTTGCACTAAATAGTCTAGATAAATACTAATAGGGACGATAACAGCTATCACTTCTTGAGCATGCACCAGAAGCCAGGACTATACTAAAGTATGCTCTTTTTCTATATATTTAAACACATTCATTCTGCATAGATGAAGTAGACAAATTAGGATTCTTATTTTACAGTTATCAAAGTGCAAGTTACTGAACCTCTCTAAATTCCAATTTCACACAGCTCAGAAGCAGCAAGAATGAGATTTGAACCAATACAGGAACGGCTGCAGAGCTAGGACGGGCACACATCACTGGTAGAGTACACACTTGTACAACCAGTCTGGAAAAATGTTTTTCAGAACCTACTCAAGAAAACACCTTCTTAACATAGGCCCCAGAGATTCCACTCTTAGGTAAAGACCTAAGAAAAGTGAACACATGTATCCACCAAATGATATGCACAAGGATGTTCATAGCACCTTTACTGCAATAATAAAAAGCTAGAAATACCCAAATGTCCAACAGCAGTAGAATGGATAAATAAATTGTAATATAGTCATACAAAGGAGTTCTGTATAGTAATGAAAAATAATGAAGTACTACTATATGCAAAACATGAATGAATCTCAGGCACATAACAATGAGCAAATGAAACCAGACAAAAGAGTAAAAAACACATGATTCATTTAAATGATGTTTAAAAATAGGAAAAACTATTCTGTGACGGTAGAAGTCTCGTTGAGGTTACTTTGGGGATAATGAAGATAACAGGCATGAGAGAGGCTTCTGGGGTGCAGGCAACACCCCAAACCTTGACTTTTGTAGTGGGCACATGGGCATATGCACTTTGTAAAAATTCATCAAGCCATACATTTATGATTTATACAATTCACTGTATGTATGTTGCACTCCAATCTAATAAAAAAATTTACAAAAAAAAAATGCAAAATAAAAGCTAAAACATACCTATACTGGAACTTAACACTTCTTAAATACAAAAGGCCATTGTGCTTTCACAGGTCCATCGCTGAATACATTGGTCTAAACTCATCCTTCACTCTGCAAAGGTTCACTGCAGGTTACACTATGGCAGCTGCCATGCTAGAAGAGTGGTGGTGTTGATGTCTGCCTTCACTGGGATTAATAGCCTGCAAGATGTCCTATGGGAGGTATAAATGATCACTCTGAATTTCTACTGATTCCAGAGTATAGCTGGTGTGAATTTACCTATTTATTGTTTAAATAGCAGGTAATTTTTTTTAAAGGTCCCACTCAGACACTGCCACCCTGCCCCACTGGCACACACATGCACAGACACCCTGCCCCCACTAGTGCTCTACCCCCACCTATGCATGTGTACCCTACTATGCACCACCACTGTTGGCATGCACACATGAGCATGGACCTTGCTGCCACTGCCCCACTGAAGTGCTTTGGCCAGTGACCTCCAGCAGATCGTTGTTACCAGCAGACTAGGAATGAGTCAGCCCCTCCAGTGCAGCAGATGCTTAACCTTAAGGGACTAGATAACAAAACCATGGGCCTGTTCATAGCCTCCCAGAGTTTCAGCATGCAGCCAGGAGTGCTAAACTGAGCCTTGCTGCCCCAGAATCTTTCAGAAATGAAGCCATTTGACTGAACCCAATTTTTACCACAGTCAAACCCTCAAGGGCATAAAAGAATATAAAATCCAAAAATCCTATCTAAAGGACAACAACTTTAAAGATTAAAGAAACATCAGACCACACACAAATGAGAAAGAAGCAATGCAAGAATTCTGGCAACTCAGAAAGCCAGTGTTTTTTTAAAACCTCCAAACGATTACACTAGTTTTCCAGCAATGGTTCTTAACCAAGCTGAAATGTCTGAAATTATAGACATAGAATTCGAAATCTGCGTAGGAGTGGAGATCATTGAGATTCAGGAGAAAGTTGAAACCCAACCCAAGGAATCTAAGGAATGCAATAAAATGATGCAAGAGCTGAAAGATGAAATATCCATTTTAAGAAAGAATGAAACTGAATTGATAGAGCTGCAAAACTCACTATAAGAATTTCATAATACAATTGGAAATATTAACAGCAGAATAGATCAAGCTGAGGAAAGAATCTCAGAGCTCAAGGGCTGATTTCCTTGAATCAACTCAGTTAGACAAAAATAAAGAATAAATAATAAAGAAAACTTTCAAGAAACATGGGATTATGTAAATAGATCAAACCTATGACTGATTGGCATCCCCGAAAGAGAGGGAGAAAGAGCAAACAACTTGGAAAACATATTTGAGGATATTGCCCATGAAAATTTCCCCAACCTCCCTAGAAAGGTCAACATTCAAATCCAAAAAATGCAGAGAACCCCTGTGAGATACTATACAAAACAACCATTCCCAAGACACATAATCATCAGATTCTCCAAGGTCAATGGGAAAGAAAAAAATATTAAAGGTAGCTAGAGAGAAGGGGACAGTCAGCTACAAATGGAAATCCTTAGGCTAACAGCCGACTTTTCAGCATAAACCCTACCCTACATGCCAGAAGAGACTAGGGACCTATATTCAGCACTCTTAGAAATTTCAATCAAGAATTTTATATCCAGCCAAACTAAGCTTCATAAGAGTAGGAGAAATAAGATCCCTGTCAGACAACAAATGTTAAGGAAATTCATAACTACCAGACCTGTCTTACAAAAGGTCTTTAAGGGAGTACTAAATATGAGAATGAAAGACCATTACTGGCCACTCAAAAACACATGAAGTATATAAAGTATTGATACTATAAAGCAACTACACAATCAAGCCTGTGTAACAACTAACTAAAAACATGACGACAGGACCAAATCTGCACATACCAATATTAACCTTTAACGTGAATAGGCTAAATGCCCCACTTAAAAGGCACAGAGTGGCAAGTTGGATAAAGAAGCAAGACCAAACTGTATGCTGTCTTCAAGAGACTCATCTCACATGTGATGACACTCACAGATTCAAAGTAAAGGGATGGAGAAAAATCTACCAAGCCAATAGAAATAAAAAACAGAGGAGGAGTTGCTATTCTAATTTCAGACAAAACAGACTTTAAACCAACAAAGGTCAAAAATGACAAAGAAGGGCATTACATATGATAAAAGGTTCAGTTCAACAAGAAGACTTAATTATACTAAATATATATGCACCCAACACTGGAGCACCCAGATTGATAAAACAAGTTCATAGGCACCTATGAAGAGACTTAGATAACCACACAATAATAGTGGAAGACTTCAACAACCCACCGACAGTACCAGACAGATCATTGAGACAGAAAACTAATAAAGATATTCAGGGCCTGAACTCAACACTTGACCAAGTGGACCTAACAGACAGCTACAGAGCACTCCATCCACCAACAGAATATACATTCCACAACATCAGCCATAAAACAATTCTAAACAAATTCTTTAAAACTGAAATCACACTGACCACACTCTTAACAACCACAGTGCAATACAAATAGAAATCAATACTAAGAAGACCTCTCAAAACCATACAATTACATGTAAATTAAGCAACCTGCTCCTGAATGGCTTTTGAATAAACAAGGAAATTAAGGCAGATATCAAGAAATTCTTTGAAACTAATGAAAACAAAGATACAACAAATCAGAATCTCTGGGACACACCTAAGGCAGAGTTAAGAGAAAAACTTACGGAACTAAACACCCAAATCAAAATGTTGGAAAGATTTCAAATTAACAGCTTAGCATTGCACCTAAAGCAACTAGAAAAACAAGAGTAAAGCAACTCCAAAGCTAGCAGAAGAAAATAAATAACTAAAATCAGAGCTGAACTGAATGAAATTGAAATACAGAAAAAAAATAAAAGATCAACAAAACCAAAAGTGTGTTTTTTGAAAGAAGATTGACAGAATGCTAGCTAGACTAATAAAGAAAAAGGAGAGAGAAGATACAAATAAACACAATCAGAAATGAAAAGATGACATTACCATCAACTCTGCAGAAATACAAGAAAAAACCTTCAGAGATTATTGTAAACACCTCCAGGTACACAAACCAGAAAATCCAGAAGAAATAGATACACAATCTATTTTAGAAATGCATTCTAGAAATGCACAATCTCCTAAGATTGAACCAGGAAGAAAGTGATTCTTTGAACAGACCAATAATGAGTTCTGAAATTGAATCAGTAATAAAAAGTCTATCAACCAGGAAAAACCCTGGACTAGATGGATTTACAGTCAAATTCTACCAGATGTATAAAGAAGGGCTAGTACCAATCCTACTGAAATTATTCCCAAAAACTGAGGTGTAAGGACTCCTCCCTAACTCATTCTATGAAATCAGCATCATTATGATACCAAAACCTGGTGGTGACACAACAAAAAATGGAAACTTCAGGCCAGTATCTCTGATGAACATAGATGCAAAAATTCTCGAGAAAATACTAACAAACCAAATCTAACAGCATATGAAAAAGCTAATTCGCCATAATAAAGTAGGCTTTATTCCTAGGGTACAAGGTTGGTTCAACATATACAAATCAATAAATGTGATTCATCGAATAAACAGAAATAAAAGCAAAAACCACATGATTATCCCAATGTATGCAGAAAAAACTATTCGTAAAATTCAACATCCCTTCATGTTAAAAAATCCTCAATAAACTAGGCCTTCAAGGAACATATCTCAAAATCACAAGAGCCATCTATGACAAACCCATAGCCAACATTATACTGAACAGGCAAAAGCCAGAAGCGTTCCCCTTGAGACAAGGATGCTCACCCTCACCACTCCTACACAACATAGTACTGGAAGTCCTAGGCAGAATGATCAGGCAAAAGAAAGAAATAAAAAGCAGCTAAATAAGAAGAGAGTAAGTCAAACTATCTCTCATTGCAGATGAAATTACTTTATACCTAGAAAACTCCAAGTCTCTACCCAAAAGCTCTTAAATCTGATAAACAACTTCAGCAAAGTTTCAGGATACAAAATCAAAGTACAAAAATCAGTAGCATTTCTATACACCAACAGCATCCAAGCTGAGAGTCAAATCAAGAGCATAATCCCATTCACAATAGCCACAAAAATAAAATACCTAGGAATACAGCTAACTAGGGAGGTGAAAGATCTCTACAACAAGAATTACAAAACACTGCTAAAAGTAATCAGAGATGACACAAACAGATGGAACATTCCATGCTCGAGGCTAGAAAGAATCAATATTGCTAAAATGCACATACTGCCCAAAGCAATTCACAGATTCAATGTTATTCCTATCTAACTAGCACCAACATTTTTCACAGAATTAGAAATAACTATTCTAAAATTTATATGGAACCATGAAAGAGTCAGGATAGCCAAGGCAATCCTAAGGAAAAATAGCAAAGCTGGAGACTTCACACTACCCAACTTTAAACTATGCTACAATGCTACAGTAACCAAAACAGCATGCTCTGGTACAAAAACGGACATATAAACCAATATAACAGGTTACAGAACCTAGAAATAAAACCACACACCTACAACCATCTGATCTTTGACAAAGTCTATAAAAACAAACAATGAGGAAAGGACTCCTTATTCAATAAATGTTGCTGCTGTAACTGACTAGCCATGTGCAGAAGATTGAAACTGGCCCCTTCCTCTCACCACAAAAATCAACTCAAGTGGATTAAAGATTTAAATTTAAACCTCAAAACTATAAAAACTCTAGAAGAAAACCTAGGAAATATTCTGTACGTAGGTCCTGGGAAAGATTTCATGATGAAGATACCAAAAGTAACTATGACAAAAACAAATACTGACAAATGGAACCAATTAAACTAAAGAGCTTCTACATAAAAAAGAAACTAGCAACAGAGGAAACAGACAGCTTACAGAATTGGACAAAATACTTGCAAACTATGCATCTGACAAAGGTCTAATACCCAGAACCTATGAGTAACTTAAATCAACAAACCAAAAACAAATAATCCCATTAAAAATGGACAAAGGACATGAACAGACAGTTCTCAAAAGAAAACACATGCAGCCAGCAAGCATATGAAAAAAATGTTTAATGATTAGAGAAATACAAATCAAAACCACAATGAGATGTTATCTCACACCAGTCAAAACAGTTATTAATAAAAAGTCTAAAAATAACAGATGTTGGTGATGTTACAGAGAAAAGGGAACACTTATATACTGCTAGTGGAAATGCACATTAGTTCAGCCACTGTGGAAAACACTGTGGAGATTTCTCCAAGAACTTAAAACAGAGCCACCATTCAACCCAGCAATCCCACTACTGGGTATACACCCAAGGGAAAATAAATCATTCTACCATAAAGACACATGCATGCCTATGTTCATCGCAATACTATTCTCAATAGCAAAGGCATAGAATTAACCTAAATGCCCATCAACAATGGATTGGATAAAGAATGTGTGTTACATATACACTATGGAATGCTACACAGCCATAAAAAAAGAATAATGAGATCACGTCCTTTTCAGCAACATGGATGGAGCTGGAGGCCATAATCCTAAACAAATTAATCCAGGAACAGAAAACCAGTATCACATATTCTCACTTATAAGTGGGGGCTAAACATTGAATACACATGGACACGAAGAAAGCAGCAGGGTCTACTTGAGAGTGGGGGCTGGGAGGAGGGTGAGGATGAAAAAACTGCCTATCGGGTACTATCCTCATTACCTGGGTGATGAAATAATCTCTACACCAAACCCCAAGACACACAACTTACCCATGTAACAAACCTGCATGTGTACCTCCTGAACCTAAAATAAAAGTTGGAAAAAAATAAATTTAATTTAAAAACAAAATGTAGTTGTCTCCTGTTATTTGGGTTTTAATAACCAAGAATTTATTCTATAGAGAGAGAAGCCCTTTCAAAATACAAAATACACTTCAATATTTAGAAAAGGAATCATCTCCACATCATCGCCTGCAACTCCATCACGATGCTCATCACCATCATTATCATCATCACCATCACAGTAAATCACATAGTAAACCACGGTGCTGTGTTTTACCCATTTCTCAGAGGTTCCCTGTGGGATTAAACTACACGTATCACCCTTGTCAAGCTGGCTTTACAACATCCCCTTTATAACACTATCCTTCCCCTGTATCAGTTCTCTATTCCCCTCCTAAATAATCAACTTGCACTTGAATAGTTATCTCGTGCCCGAGTTTGAGGAAGAAAAGGGAAGGGTGAAAGGATGAAGAGCAAATAACCTTCTTCCAGCGAGGCCTTTAATTTTTGTTTGGGAAGGGCTGCTTTTTCCAATAACTTTCATTTGGATCTCCTTGGTCAGACTTGGGTTACCTGGCCATCATTATTCTCAAGGGAATCTGGGAGAGCTGTCATTTTAGTTGGGCACATGTCATCATAAACAAACCATGGTTTTGTGAGAAAGGGGGAAAAAACAGATGCTGGGTGGGCCAAGGAGCAGTGTGTGTCCCTTTGTGGTGTATGAGAAGTAGCAAATGTCAATCTACTGTCAGGATCATCATATCCCATCTCTGATCAGATCTGATTATCTGATCTGCTTTGCTCATTACTGTGTGGGTGTCTAATATTCTAGAAAATTCTAGAACTTTCTAGAAATGTCCTCCCACAAGCTGCTTGGACATCTCACAGATTACTGCATCATATGAAGGAGTTGAAATATGAGACTATTTCACCTAATGCAGGCTGCTCCTTTCTCCAAACTCCTATTTCAGATCTAAACTAACCAACAAATATTTATGCACACTTTGTGCATCCGATGTTACACTTGGAGCTGTAGCAGCTCCTAAGAAGGGTGAGACAGAAATCCCAGGCATCAAAGGATCTGCAGTCTACTTGACATTTTGCTGATGGAAGTTCATAGAATCCATGCCAGGAGTGAGCATCAGTGAATCATCGGCACACAAGAATCAAGAAAGCAAGATTGCTTTGGGGTCTTTCGTAAGGCTGATACACAAATCACCTCCCAAAATGCTGTTATTTCTCTATGATGTTTGCATCTTTCTCTTTCAAGCACACAAAATTTAGGCAGGGGAGGAGAGAAAAAGAATATAAAGGCAAGAAAGAGAAAAGTATGTTCCCTATCAAATGTGTGTAACTGGTGAATATAGTTCCTGAAGTATAGTTACCAATAGATCATGAGTCCAGCAGCTCTGTGGAGCAACCTGTCAAAAGCATTAGATCAGTCATAAAACTATGTGACTGTGTTTGTGATTCACAGAGCTTTCTGGTAGACCTCGGGCATGGTTCTGTGGATTCCGGAAGTCTTTCTTCTTTGAATATTCCTTCTCATGAAAATGCATCTCTGGTGAGCTCTCCATTTTCCTCATGAAGTTGACTCACTCCTTTTTCAATGCCCTCCCTCCCAAGGACCTCATTGAGCCTGCACAGGACTCAGGGAGGCATTCTGGGAGTGGGACGGTAACAGCCTGATTTCTTAAGTTATGAATGGTCCTAATTTCCTGCAGGTGAAAGGCAAGAAAATGTTGGATCCTTGTCTAGGAACGAGATTTGGAAACTGAGAATGAGAGGGCTATGATCAGCCTCGGGTGACTGGGACCCATCTCAACATCTATCCTAAGGGTCCAGGAAGTAGAGGGGAGCCAGCCAGATAGATGCCATCATAGGACAGGACTATGAGGTCAAGTGGGAGAACAAGTGACCTGGCCCAGCCCATACCAATGGGCTCTGCAGTTCTGCTCCATGATGCACCTGCCCAAGGCCCAGTGTTTATGACAGCAGTAAGGGAGATAAGGCCAAGCTCCAAAGGGATGGCTGCAGCAGAGGAGAGGGGAGGCCCTTCTCCACCCAGCCCATGTCAACGGGCACATCTACTCCCATCCCACACCCAGCACTCCCAGGAAGTAAACCCAAGTGAATCAGTGACCTGGTCCATCAGCCCACATCAGTGCACAACTGAGGCTCTGGTCTCCTTCCAGATGACCTCCCTGCCATTGCTCAATGCAGTGGACCCTCAGATCCTCAGACCCTCAGCCTGGATGGCTGTGAGCTCTCAGGGCGTTGAGCTGTATGTGCAGTTCATAGGTCTCTAAAGACTCTCAACTCACAAGATCCCCATGCCTATTCAATGGCACCTCCATGATAAGCCAGGAACTCAGGGACAGTGCTGCTAGGCAACAAGCTCTGTGCAGTACACAGGTACCAGGGCAGGTCCTGCCCTCAAGAGACTCAGGTGCCATGTGAGCAAAGACAAGTTGCCAGCGTGCCATAGAATGCAGTTCATCATGACAACTACATACAAAAACTAAGCTGTGGGCCTACCCCTGGACTTGGATTTAAATCTCACCTTGGCTGTTAAGCTGGGTGAGCTTGCAGAAGTCTTCCAACCCAGTGACCTGCCATTTGCCCATTGTTAACATGGGTATTATAGACAGGCTCCAAGGAATACTTGGAAAACTGTATGAGATAATGTATGTGACGGGCCCAGGGATGCTGGGCAAACACGTTGTCCCGATTACAATGTCATAATCAACAGCAAAATACACGTTGAGTGGTGCTGCCTCTAGACCTGGATGTAAGCTGCTGTTAACCTTGACGCCTATGATGTGCTCTCATTCCAGCTATTGTGTGTTTCCACCAGCCAGAGACTCTGCTGAACTCTACTCCTGTAGCCAAAGAAATAAAGTCATGAAAATAATCAGGGTGGGAATTAACATTCACTCAGGGCTTGTTTATGCAAATGAGCAAATTCGATCTATTGTTTTTATAATACACATTTCACATGATAGAGCCACCATGACCTTTCCCACAGGACTTTTCTGCCTCATTATTTTCTCACCAGAGAATGCAGGATATTACCATGCAAGGGCTCCGGAATCAGACATTCTAGGTTTGGATTCTGGCTTAACCAATGTCTAGCTGGTCGACCTTAGACAAGCCACTTTATCTTTGCAAGACTCACCTCCCCGGTTGGTAGAAAGAAGAACGAAGAACAGTAGCATAGAAACCTATAGCAGCTCGTAGGGTTTTGGTGGATATTGCTGACTGTGGCAGCCATGTGGCACTGTAGGGTGACTCCTTGATCCCCACCCCCCCAATATCCATGCCTTTGTGTGATCCAGAATACTCAAAGTGTATTTTGCTGTTGGTCATGACAGTCTAATCAGAACAATGTGTTCACCAAGCAGCCCTGGGCCTGTCACACACATCACATGTATGAGTGAGACCTATGATCTGCTTCTAACCAATAGAATATGACAAAAGTGAAGAGACATTGCAGAGGTAATAAATGTCCATAATCAGTTGACTCTGAGCTAATCGAAAGGTCCTGGGTGGGCCTGGCCAAATCAGATGAGCCCTTCAAAAGAGGGACAGGAACCCTCCCTGAAGTCAAAGTCTTCAAGCAACACATCCTTTCTTTCCTGCTAACCATGAAGAAGAAAGTCACCATGGATTCTACAGTAGCAAGGAAATGAATTTTGACAATCACCTGAAAGAACTTAGAAGCAGATCCTTCCCCAGTTGAACCTCTGATGAGAACCCAGCTGAGCTGACACCTTAATGCAGCCTTGGGAAATCCTGAGCAGAGGACCCAGCTAAGCCACGCCTGGACTCCTGACCCACAATTGTAAGATAATAAATGAGTGTTGTTTAAGCCTCTAAATTTATGGTAATTTGTTTTGAAGAAATAGAAAATAAATACAGTAACCCATGTAGAACATGGTGAACATGGTGCCTGGTACAGAGTAAGAGTTGAATAACTGAGCTATTATTATTCACTGTCCCTTAATTAGGTGAGTAAAATCAGTCAGAAACAACAGTTGTATCCCATGTTCACTTAGCTTAGCCTGAGAACAAGCATGGTTTGGGGTTATTAGCTGGTGTTCCTCTCTCCCTGCCAGAGTGAGCTCTGCTGCACCAAGGTATGAAATTCCAGCTCAAGGAGCCTCCAAAGTCAAAGCCCTACAGGGTGTTCACTCTCCCATATCCAGTAACTTGAATGGTTCTCCCCCTGACCATGCCTGGACTTTCATGAAATTACATCCTCAGACTGTGTTGCCTCCTTCTCAAGCCATTTATTTTGAGAAGGAATAATGAGTGTTTTGAGCTGTCTGATATTGGCTACTGGATGCAGTGTGCCAGGGTTTAACATCAGCCCATCTCTGAAACAGATGTCCAAGTTCTTTGTCAACATCACAACCTATTTATAATCACACTCAGGTCTGCAGGCACCCAAGTCTGAACCTCAGCTGCTAAAATATTCAGAACAACAGAGCACCTAATAAAGCAACCTGGACCTAATGAGCCCCCAGCCCCTCCCCCAGTCCCCAAAAAGTTCTGCTGTATATCAACAAAAGACATGTTTACCCAATTTTAAATTGTTTTCTCATTAAAATGTCTTTAATGCCTATTAAAATGTATGCTACAGATGCATGTTTCTCACAGTAATTGAAGGAATCAATGTGATGTTCTCATTCTAAGAGATGTCAGCATCTCTTTAGAAATCATTTTTCATTCCTTACAATTTTACAGCTGCTTTTCTCATTATTTGCCACATAAAACTTTGTTTCAGTGAAATTGCCTAGAGGAGAATTAGTTCAGGTGGAGTCCCTCCCAGGTTCCACAGTGAAGCCCAGTCTCAGAAGCAAGTGTAAAGGAGCTCAATATGCTTGTCTGGCTCCATCAACACAGGGTGTGCAGTTTAAGTCAGATTGAAGGAAGAGCTCTGAGCCACCTAAGGCATGACTTTATGTGTTATGACTTCATGGCTGCTAAACGTGCCCTGAAATCTTTTTCCACCTATGGTCAAAGTGGTGAAAATATCCCCACAAATCTTCCCCTGAGACTTAAAAACTTTTCTGTATCTGCATACTTTGAAAGAATAACATCTGTATTTCCACCACCATCATAAATTATTTATTATGAGTCATTATATCTGTTTGGCTTCAGTCGCCTAGCAGAGTGTGAGAAAATGAATCTGAGTACAGACAAGTATTCACAGTTGGACTTGTGAAGAAAAGGCTCAGATTTGCCTGAGGGTAAATCAGCTTGGTAGGATTCTTCTACCAGTTCCACAGCTCCAGAGCAGACGGAAAGACCTTGGACCAGCTTCCTTTAGAGAAGCCAAAGCTGCAGCATGAGGCACGTGCATAGCTCCCAGGATGGCAAAGGCTATGGAATTCTGAATTCCCTGAGGGGTCGAAACAATTCTCTAATTAACTCAACATTTACCAAGTACTTTCTCTGTACCCAGCCCTAAGCCAAGACTTGTGGGGAATAAACGGATAAGTGTGGCAGACTCCCCAGTCTCATTCATTCATTTAATCATTCATTCATTCATCATCTGCTTACTGACTGCGTCTGAGGTACTAATAGCCTCAAAGAGTTATCTGAAGTTCAGCAGCCCTTCTTGAGAGCCCCACTTCTCTGAGAGTCTGGTCCAGGTGATGCATTCTGACTTCTCACCCACCAGTTACTTTTTCTTCTTCCTTGCTTCAGGGCCCTGACTTGCCTCAGGAGCTCAGCCTTCCCAATCTGAGTAGGCCAGATCAGGATCATGCCCACTGCTGGTTTCTGGACCTGCCTTCCTCCAGACTCTCCACCAAGGCACAGATGCCAGACCCTGTTCCTGCAGTTGTAAAAATTGAGTACTTCAGTTGCTTTGAAGACATCAACAGTGGCAACAAAGGGTGAAATAAAACACACACACACACACACACACACACACTCATGCAAGCACACATTGTTGGGAGAGCTATAACTTTGCAAAGAGTATTTTCTACCACTTGATCTTAAGAAACAAGGGTTGATCTCATTTAAAACAAACAAATAAGCAAAAAGTGCTTATCAAAGACCTTTGCTGATCAAATTTTCTACCTCTGTGCTGTTAAAAGAAAAACTTTAGCCAAATTAAATTTAAAAGAGTTTAACTGAGCAAAGAACTATGCACAAATCAGGCAGCCTCCCAGGCTGGAGAAGGCACAGAGACTTCAGCACAGCCACACGGCGAAAGAAGATTCATGGACAGAAAAAGGAAAGTGATGTACAGAAAACAGAAGTGAGTTACAGAAACAGCTGGATTAGTTACAAGTTGGCACTTGCCTTATTGAACACGATTTGAACAGCTGGCCACCTCTGATGGGCCGAAACTCGGTGATTGGCACAAGAGTAGGCTACAGTCTGTTTACAAGTCCATTTAGGTTATAGTTCACCATGAACAGATAAATCTTTAGATCAAACTTAAAATATGTGAGGAGACAGTTTCAGGCTAAACCTGATTTAACACTGTGAGACTGCAGATCCTGGACCTCTTTGGACAGAGAGGGCTTAGCTCAGCCTTGAAATTAGGCAAATCCCAACCCTGCTCCCGAGTCCAGGGAGAAAAAAGTCTTTTTTCATGTTGGGGAGCCTTAGGTGTTTCTTGACAGTTGTCAGATACTTTAGAGTGTGGGCCACACTGGGTTAGCCTCAGTTGGGAGTCTCTGTGTTAAGCCTAAATCCTGACTTCCCTCCTCCCCACACACCCCACCTCCACCCACACAAAGGTTCAATCCTGCTTTGCAAATGAGGACAAAGCCCTGAGCTACAAAAGATTTAAAGATGTTCACCAAACCAAAACATTTGTTCCTGTGCTCTGCCGGGTTAGCTTTCCCCGCTCGGGGGAGGGACAAGGAAAAGCTGTTAGGAGCCTGACACAGAACAAGACTTTCATATAGATTTCCAATAATCTCGGGTTTCATTTGTGCCCGCAGGAACAAGGTGGCAATTGGAAAATCACATTTGATGATGACCTTGTGAAGCTGCCCGACGGGACAAGTGGCCTGCATGACTTTTCCTTCCTCCCCACCCCACACCCACCTCCTTCTGCAATTTCGCTGGGGGCCTTTGCTCAGAGGGCAGTGCCCTTGTCACCTCCAGATACACCGGGACTCCAACAACAGGGCAACAGACTTCAGTTTAGACCTACTCCCTAAAATGCTCAAATCCTTACAATGACTCTCTTGTAAGGGCATTAGAAGAAGCTAGCTATTTAGGATGGGACACACTGGATATCCTCTTGTACAATGGATAATCCTCCTCACACCCGGAATCCTGGTCCATCCTTTTTAGAAATGCAAGTTTCCTCTTCACTGCATCCTGGAGAGGATTTGTCAGAGAGGTAATCCCCCTGGCCAGTCCAGCTGGGGGAGCCGGGAGCTGTTAATAAGGGGCCTGGGACTGTCGACTCTAAAGTGACCAAGTGGCAGCTGTCACATCTTTGACAATGAGCAGAGGGCTTCTGACTCGGGATCACAGGGACGCATCTGCTCTGCAGAGTGCGGGTCGGAAGCTTTCTCTGCTGTCCCCAGATCTCATCCATCTCTCCAGTATGTTAGCTTCTAGTCACAGAAGTATCCTTGTCGACTTCAATGAGTACTACTGATCAATAGCATCCACACTGTCTTTGGCATCTCGGGCTGCCACAGCCAAGTAGTGCAGACTGGGACTTAAACCACAGACATTTACTTCATGCAGCTCTAGCGGCTGGGAGTCCAAGGCCGCCCGGGTGCCAGCAGGGTGAGGGCCTCATCCTGGCTTGACTGCCTTCTCTGAGTGTCCTCGCATAGCAGGGAAGAGAGAAAGCTCTGTGGCATCTCTTCTTATAAGGGCACGAATACCATCAAGAGGGCACCATCCTCATGACCTAATTACCTCCAAAAGGACTCACCTTCAAATGCCATCACACTGGGAGTCAAGGCTTCAACATACGGACTTCGGAAAGACACAACCATTTAGTCCATAACACATGCCTGCCATACGTGACGCCTCTGCTGAAGGCTAAATGTGCCCTATCTGCCTGGATACTCACACCCTTCTATAAGTGGGGTGTAATAATCTCCATCTTAAAGATAAGAAATGGCGGTGGAGTGGGGGTAAGGAATGAGCCCCAGGTCACACATCTGATACGTGCCAAACTGGGATTCAAACACAAGTCAGTCTGGTTCAAGAACCAGGGCTCTAAACACACACAGCTGAAGCCCCCAGAAGCCAGAGTTCCTCCGAGCGTCAGAACTTGGAGAATATTTAGACTAATGATTTTCAAATACACTTTAGCCAATAAAACATTTACAATGAAATCCTACCTGAAATGTCCATATATAAAATAGCTACAGAAGAAAAAACCCAAGCTTCTGTTTCTGAAGCAGAGATTCAGGCACTGATGGACACTTCCTCCACACTACCCTTCAGCCCTCCCCTTCCTTGCCCCATTTCAATCCTGGCAGAATAGGAGACATAGATCCTCAGCCCCAAGGAGTCCAAAAAGTAAATAAGTAAACAGATAAATAAGTAAGTGGACAGAATTAAATATTTATTGAGATTATATGGTAGAATACATTCCCAGTGGACTAATGCTTCCGTGGGAAATAACTATAAATGGCCTGGGTGTGGTGGCTCACACCTGTAATCCCAGCACCTTGGGAGGCCGAGGTGGGTGGATCACCTGAGGTCAGGAGTTTGAGAAAAGCCTGGCCAACATGGTGAAGCCCCATCTCTACTAAAAATACAAAAATTATCTGGGCATGGTGGTGCACACCTGTAATCCTAGCTACTCAGGAGGCTGAGACAGGAGAATCACTTGAACCTGGGAGGTGGAGGTTGCAGTAAGCTGAGATCGTGCCAATGCACTCCAGCCTGGGTGACAAAGCAAGACTCTGTCAAAAAAAGGAAAGAAGGAAAGAAGGAAGGAAGGAAGGAAGGAAGGAAGGAAGGAAGGAAGGAAGGAAGGAAGGAAGGAAGGAAGGAAGGAAGGAAGGAAGGAAGGAAGGGACTCCAGCCCAGAATAAAACAAACAAAACTTCCCAAAGGCTTTAGAGAGTGAACAAAGGCAAGAAGAAGAGACCAGTGCATGACAAGTCTCCCATCTTCGTGGCTTTGATCTGTAGAAAGACCTTGATTCCAGCAGGGCTTGGTGCCACTGGAGCCCAGATGGAGAACCCGACGTCTCTCTGACTAGGAGGAGACATAGCCCAGGAGGCCACCAATGTTGGGGAGTGAGAAGGGAGCTCATGAAGGACAAGACCAGAGAAGGGGAGCCCCAGAGTCTGCCTTTAATCTCAACCCACAGTATCCAACTGACCTTTGAACTGTTCTCTTTACCTAAAAACAATTCAGTTAAAGAAAAAGGAAAAGGAACAGAACCAAGATCTAGCTGCCACTACCTGTAGGTGAGAGAATTTGTGGTTTGCATCTACTCAAGTTCATTGTCTGCTAAAACAAAACAATACTCCTCAGGGAAATATAACAAAGGCCAGAATCTCCACACGCAGCATTCACAACATCCAGGTGCTCCCCCAAATTATTCAACACACAAGAAAACCAGGAAAGGGGGATAATTATCAAGTAAATAGACAATCAACAGAGATCAGACCCAGGATGACTCAAAGGCAGGAATTAACAGAGGTAGGCTGTAAAGTAGCTAGCACCACCGTGCTCCATGAGGCAGAAGGAAATGCTGACAGCAAGTGGAAAGAAAGGAACTCTCAGCAGAAAAGTAGAAAATATACGAACAGAGAAAATGGAACAAGTGGAACTAAAAATTAGAGTATCTGAAATAAAAACATAACTGATGGGTTTCATAGCAGCAGGGAAATTATTAATGAATAAGTAAATGAATTTAAAACTAGATCAGTAGAAATCATCCAATCTAAAGAATAAAAAGAAAAATACTGAAGAAAAATGGACAGAGCCTTAGGAACTGGCTCTAAAATATAGGTAATTGGAGACTAGAGGGAGAATGAGCAGGAAAAAAAAAATGTGAAGAAATAATAGCCAACAACTTCCTAAACTTGGTGATGCATATAAATTGACATTTTCGAGTTTAGCAAATCATAAACAATATAAATGCAAAGAAAACCATGCCTAGGCACATAATAATCAAACTGCTAAAAACAAAGATGAAGCAAAAATCTTAAAGGCAACCGGAGATTAAAAAATAAGTCACAGACATAGAAAAGATGATTTCGATTACTGCAGACTTCTACCAGAAACTACGGAGGCAATTCAACAGTAGAACACCTTTAAAATGCTAAAAGGAAAAGTGGCAACACAAAGTTCTATGTGTCCATAGGCTGGGGCCCATTCCTGTTGGAATGATCCAGGCAGGAAAGAAGCAGATGCTGGAAGAGGCAGAGAACTGAGAGAAAGGGCACCATCAGAGACGCTTCAGTCCTCCATTCAGCAAATATCTACTGGGTGATTGCTGCGGGAGACAACCTTCTGGATGCAGGAACTACAGCCACAAAGAAGAAAAGAAGAGACAGAAACCCCTGCCCTCCTGAAGCACCTGCTCACTCTGCCCTAGAGTAGTGAGGATGGGCATGGAGCAGTGGAGGAGACAATGGCTGAGGGGCTTCTAGGTCCAGTCTCCAGGCAGGGAGCAAAGCTAATCATGGAGGAAAAAACTGGAATTGTCAGGTTGACCTTTAGGCTGCAGCCTCCTGGGCTTTAAGATGAGGTTGCCAGATAAAATGCTAAATCCAGCTACCCTGCCCTGAGTCCAAAGTGGATTGCCTGCCCTTTTCTCATCCAAGAAGCCCCTCCGTTCCTACCACCTAGGTTACGTGAGTGGAGAGGACCATCTGCTGCTGGCCGAGCCTAGCAGTCACTGCTGCTCTTTGCAGTCACTCAGGACTGTGGACTTGCTGGGGCGATTGATTGTCCATGAGTCAACAATCACAGCTATTAACCCAGCAAAGTCTTCGCACTCACCACTATCCACATTAAACACACTAGTGCCCTGGGATGGAGCAGGGTAAAGGAATGAGGGAGGGAGAGGGAGAAGAAGGGAAGGAACGAGGAGTGGAGGAAGGAAGAAAAGTAGGAGGAAGAAGGAAGGAAGAAGAAAGGAGGGAGCAATGGATTGCAAGCTTTGGGAAGTCACACTTGGAAGAGGTTTACAGACACTGCAATTGAGAAGGTGGCAAGCAAGACCACAGAGCCTGACCCAGAAAGAGGCTCCACCCTCCTTCAGGCTGTGCCCTGTAGCCCTGCATGCTCCAGCCCCTGCATGGAGACCTGCCTGCCCTCCAGCCCTTCCCACCGGATGCTGCAGCCTCTCTCAGCAGAGGCCATTCACAGCCCATCCACCACAGTTCTGACCGCTGAGCCTCTCCAGCAGGGCCCTCTCCTGCTCATCCCACCGACATCCAACTGGACCAGGGGCAGTCAGGAGGGAGTGATCTGCGAGTGGGGAGGTAGTCACCTCTATATCATTTGCATTTTTTTAACAAAACATGGATTTGTGTGATTTTAAAATGCTTTATAACATTTAAGTTAACTTGTGCAGGGGGAAGTTAGCTGGAAGTATGCAAAGAAACCAGAACAACAATGATTCCCATGATCCTGGCTCATGACGTCAGCCCCATGCCAGCCCAGAGGCAATCGGGGAGGGTGCTAGATGTGGAAATGCCCAGGTGGGACCCTGGCTAGAGCCCTAAATGTAGGAGGCCAGCGTGAGGGAGCTGGCCCAGAGAAGGGAGATGCAGTTTTGCTGGAAGGGGAAGAGCTGGCTCAGGTGCGGCTGAACATTTGGGGAAGGTTGTGGCTTTCCCACCTGGAAATGAAGCCCCTGCAGGACTAGGGGATGAGGACAAGGGGGGCTGTTTGTTTTCTCTGAGGGTATTTGTCTTGACCGCCCGCTGAGCAGGAGAGCACACCCACGTGGGCAGCGGCCTCCATGCCCCTTCTCTTTCCCGCAGTCCTTGACGGTCCTCCTCCATCCTCAGCAGAGGGGTTTGAGGGCGTTGATGCCACCCCAGGCTCCAAGGCCCCACCATGGGCAGTGTTAGCCCCTCATATATCCCATCTCCATAGCTACACTGATTGATTTGTAAACAGTTATGCGATCTGCCAGGCCAGTGAAATCAAGGTTCATCTCGGAAGATTCCTGGGAAGAAGTCTCTTGTAGCTTTCTGCAGGAGCTACTGGAAGAAACTGTTTTATTTTGTTCTTACAGATTCAAGATGGGAAAGATGCAGGCTGAGAGCTGCCGGCAGCCAAGCTGTGTGCACAGGAAGGGCTGCCTGAAAACAGTGCCAGCACCAAGAAATAGAGATGGAAAACCAAGGCACCGCGTGCTGGCGAGCCCTGATCAAACCACACCTGGTGCTAGGGCTCTCCCGGGGCTGTGCTGCTCTGTGAGGCAAGGAACTGCCTTTTTGCTTAAGCCAGATGACATTGGGAGCTGGGCTTTCTATAACTTCCCTGAAAAAGAGCCCTAAGTGATACCTGTCTCTGAATGAGGCTGGACACTTGTTTTGTGCCCGGAAATGCTCAGCTCACCCAGCACACGAGTAGCAGTGTTTTTCTGTTGCATTATACTTATCAGCTTCTCAAAATCACCCCTTCCTGAGACACTGAAAAGCTGGGCTGGGGTCCCCTTAAAGACCCCAGTGCTAGTTCCATGGACTTCTCTCCGAGGACTAAGAGGTTTCCATTTACTATGTTACGTTTCCATGGAAAATGAAACTCTTGATAGATTTCCATGCACTCTTCCCCAGCTGCCCACTAAAAGAAAACATTTATGGTTCCGTTAATTTGGGTTGTGTCTCAATAATGGAAATAACTGGCTCATGCATAGGCCCTGGAGACTCTGGCTACCTTAACAGCCTGACACACAAGCTGCTTGATTGAAAATAATGAATCAACCGTCAAATGGCTGAACCCACAGCCAATTTCTACACGATCAATATGGAGGCGTAACAGACAGAGCCGCGGCTCTTTTCATCCTAAAACGAACACTTAATTGAAGAAAACGTCTAACAGAGCTCAGGTCCAGCCATGACTGAGTAAATCCCCCCGAAATCCCCCCGAACCCCAGGACCAAGGAAGCAGGACAGATGTGAGGCTCCTCCCCCGAAACTCCTTTGTTTATGCATGACGAAGCCCGGACCTGGGGCTGCCGTCCCGGCTCTTTGTTTATTTATTCATAAGTTTTGCCTGTGCAGCCTTTCTTTTAAGTCTTTCCCCCACTTTTTTTGAAAAACCAGAGGGAAGGGAATTAAAAAGAGAAAGCCAAATCTTAGCTATGTCAGGTGGCACTTTGTAAATTAAGCTTCAAAGACAAGAGGTAAAAAGCTGCTGTCAGCTGGGTGTCCCGGGTAGAAAAATGCAGTGGAGATTCACTTAGCAAGCGATCAACTGGATAATAAAGCCGCCAGTGGGGCCGCACGGGTCCCTCTTGCCCTTCTCAGTGTGGCATTTGGAAAATTATTGCTTCAAAGCTTCTGTGATGGAATGTTGCTACATTAATTCAGTTTTTAAATCTTGTTCTTGAGGAAAGAGAAGCACAAAAAATAAACACAGACTTGAGAAAAGAGAGCTGCAGTCTCCGGGATGGGTTGAAGAGGAAGAGACCTCATCAGGACAGTGTGGGGTGGCATGCTGGCCGCACCGCTGGTTCTGTGTTCCCGTGGGGAGGGCACGGGGCTGGACATGTGGGACCCTCCATGGGTTAGTTGCTGGAATATTCTCTCAGCCTTGGAGACAGCTTCCAGGTCTTGTTTGCTTACTATCCTCTAGAAACATCCTCATCTCTCCGGGAGCTCCCGCACCCCAGCAGCCGGGCCCTGGCGGCCTCTCCTCCCCCTGACCACTGGGAGCTCTCTGTCCACTGGGCACTGGCCATGTCATCTGGCCTTGCCGCCCATGAAGGTGGAGAGCCCTTTATGGACTGCAGCAGGGATTTAGATGTCCATTTCTTCTATCCCCAGCCATGTGCACCGGCACCAAACGTGACTTGATGAATTGAGAGATTCACTCCCAATTAACCGCTTGACTCTCTACAGCATTTATGAGCGTCCGGCAGGCCCTCCCACCTGCAGAAGGTCCCTGGGACAAATCTGGTCTCCTGAGGCATTTGATGAGCTGGAACTGATATTTGCAAATGTTGTCCTCGTTTTCAGTTAGGAACGGAAGGTGGCTGCGCTGCCAGGAAAGAAAGCTGTGGAGTGGAACGGGGAAAGCCAGCAGCAGAGCTCCCTGAGACAAGAGACGAGATATTCTACACCTGCAAATTCTTTATCACAGACCTCCCTTCGACCCTCGCCTCCCCTGGCTTGCTGAGTCAAAAGCAGTGTTGGAGGAGACTTTCTTTCCTGGTTATAGCTGAGGGGTGGAGCAGTAAGGTGGTGTCCCTAACTCCTGCAGGGAACATTGATGCTACACAGTTCACCTTGATGAAGACATCTTCTGTGATGGGCACTTCATTCCGTGTGGTCACTGTAGTCACCCTGCCTGAGATGGGGTTGCTCGTTCACGTTGCCCGCAGGTTTGTCCTCTGCCTTCCCTGTGTCCTGTAGGCTGATCCCTGAGACCACATCACCCAGGCTCCTACACCTCTGGCCAGTAAGAGGCACCAGGAGGCCATGGTAGGTGGGAGAAAGAGAAGTCAGTTCTTTCTGACCCTCTCTGTCTCTGCCTGGGTGTGACTTCTCGGCAGCTGCACTCTGCCTTCTCCAGGGCACCTTCTGTCCAGGATGCCTGGAGTACTTTCTCCTCCCCACGCCCCATCAGCCCCTAGTGTGCTACCCACTGCCCTTCCTGCGTGGTCTCTGGGTTCCCTGACCTCTTGGCTCCTGTAACTTGTCCACAGCTCAGCCAAGGCCCCTGCATCTGAGTCTTGCAATGAAGCCTGCTCCCTACGGGACCCTGGCTTCCCAGAGAGCTGTCATTCCTCCCCCTCATGGATGAGAAGACAGGCTCAGAGACAGAGAACCAGAATATTAACCCAGCAAACCCCAAGCACTGCCTTGCATGCCTCTCAGGGAGGCTGGCCAGACTCAGCAACAACCTGCTCACATAATAAATGCCCATTTAATGGTTTACCAGGAACCAGCTCTTCTGATCTTTGCTTCATGGTCTTTCTGAAAACCACAAGAGAAGTGAGAGAAGCAGCTTCCGTTAAGAAGAACAAAGACAGCGAGTGAAGACAGGCAAACATCAAAGTCATGAGCTACAGCTGCCCTGCTGCTCCCGCTGGATCCCCTGGGGTGCCAGCCTAGTGAGCAAAGTGGGTTCCCTGGGGTGGTACAGGCTTTCTCTCCTGGCACCCACTGCGTGGCTCCCACTCCTTCTAACAAGGAACCTCAGAGGCAGAAGAGGGAAAGGCCCAGAATTAGTACCAAAAAAAAAAAAAAAAAAAAAAAAAAACAAACACAAATTCACAGGCACCCTTCAGAGAGATGTCCTGGGAAGGGGCTGTGTGGATCCATGCAAATCTTCTCATGAACATTTAAGCCCTCAGCAGCTGAGCCTGTGGCTAATGGCAAAGGGAAGGATCATTTAATTGTCCTCAAGCTGGGGACAGTGGCCTGGACGGCTTCACCACTGATTGCCTGGCAGCCCGCTCTGCCCCCAGCTGCCCAGGGTAAATGTTTCCGACATCTTATTTCTAAGCACGTCCCCTTGGCTGGTTAATTATGCCAAAAGATTCCAGTTTTAAGCCTTCCCAGTTGAACAGTTTGTATTGGACGAAATCCTTATTCCGTATACAAATAATTCATATTAAAATACAACCACCATCAATTCAGGAGTCAGCTGTAAATAGGGGCTGGGTTCATGCCAGAAGTTGTCATTTTTGCCTTGGATGGCAAGGTAATCATTTGATGAGAGTAAACTATTTTAATTTCTATTAAACCATGATTGCTGTGTTTGCTTTTTCCAACAGATGATGATTTGTGTAATTAGTGGTGTATACTATGTAATTTTATAATGAAAGGAGACACGATGATGAGACAGAGATCTGTGGTTTCAGGGTGCAATTGGTTTGCCCCCTCAGTATATTAGGAGGTTTTGCACAAATCTGTTGTCTTAGTATGTTTTGTGCTGCTACGAAAGGATACTTGAGACTGGGTAATTTATAAAAATCAGAAATTTCTTTCCCCACAGTTCTGAAATTTGGGAAGTCCAAGATCAAGGTGCCAGCACCTGGTGAGGGCCTTCTTGCTGCATCGTCCCATGGCAGGAGGGCAAAGAGAGGAACACAGAGAGAGAAGAGGGGACTGAACTCATATCTTTTTATCGGGAGCCCTCTCCCAAGACAATGGCATTCATCCATTCACTCCACCCTTATGGTCTAATCACCTCTTAAAGGCCCCATCCCTTAATACTATTACAATGGTAATTAAATTTCAACGTGAGTCTGGCAACTGTCCTCACATTTTTCATCCTATGTAGATAAGAGTGATCTGCAACTTTCTTGCCTTTGGGAACTTGGTTGGTCTGCACCAGACAGTGGATTCAACTAGAGGCTATTTTCCTTCATGGGGTCCATTGGGCAAAGTCTGGGACACGCTTGATTGCTGTGATTGGGAGTGGACCCTGGCATCTAGTGGGTAGAGGCCAAGGATACTTGCTGCTCCACCATCCATGATGCACAGGACAGCCCCCTGGGACAAAGGACCATCTTGTTCCCCATGTCAATAGTGCTGAGGTGGAGAACTCCTGATCCAGAACAAGAGTATAAAAGGCACATTTCTAGGCCCCCAAACAGCAGTCTGTTTGTCAAAGAAGATGGGCACAGGCCCATGCCCTGCAGTGAACTCAGTCCCACATGACCTCAGAGTAACCCATCCCCATCCAGAGCTTGGGGGAGTGGGGAGAAGATTCTCCAAACATTCCCATTTCCTTCTTCCTACACCAACTTCTTTTCAAGAATGGCAGCTCCAAGTGGGATTGTAAATCAGTACCACCACTTTGGAAAGCATTGTGATTGACACCTGCTGAAGCTGAAGATAAAGCTAAATAGCTTGAAATGCTTCCCCTACAGTCCCTGAGAAGTCCCTGGTGAATACACAATCATGGCACTACAGACATGGCTAAGTTCTCAGGAATGTAAGGGGTGTCTCCAGAGCTCAAAAAAAAAAGAAGGGAGTTGAGGGTTTAATTCTACATGCAGGCAATTCTGTGGCTAGTGTCTACTCCACAGAAAGGACTGCCTCTAAATATTCACATGCCTCAGGGATCAGATTTCCATTCTTTGCTTTTCTTTCCTGGTCCATTTCTTAGATTCTCTCGTGGCTTTTAACACAAATTTTGTACGGTCAGCTGCCAAATTCACATCGCTAGCCCATCCTTGTCTCCTGAACTCATAAAGCCAAGTTTCCACCAGACTTTTACTCGGTGATCTAATAGGCATCTCAAACTTAATGTAACAAAAATAAATTTGATTTTCCAATATTATGGACTGAATTATGTCCCCCCAAAATTTATATGTTGAAGCTTTAAACCTAGTGTGACTATATTTGTAGATGGAGCTTTTAAGGTAGCTTAAAAACTTAAAAAACCTTAGGTGGTTCAGGTTAATGAAGTCAGAAGAACAAGGCCTTATTGAGACAGGACTGGAGTCCTCATAAGAAGAGGAAGAGGCACCAGAGCTCTCCACTTACACAGAACAAATGCCATATGAGGACACAGCAAGAAGGCAACCACCCACCGGTCCTCAGGAAGAGGACCTCATCAGGAACCAAATCTGCCAACACCTTGATCTTAGATCTTAGATGTCTGTTCTCTAAACTGTGGGAAATAAATTTCAGTTGTTGAAACCCCCCAGTCTGTGCCAGCGATTATGGTGGCCTGAGCAGACTAGTTCATTCCAACCTACTTTTCATTTTCTTCCCCATCTCATCAAACTGCACCCCCACACTCTGGTCCTGCATTCCTCTTGCTCTCTCTCCTTTTCTCTGAAAGGCATTATCTATCTTGCTTTCTCTCTGTCTGTTTGTCTGTCCATCTATCTATTATTAATACATTCATCGTCTATCTACCTATGCATCAATTTATCTATCTGTGCACCTCTCTATGTATCTGTGTATCTATCCATTCATCCATTACCTGTCTATCTATTTATGCATTATCTATCTGTCTTCTATCTATGTATCTACCTCTCCATTCCATTCACCTATCTACCCTTCCACTCTTTGATTCATCATCTATCTATCTATCTATCCAATTACCCACTTATCTATGTATCTATGCATCCATTTATGTATCTATCCACCTATCCATCCATCAATTCATCCATCATCTATCAATCCATTTATGCATTTATCTATGTCTATGTATCTATCCAACCATCCATGTATCTATCCATTCATCTATCCACCCATCGATTTCTTTATCTATCTCTCCATTCATTTACCTATTCATCTATCTATGCATCTATCACACACCTTCCCAGTTTGACAATTTGTGTTGGATGAAATTCTTATTCTGTATACAAATAATTGTATACATCACACACACACGCGCGCACGCGCACACACACACACTTACACACACACGTTATCTCTCAGCAAATCCTGTTGACTCTGTCTTAAAAATAAATCCCTAATTCAATCACTTCTCATCACTTTCACTGATCTCCTCCTGGTCTGAGACGTCACCATATGCCTCCTGGCTTCCACAGGAGCCTCCTAACTGGTTTCGTCACTTCTTCCCACATCTGCTAACAGTTCATTCTCAGTACAACAGCCAGAATAACCCTCCCAAGACAAAAGCCAGTACTGCCCCATCTCAGCTCCTGGACTTCTAATGGCTTCCTGTCTCACTGTGAGTCATACCAGCATCTGCACAGAGACCCCCCAGGCCCACCCCATCTGCACAGAGACCCCCAGGCCCACCCCATCTGCTCCCACCACTATCTGGCTGGTCCCTTCCCTTCCTCTCTCTCTCTCTCCAGCCCTGCTGCCCAGGCACACTCCTGCCCAGGGCCTTTGCACTTCTGTTTTCTCTCCTGACATGCCTCCCAGGATACCTGCAGGGTTCCCTCCCTTTCTCCCTCGAGTATCCCTCACAACCCTTTTCAAAATAGTACCCCTGCCTCCCTTTGTACCTTGATTTCACTTTATTTCTCTGCATAGCCATTATCCCCCTACAACATAAAGGACGAAGAAGTCTTTTTGAGGTTGGAGTGAAGGGAATTCATGCATACATCATCTGTGAAAATGGAAACTGATATTGTCTTGATAGAACTTTGCCAGTGCTTTCAAGTTAGACATGGACAGCCTATTTAACCCACTAACTCTAGCTCTGTTTCTACCATAGAGAAACCCTGAAAATGTGCATGTGGACACGCATGAAATGCTTATTGCATCATTGTTTTTAATATTGAAAAACTGGAAAAAATCTCAAAGTGCATCAAAAGGGAAATAGTAAATGAATTAAGATGTAGGAATACTACACAACACTTAAGAAAAAGGAAGTGGGTCTTACGCGCTTGTACAAAAATAATTCTGAAACATCGTGTGATGTGTGAAAAGCAAGGTGCAGAATAGTGTGGGGAGTGTTTTTAAAAATCACCCAATCTTCCACCTCCTGGAATGTGAGAGACTATATAACTTCAAATCCTCCTACTGCAAATCCCTAGAAATGCTTGGTTAGATCTGCAAGCGTGCTTTTATATACACAGCTGAACTCTCCAGAGAGTAAGGGAAAACCCCGAGGGCTTAAAAAAGAATGAGAAACTGACAACCAGAATGGTAAGCACCTAAACTGAGACCACAACTCCCAGGGTGTGTGTCTATGTGTCTGTGTGTTGGGGGGTGGGAGGCTGTATGTTCATGTGTCTGTGTATGTCTGTGTGTACCTATGTCTGTGTGTGTGTGTGTCTGTGTATGTGTACGTGTGTTTATGTATGCATTTGTGACTGTGTGCACGTGTGTGTGTGCATGTGTGTGTGTGCACATGTGTGTGTACATGTGTTTGCATGTCTGTGCATATGTCTTTCTGTATGCATATATACACATGTGTGCACATGCAAGCTGGGGTAGAGCACATCTTGACCTCTGTAACCAACACAGAGACAGGAGTGAAGTCATGAACTCCACTTAAGGCAGAGACTTGGAAGTGAGAGCCCTCTTTGAGGAGTTCAGCAGAAAGGTAGGCTAACCAAAAACCTCCTCTCCAGCAAGGGTGACAAGACATTGACTCTTCCAGCCTCTGCACGTATACCTGGCTGGTGTCCACCACACTTGGGGACCTCCTCTTTCAACTCTGGAGTCCCACCTTGTTCTGTCTGTACACGAGGGAGCCTCTTTTTCTGCCTTCTCTTCTTTCTTGCCTATTAAATTCTCTGCTCCTTAAAACAAAATTTTAAAAAATCAAGGAAGGAAAAGACAATGGGAAGAGAGCCCTGAGAGCAAACACACCACACAGGGATGAAAAGCACAGGTGCAAGCAGGTGGGCCTGCCTCTTTCTGGGATTTGAGCTCCATCTTCCAGGTTAGTCACCCACAGGAATGAAGGTGATCTTTTTTACCTCAATCCTGATATTGGTTTTATTTCAGAAATTCCTCAGAGCCTGAGGGGGAAAGAACAATGCTATATTGGGAGTCCTTGCAGAGGCCCCCATAATGACCATTTCAGGGGCAATGAAACCAGGTTGCACAAAAGCACTGGACAACAGGAACGCGAGGTAAGAGGGAGTAGGTAGAGGCAGAGTGTGTGATCCTAGTATTACAGGTGGAGAGCAAGGTTCCAATTCACTCCAGACATTGTAAGTCAAGTGTGAAGGCGAAAATGTTACAGTTAAGTAAGATTAATTCGTTCTTTGCTCAAATTGAAACCAGCCCCCTTGTCCCATAGAACTAATGCTTATGGTTTCTTTTGAATAAACATAGAAATTGACCCTCCCTATCTTAAAACTAGAGAAACTTACATTTGTCTTATCTGAGTTCTATTCTCAGGAAACCAACCATCAGACCTCCTAGATAGTATCAGGTAAGTGTAACTCACCAGATCACTACATTCGGACTGTGAAGTGACAGATCCCCTCACCCATCATGGTTGCCTAAGGGACTACGGGCTTCCTGTTGACCAACTCTTCTTTCTTATCCCTTCTTCATTCCTGTTTCCCTGCATGTAGTTATAATTCTTCCCTGGCAATACTCGTTGTCTCAGTGACTGGCTTTCTGTGCAGTCAGCAGCAGAATGTAGACTGAATCACTGTTGTTTTGGTAACAGAATGTCACCCTCTCAATGACCTTCATTACCTATTTATCATCATTATCAACCACCACATATGACTTCCTCCATACCTTGCTCTACACTGTTCAAAACTCTTTGAATTAGCTTATTCTATGAGCTAAGTTACTTATTTATTATGTCTAATGCTTATATTCCCTGCTAGAATGTAAGCACCTTTGGGCTAGAATCCCATATCCTTAGAACAGGGACCCAAACTACAAGTATTTGTTGAGGAAATAAATTGCATTAGTCCATTCTCACATTGCTATAAATAAATACCTGAGATTGGGCAAATTATAAAGGAAAGACGTTTCATTGGCTCACGATTCTGCAGGCTGTACAGTAATCATGATGCTGGCATCTGCTCAGATTCTGGGGAGGCCTCAGGAAACTGCAATCATGGTGGAAGATAAAGGAGGAGCCAGCATGTCACATGATTGGAGCAGGAAGAAGAGAGGGAGAGGGGAGTGCCACACACTTTTAAATAACCAGGTCTCAGGAGAACTCACTATTGTGATGACAGCACCAGGAAGGATGGTGTTAAACCATGAGAAACTACTCCCATGATCCAATCACCTCCCACCAGGCCCCACCCCCAGCACTGGAGATTATAATTCAACATGAGATTTGGGTAGGGACACAGACCCAAACCATATCATAGCTGAAGAGAAATGGAATGTAAACATGCACAGCAATGGGAGAAAGAGGATTCAATACATTTAATTATATCAAAGCTGTAAAACATCAAGGGCAAAGATCTGAAAAGCAGTCAAAGAGAAAAGACAGCTTATCTGAAAAAAAAAATAGACTTCTCAACAGCCGCAGCAAAGACAAAAGGCAGTGGAAAGCACCAGGCTACAGAGTGAAAATAACTGTCAGTTGTGAAGAATTCAATGACGTGAAGATGCTTTCTAACAAACAAAAACTGAGAAGACCCTCAGTAAAAGAATATCTAAAGAATATAATCCGGGATTAGGAAAATGAGCTCAGAAGGAATGTCTGAGATATAAGTAGCTCCTTTGTTTGATTATTTACAAAAAAGTTCCTATATCACTAGTTCAATATTTCAATTAATTGTATTAGCCAGCTCCCAACTCTTTCCAAGCCTGGTTTCATTTTGCCTTTTTAAAAAAACCCTTGTCCCTGACCTTCCCACCCTGTTTTTTCTATACCATAATATTTAAAACTCATTTTATTTGCTTAACAAATATTCACTGTAAGAGCTCTACAGACATGAACTGTCATAATATTGGTGATTAGGATAAGAATATATGTAATAATGGTGCTATGCATATTATAATTGTCGCATCATCTAATCCTACATCATTTATAGGAGAAAACAGAGGTTTAACAAATTAAATCACTTGTCCAAGTCTACATAGCTGCTACATAACAGGTCAGAAAGTAAAGTCAGTCTCATGTGACAGCAATTGCTGGAATTTAACCAGGAAGATCTATTACCAACTGATCCACTTAAAGTTGCAAGAAATGCCCCTGACACCCTTACCTGGTAGCACATTCCCCAAACATTTAATCTATAATAGGAATAACAGGCATCATCCCGGTGATGATGGGTCAGGCATTTTTCTCTGATGAGAACAGACTTGGGGAAAGTCATTGTGAGCCTTATCAGAACACAATATTAAAAACACTGATCTGAGCTCTCAGCTGACAAGCACCCCATTACACAAATGTATGCTAGAGTTACCAAAAAGAAATCAGTGTGTTTACACATTTTCCCACAAAACCTACTCAACTCCAGCCCACACAGTGGGCCCCCAACTGCAGTGAGAGTCACGCACCAAGGCACCTGTGGGCTGGTGTATCAGTCCACTCTCAGGCTGCTACGAAGAAATACCTGAGATTGGGTAAGTATAAAGAGAAGAGGTTTAATTGACTCACAGTTCTGCATGGCTGGGAAGACCTCAGGAAACAATCATGGTGGAAGGTGAAGGGGAAGATAGGGACCTTCTTCAAATGGCAGCAGGAAGGAGAATTGCCTAGCAAAGGGGAAAAAACCCCTTATAAAACCATCAGATCTTGTGAGAACTCACTCACTATCGTGAGAATAGCATGGGAGAAACAGTCCCCAGGATTCAATTACCTCCCACTAGGTCTCTCCCACAATACATAGGATTATGGGAACTACATTTAGGATGAGACTTAGGTGGGGACACAGCCAAACCATATTATTCCACCCCTGGGCCTCCCCAGATCTTATGTACTCATGTGTCAAAACACAATCATGCCTTTCTAACAGTTCCTCAAAGTCTTAGCTCATTCCAGCATTAACCCAAAAGTCCAAGTCCAAAGTATTACCTGGGACAAGGCAAGTCTCTTCTGCTTATGAGCCTGTAAAATCAAAAGCAAGTTAGTTACTTCCTAGATACAATGGAGGTACAAACATTGGGTAAATACACCCATTCCAAATGTAAGAAACTGGCCCAAAAAAAAGGGTTACAGGTCCCACGCAAGTTCAAAATCCAATACGGCAGTCATTAAACTTCAAGTTCCAAAATGTTCTGCTTTGACTCTATGTCTCACATCCAGGTCATGCTTATGCAAGAGGTGGTCTCCCATAGCCTTGGGCAGCTCTGCCTCTGTGGTTTTGCAGGGTACAGTCCCTCTCCTGGCTGCATTCACAGGCTGTCATTGAGTTTCTGTGGCTCTTCCAGGTGCATGGTGCAAGCTGTAGGTGGATCTACCATTCTGGGGGCTGGAAGATGGTTGCCCTTTTCTCACAGCTCCATTAGGCAGTGCCCCAGTGGGGACTCTCTGTGGGGGCTCCAACCCCACGTTTCCCTAGCATGCTGCCCTAGCAGATGTTCTCCATGAGGGCTCTGCCCCCACTGCAAACTTCTGCCTAGACATCCAGGTGTTTCTGTACATTCTCTGAAATCTAGATGGAGGTTCCCAAACCTCAATTCTTGACTTCTGTGCACCCACAGGTTCAACACCACATGGAAGCCACCAAGGCTTGGAGATTGCACCCTATGAAGCAATGACCTGAGCTGTGCCTTGTTCCCTTTTAGTCACCACTGGAGCTGAAGCAACTTGGCCACAGGGCACCAAGTCCTGAGGTTGCACAGAGCAGGAAGACTCTGGGCCCAGCCCAGGAAACCATTTTTCCCTGCTAGGCTTCCAGGCCTGTGATGGGAGGGGCTGCCATGAAGGTCTCTGACATGCCCTGGAGACATTTTCCCCATTGTTTTGGTGACTAACATTTAGTTCCTCATTACTTGTGCAAATTTCTGCAGTGGGTTTGAAGTTCTTCCCTGAAAACTGGGTTTTCCTTTTCTATTGCATCATCGGGCTGCAAATTTATCAAAATTTTGTACTCTGTTTCCTCTTGAACACTTTGCCACTCAGAAATTTATTCCACCAAGTAACCTAAATAATCTCTCTCAAGTTCAAAGTTTCACAGAACTCTAGAGCAGGGGCAAAAATGCCACTAGTCTCTTTACTAAAGCATAGCAAGAATCACCTTTATTCCAGCTCCCAACAAGTTCCTCATCTCCATCTGAGACCACCTCAGTCTGTACTTCATTGTTCACAGCACTGTCAACATTTTGGTCAAAACCATTCAACAAGTCTCTAGGGAGTTCCAAACTTTCCAACATCTTCCTGTCTTCTTCTGAGCACTC
This sequence comes from Chlorocebus sabaeus, assembly GCF_047675955.1. Taxonomy (NCBI): domain Eukaryota; kingdom Metazoa; phylum Chordata; class Mammalia; order Primates; family Cercopithecidae; genus Chlorocebus; species Chlorocebus sabaeus. Next base: position 132,598,999 of record NC_132923.1, read on the forward strand.
CAAACTGTTTCAACCTCTGCCTGTTACCCAGTTCCCAAATTGCTTCTACATTTTCAAGTATCTTTATAGCAGCACCTTACTCTCTGTGGTTACCCCCATGCTGTTCTCATGACAGTGAGTGAGTTCTCATGAGAACTGATGGTTTTATAATGGGCTTTTCCCCCTTTACTTGGCACTTATCTCTCCTGCCACCATGTAAAGAAGGACATGTTTGCTTTCCATTCCACTATGATTCTAAGTTTCCTGAGGCCTCCCCAGCCTTGCAGAACTATAAGTCAATTAAACCTCTTTTCTTTATAAATTACCCAGTCTTAGGCAGTTCTTTGTAGCAGCATGAGAACAGACTAATACAGTGGGCTTGCCCAAAGTCTCAAGTTCTTCTGCACCTGCTCTGCAATTCTCAGTATACCAAATTCATTCCTGGAACCCCTGTCTATCCATCCAACTTCTGAATCTAAGAACCCTCTGAATGATGTGACAAATATGTGCACCTGCCTTGGTTCCCCATTTGTGACTCTTCCTGCCCCAGGCTAGGTCAAGGAAACCCCTTCCAACTTCACCCCCAGCCCCAGGCTGCTCGTGTTGCCTGTCCTCTCAGCCAGAACTCTGCTGAGCATGTCTCAGTCCTAACTATGAAATCCTGTCTCCATAATGCCCCAAGAGCTTGTAAAAAATTCTCCTAAAAAAAGACAGACACAGTGGTATGCACCTATAGTCCCAGCTACTCGAGAGGCTGAGGCAGAAGGATCACTTGAGTCCAGTAGTACAAGGATATAATATGCTGTGATCACGCCTATGAATAGCCACAGCACTCTAGTGAGAACTCATTAAAAAAAAAAAATCTGAAAAGAATGGAAGTTTTAACCATTTAGGCTGTCCATAGGGTCATTCATTCCAATAGTTCCTCCACAATCATTTGCTCAGACCTACAATGAAAGCAAGCCCTGGTTCTTGCCCCCAAGGAACCTGACATCTCAGTATAAAACTCATACATACATTTACTCTAAACAGCAATGCACAGGTGAAATAGCAGCATGAAAGTATTGAGGAGGCCCCTGTAATCACTTTCCTTCTCACCGTCAAAGTCCCTTCATAGTGACAGGTCACTGGGAGGAGGAATAGCCAGGGAAGACATCCTGGGGTACACAGGACCTGAAATGAGCTCTGGTGTAGAGTCATTTTGGAAGTGCAGGTGGAGAATATTAAACAGCAGATGGCAGGTGCCGAGGGAGGCTGCCAAAGAGGACAGCCTGGCGCTCTCCTGAGAGTGTCCCTCTTGCAGCCTGAGACTACCTCAGTTCAGAGTTGTCCAAAATGTGGCCCACAGTACAATGCCCTAAGAGATGGCAAAGACGGTTCTACAGTAAAATGAATTTTGGAGAATCTTCGTTGCTGCATCTCCCCTTTAGAAATCCCTGATGAATGCACATTGCATTTAAAGTCTCGGAGCAAGCTTGCAGTAATGAGACTGGTTTAACTTTGTTACACCCTTAAACTTACTTTATTTATTCAACAAATATTTTGAGTACTGACTGTTTACCCAACACTGTTGTAAGATCTGGGAAACAGCAACAAATAAAATAACCCTTGCCCATAGTTGCTTTAAGAAAAAATAGAGGAAGTGAGGAGTAAGAGCTCTTCCATTTCAGCCCGGGTTCATGGACCTCTCTCTGAGGAGTGAAGTGACAGAGGGGCCATGTGGCATCAGGAAGAATGTGTTCCAGGCAGAGGGACCCTAAAGAGCAAGGACTCTGGGAGGTTGGGAAGCAGCAGTGAGCTTTGCACATTGAGGGCAGGAGCTTGGAAGAGTGGCAAGAAATCAGATCAAGAGACAGGCAAAGGCCAGAGCACAGGGACCTTGGACTTTACTGGGTATTTTTCATTTATCAATTCACAAACTCCCTGAGCAGTCACTCAATAGGGGCTTCCTCTGTGCCTGACACTGTTGAAGCCCCTGGGGATCCTGGAGTGAAAGAAACAAAGCCTCCCACTGCAGATGGTGCATTCTTGCTCTGACGCCCTGGGGACTCTTCTGTTGGAGCTTGTCCTAAACTCCTCTTGGCATATTTTCCACCATAGGTACCTCCTGTATCATAAGGCCTGCTCAGATGTATGGCCCTTGTAGCAAGTGCTGGCACCACCATGGGGATCTTTGGCAGAGACCTTTCCTACCCCAAACCCCTCTCCTACCCCAGACCCCTCTCAAAGCTGGCAGCCTCCTGCACCACTCGCCAAAAGAGAACACTAAAATATCCCAAGTGAGTAATGTGCTGCCCCTGTACCTAAGAGGCTGGCCAGGCCTTGTCTTCCTTCTTACTGGTGGGAAGTGTGAGATGCAAATTCTTGCCCTTTGTTTTAGAGAGACTATCTTGGCATGGCTCAGACCATTAGAGACTGAGGCACTGCTGATGTGGCAGGCCCTCAGAGCTTGGCAGGGCTTTCCTTCTACCTTCTAGAGTACATACATCTTACCAAAAACAAAACGCACTTGCCACTGATAGCTCATTCAGTTCGAGCTGGCATGATGCCGGTGACATTTGGGGCTGATGTGGTGTTTTGCAGAATATACAGATGGTCCAGGTGCCTTTGGGCTATATTATGTCAGGGCAGAAGATACAACAGGCCTGAGATGAGACCAAAATGTGTACTGTGGTCCACCCACGGGAATGCAAACTGCTTCTCCTCTTTCCTCCTGATAAGGGACGAAAAGACCACACTCAGCAGATGGATGACACACCCCATCCACCTGGGGCTGTGCTACTCTTCTCTAGTAAAGGTACCAACCCCTGCACGGCAGCTGCAATCAGGTCCATTACTAGGTCAAGTTTGCGGTTGTCCACCAATACCCTCCAGGATCCATCTGGTTTTTGTGCATAAAATCAGTGAATTAAATGGGAATATAATGGGTACCATCCCTGTATCCTTTAGTTTTTTGAGGGTAGCTGCCATTCCCACTGGGATTTGATATCTGATTTTAATTCAGTGTCTTGACCAGAGCAGGTCAACATTCCGGAGGCTTCCACTTGGCCTTCCTCACTATAATAGCTCTTACCCCAAAGACCATGGAGCAAAAGGAGGCTTTCACCAACCCAAGTACTCCCACTGCAATTACAAACTTGGGAATCAGAAACAGCATCACTGAAGAGGTCAATGACCAAGTGCGAGGCTATTATTGGGAAGTGTTCTTTGGAGCAACTCGTGTCAACGAGAGAGGGAAACAGAATTGAGCTATGCAGTTGCAACATTAACCAACCTCCATCCCTTTCTGATTGAAATGTCCTATTTTTAGCTACTTTAACAACATGGTTGGGTGACAGTCAAGACTTGCTGGCCTGGGAATAATTCCGTCACTTAGGTGACTTTGCATATCTCTGCCGTAACAGCCTGAGATGTAATAATTGCATAGATGGCCTCGCAGAGAACAGCCTCATTTCTACTCTTTCCAAGTTTTAGGGGTCACCTTACTGGAACCTCGTAATCATCCTTCTATGCTGACATCAGTAGGAAGGAGAAGGAAGGGCACAGAGGAGCTAGTCCCATCAATAAATGCAGTGTGGCTGGCCTGAACAGCCGGGACCAACCTCTTTGCCCATGACTGTCAGATCAAATCCCAGGCCTCCTTCAGGCTTCTCCTTGCAGTCCATCTGCTTGTTCTCTGGTGCGCTCCAGCTGCAGTGACTGCCTTGGCCAAATCCAAATCAAAGCTATTAGCTGGATAATTGCTCTAATGAGAGCACAGAATGAATCACCAGGGCCATTCTCACCCTGGAAAAATTAAATGGATAAACTGCCTGTCTATTGCTCTTTGGGACTCTGGCAGCATTCTCTGTGTTCTCCATGGGTCTTCTTGGGAAGGTTTGTTCCTCTGACAAAGAAGAACTAACAGAAAAATACAATGCTTATAGGTTACTATAAGGTTTTTATATTAGATTTTATTATAAAATTTTATTTCATTTTTTTTTTTTTTTTTTGAGACAGAATTTCACTCTTATTGCCCAGGCTGGAGTGCAATGGTGTGATCTCGCCTCATAGCAACCTCCGCCTCCCAGGTTCAAGCTATTCTCCTGCCTCATCCTCCCGAGTAGCTGGGATTACAGGCATGTGCCACCACGACCAGCTAATTTTGTATTTTTTAGTAGAGACAGGGTTTCTCCACGTTGGTCAGGCTGGTCTCGAACTCCCAACCTCAGGTGATCTGCCTGCCTCAGCCTCCCAAACTGCTGAGATTACAGGCATGAGCCACTGTTCCCGGTCTATCATAAAATTTTATTTTGGAGAAATAGACCATGACATACAGCTATGAATACAGGTTTTAGTGTCCAACTGCCCAAAATAGAATCTTAGAATCACTACTCAGTCAATGAAGACCTGATCAAGTCACTATCCTTTCCATAAAACAATGGTATCTGTCTCGTTAGGATGTTTTGAGGATTAAATGAGATAATACATGAAAATTATTTTGAATACTTTCTAGCACATAAGCATATCTAATTAATATTACATATTACCTAAAATGGCTATGAATTTATTCCTTTGTTAATTGATGTAATAATTCATTTACAAGGCAAACATTGAGCACCTTCTGTAGATCAACAACAGTGCTAAGATCTTGGAAATAATCAGCTATAGTTTGCCCTTAGGGTGCTTCGATCTATTGTGAGTGAGGGTCTAGACAGGCAAGTCAGTGATACCCTTCAGGACAAAATGTGCAGTGGCAGAGGGGTGCACTTGTGTATTAGTCAGGGTTCTCTAAAGGGACAGAACTAATAGGATAAATGAATATGTGAAGAGGAGTTTATTAGGAGAATTGACTCACGCAGTCACAAGGTGAAGCCCCACAATAGGCTGTCTGCAAACCGAGGAGCAAGGAAGCCAGTCCGAGTCCCAAAACCTCAAAAATAGGGAAGCTGACAGTGCAACCTTGTCTGTGACTGAAGGCCTGAGAGCTCCTGGCAAACCACTGATATAAATCCAAGAGTCCAAAAGCTGAAGAACATGGAGTTCGATGTTTGAGGGCAGGAAGAATCCAGCATGAGAGAAAGATGGAGGCCAGAAGACTTAGCCAATCTAGCCTTTCCGTGTTCTCCTGCCTGCTTTTATTCTGGCCACACTGGCAGGTAATTAGATGGTGCCCACCCAGATTGAGGGTGGGTCTGCCTTTCCCAGTCCACTAACTCAAATGTTAATCTCCTTTGGCAACACCCTCACAGACACACTCAGGAATGGTACTTTGCATTTTTCAATCCAATCAAGCTGATACTCAATATTAACCATTACAACTTGGTTCCAGGAGGGCACAAGAAAGGGAATGTATGCTAGGCAAGGGGCCTCATCTTTATGTCCAGTAGTAAACACTGAGTCTTGAAGGATTTCTAGAAGGGATATCACATGGTCAGATCTGTGTTTTAGAGATCACAGGTAGGTTAAAAGTAAAAAGATGGATGATGGTGTATCCAGGATAAGAATTGCCATTCCACTGAAAAAAACTAGAAACTACACAAAATATATGAAACTATTGTTTTTCAGATATTGGCAGCACATGACTGTGAGGATAGAGACAAGCAAGTTGATGCTAACAATGTCCTGGTTTTCTGACTGGAGGTTCTTCCCATGCTGTTGAGTAAGGAGGGGAGCCAGAAGAACAACACAGCAGTGCCATTGCCTTGAACAAAGAGAGCTCAGAGGCTGGGGAGGCTGAGACAGCTAGACCACATGGGCCATGTGCCAGAGATGCTCTACCTAGAAAGAGTTGCTAAAACCTGCATGGAATCCCCTTGCGTCTTCGGCTGGAAACTGAGCCTCACATGAACAGTGGGAAACTTCACAAGGTTGGACAAGAAAAACTGGGCAACCTTAAACCCACACAAAACTGGGAAATTGGCCAGGCACAGTGGTTCATGCCTGTAATCCCAGCACTTTGGGAGGCTGGGGTGGGCAGAACACAAGGTCAGGAGTTCAAGACCAACCTGGCCAGCATGGTGAAACCCCTTCCCTACTAAAAATTAATATATATATATATATATATATATATAGAGAGAGAGAGAGAGAGAGAGAGAGAGCGCCAGGTGTGGTGTCACGTTCCTGTAGTCCCAGCTACTTGGGAGGCTGAGGCAGGAGAATTGCTTGAACCTGGCAATCGGAAGTTGCAGTGAGCCGAGATTGTGCCACTGCACTCCAGCCTGGGTGACAGAGCAAGATTCCAAAACAAAAAAAAGCTGGGAAAATTTTGATTCCAACTAGCAAAAGTGAAGAGTCCTCACTGAACACCCAGGTTACTCAGTAGAAAATGCAGAAACTTGTGCCCTTATGGTAAGCACCCTAGAGTTAGGGTGAAACTAGATCCTCTTTCCAAATGTTAAAAAAACAAGCCTTGAAAGAACACAGCTTGCCCCCAAGGTTTAAGTCATTAACAGACTGCCAGAACAAAGTCCAACACACTTCTTGGAAAGTGCAACAAAATCCAGCACTCGACTGTATGAAATTCACAAAGTTCAGGAACTGATCCAGAGTTCCTAGTCAGGACAAAAAGCAAAAAATTATGAGTAATAATCACAAAAAAGTCAGTCATGTTGAAACAGATCCAGAAATGAAGATGTTGTCATTGCCAATCATGTACTTTAAAACAGCTGTTATAAATATGTCAAAGGATGTAAAGGAAAATATGAACACGATTAGCAGAGAATGGGAAGATAGGAAATAAAATCTAAGATGGAAAAGTGGAAAATTTACCAGATAGATTTAAAATCAGAATAGACACCGTAAAAAGATAAAGAGAAAAAAATGGTGAACTCAAAGATAATACCAATAGAAAGTATCAAAACTCAAGTACAAAGTGTAAAAAAAAAAAAAAAAAAAAAAAAGACAGAACAAAATGAACAGAGTAGAATCTTGAAAGGAGCAAGAGAAAAATAATATGTCACATTCAAGGGATTTTCACAGCTTTTTTTCACATCAAAAACCAAAAAAGCCAGAAGGCAGTGGGATAACATTGAATATATTAGACTGTCAAATAAGAATTCCATATCAGGTAAAACTATCCTTATGGCATTCCAAAATAAACAAAAACTGTGAATTTGCTGATATCATACCTTTCCTATAAGATATATTAATGAAGTCTTTCAGAGGCTGAAATGAGACAGTAACTCAAATCCATATACAAAAGAATAAGGAACACCAATAAAAGTAACGACAAAAGTAAATATAAAGACAATAAACGTATATTTGTGTTTGTACCTCTTTTTCTTCTCCTATCAGAATTAAAAGGCAACTATATAAAAAACTTTCAAAGCTTTGTTAACTGCTTTATAAAGATATCATTTTTATAACAACAATAACACAAAGAAACAGGGAGAAAACAGAGCTACATTAAAGAAAGGTTTTTTTACACAATGAGAATTAAGTCAGTATTAATCCGAGTTAAGTTATTTTAAGTTAACATGTTAACTGTTATCCCAGTGGTAACCACTAAGAGGATTATATACCATGAACAAGTTGGATTTATTCCAGGAATACAAGGTTGATTTAACATGTGAATGCAATGTATTATTAATGTAATACAACATATTAATAGAGTTAAGGAAAAACACATGTTCACTGTGAAATCCTAATTAGGAAAAAGGAGTCAGGCTGGCAGGACCAAGGAAAAACAAGAAAGGAAAACATATAAACCGTAAGTCTGCCTTTCTTCATGGTCCAGGACACATAGCCCTCCTGCACAAATAGCTCACAATCATCCTGCACTCAGCTATTACCTGCCCCTTGGCTGATAGAAAAATGCAAGTTAACTCACACATCATTGGTGTTATCAGTACTACATAAAGCCTTCTTCAGCACACAGCACGAGCACCATCCTATAAAATCCCCCAGCAAGCCTTCATCTCTTTGCAGTCAGCTCCTTTCTTGCTGACCTGCCCGTTGCTTCCTTGCAATGTACTTTCATACTTTCTCTAATGAATCTGCCTTTCTATACACCTATAACTGCCTTGGTAAATTCTTCTTACGCCCATGCAACCAACCCGGGTAGTTGCTCACCACCTGCAACATTCATCTCAATATACATAGAAAAAGCATTTGACAAAATAAAACACCCTTTCATGATTAAAAACACCCAAGAAACTAGGAATAGAAGGAAACTACCTCAATCAGATAAAGAGAGTCTACAAAAAAATCCACAAATAACATCATACTTAATGATGAAAGACTAAATACTTTCCCTCTAAGTTCAGAAGAAAGCAAGGCTGTCTGCTTTCAACAGTTCCTTTCAACACTGTAAGTGAAAGCCCGAGACATGACACTCGTTCAAGGAAAAGAAATAAAGAGCATCTGGATTGGAGAAGAAGAAGTAAACCTATCTCTACTTGCAGATCTACACCTTTGTTCATAGACAATCATAAGGCATCTAATACATAGAGTTCAGCAATGTTGCCAGATACAAGATCAATACACAAAAATCTCTGGTCAGGCTAACCAAGAGAAAGAGAGAGAAGACACAGCATTGAAACTTAATATTACTCTGCTGTCTCAGCATTCATTTTGTTGTCTTTATATGGGCCCACAGATACCACATTTTGCCCCTAGCTAACCACCTAAACCTGGAGTCCCAACTACTTCCTTTCCTTTTCCCTCTCACTCACTGCTGGCCCTTTTTCAAAAATATACACACCCAGATGCTGAACTAAATGCAAAGTTAGGTTAGGCCCATGTGGCAAAAGCTTCTTTTCATGCATGTTAGCTTCAAATCTTTCAATCTTCTCAGACCCCCTTGCTGTCATGCTCTGACCACCTCCCTGGATGCCAATAAAGGCAGACATGCCAGGTCTATATGCTCTTTCATTCCAGGTGTTCGTTGACCTCCATGTGGCCTCTGAGTGTGACCTATACTTCTAGGACCTATGAATGATAAAACGTTCTTTATTTCCATCTTGTGTGTCTCCTAATCACTAAAAGGGTACTCTCCATTTTAAAGGAAACAAACTGAAACAAACACAAATTACTAATGTCATAAATGGGAGAGGAGTCATCAATACTGATACCACAGACTTTAAAAGGATAATAAAGAAATATCATCAATAACTCAATGCCCAGAAATTTGATAACTTAGATGAAATGGATCAATTCCTTGAAAGACACAACCTACTGAAACCCACACAAAGAGAAATAAGTAATGTGAATAGGTCTATGCTTATTAAAGAAATTTGACTGATAATTAATACCTTTCCAAAAAAGAAAGTACTGGGCCCAGATGGCTTCACTAGTAAATCCTAGCCAATATTTAAGGAAGTGATTATACCATTTATCTACAATCTCCTCCAAAAAATAAAAGCAGGGGGAGTACCTTCTAATTCATTCTATGAGGCCAGCATTACCTTTGCCTCAAAACCAGACAATAATATTACAAGGGAGGAACATACAGACCACTATCATTCATAAACATACAGATGATCCTCAACTTACAGTGGGGTTACTTTCTGATTAAACTCATTGCAAGTTAAAAATATCATAAATTTAAAATGCATTTAATACACCTAACCTACCAAACATCACAGCTTAGCCCAGCCTACCATAAACATGCTCAGGACACTTACATTAGCCTATAGTTGGGGAAAATTATCTAACACAAACCCTATTTTAAAGTAAAGTGTTGTTCATTGAATACTATACTGAAAGTGAAAAACAGAATTGTTGCATGGGTACTTGTACAATTTCTACTAAATGCATATCACTTTTACACCATCATAAAGTCAAAAAATCATGTCACATTGTAAGAACCAGGTCTACAAGACTGGTTCAATACTCAAAAATCAATTAATGTAATTTATCACATCAACAGCTAAAGAAAAAATCTATGTGCTCATCTCAATAGAGTATAGGTTAAAAAAAAAAAAAAAAAAAAAATTTTACCAGGGGAGAAAAATGGACAAAATCCAACATTTGTGATTTAACAACAAAAAAACTCTCAGCAAACTAGGAATAAAAGTGAACTTCCCCACCTTGATAAAGAACATCTACAACACGTAACATCATACTTAATTGTGACAAACCTACATGCATTTCTCCTAAGATCAGGAGCAAGGTAAGGATGTCTCCTTTCACCAACCCTATTCAACATTGTACTAGGACTTTTACCTAATACAGTAAGACAAGAAAACGAGACAAAAGGCATACAGATTGGGAAGAAACAAATAAAACTCTCTTTGTTTACAGATGCAATAAATCACTGAAATATGAAATTAATAACAACACTATTTATTGAAAAATAAAAGAACTAGAAGAAATACTTATGTATAAATCTAATAAAATATGTATAGAAGCTGTGTGAGGAAAGCTACAAAATTCTAGTAAAAGAAATCAAATAACATCTAAAGAAATGGAGAGATATTCCATATTCATAGATAGGAAGACTCAATATAATTAAGGCATCACTTCTTTTAAATTTGTCACAACTTGATCCATAGATTCAGTGCAATTAGAAATGATCCTAAAGCTTATATGGAAAAGCAAAGACTAGAGTAACTAATACAACACTGAAGGATAAGAACGAAGTTGGAGGACTGACACTACTCAACTTCAGCTCTTAGCATAAAGTGACAGTTATCACAGCATGATATTGGCAACAGAATAGACAAATAGATCAATGGAACAGAATAAAAAACCCAGAAATAGACCTATGCAAATACAGCCAACTGGTCTTTGACAAAGAAGTAAATACAATTCAATGGAACATACATTGTATTTTCAAGAAATGGTGCTGGAAAAATTGAACATTCACACGTCAAGAAAATTAAATCTAGACACATAGAACTTATGCCTTTCACAAAAAATAATTTAAAATGGAATATATGCATAAACATAAAATTCAAAACTATAAAATTCTAGGAGATAACATAGAAGAAAGTCTAGATGACTTGGTGTTTGAGGTCAGTTTTTACATACAACAACAAAAGTGCAACATATGCAAGAAAAACTGATAAGTTGGACTTTATTAAAATTAAAACCCTCTGCTCTGCAAAAGACACTATTAGAGAATGAAAGACAAGCCACAGATGGGAGAATATATTTGCAAAACTTATCTGATAAAGAACCATTAGCCAAAATACACAACGAACTCTTAAAACTCAAGAGTTAGGCTGGGCGCGGTGGCTCAAGCCTGTAATCCCAGCACTTTGGGAGGCCGAGACGGGCAGATCACAAGGTCAGGAGATCGAGACCATCCTGGCTAACACAGTGAAACCCCATCTCTACTAAAAAAAAAAATACAAAAAAACTAGCCGGGCGAGGTGGCGGGCGCCTGTAGTCCCAGTTACTCAGAAGGCTGAGGCAGGAGAATGGCCTAAACCTGGGAGGCAGAGCTTGCAGTGAGCCGAGATCTGGCCACTGCACTCCAGCCTGGGAGACAGAGCCAGACTCCGTCTCAAAAAAAAAAAAAAAAAAAATTCAACAGTTACAAAATGAACAGCCTGATTCAGCAGTGTGCCAAATTCTAACAGACACATCACTGAAGAAGATATTCAGATGAAAATTAAACATATGGAAACATATTCAGCATCATACCTTATTAGATAATTGCAAATTAAAACAACAATGAGGTACTACTGGAAGCCTATTAGAACTGCTAAAGTCTAAAATACCTACCATTCCAACTGCTGGTGATGAATTAACTTGATATTGATCCAAAATTCAATGTAAAGCTAAAATTACAAACTTTCATAACATGGAAGAAAATCTTTATCAACTCGGGGTAGGCAAAGATTTCTGATATAAGATGCAAAAACACATAAGCCATAGAAGATAAAAATGATAAATTGGGCTTATTCCAATTCAAATTTCTGCTCCTCGAAAAATATTATGAGAAAAGGAAAATACAAGAAGTAATCTGTGGGGGGTGGGGAATCACAATACATGTATCTAACAAAAGATTTGAATCATGAGTGTGTGTGTGAGTGTATGTGTGATCTCACAACTCAATATGGAACAACTCAATATGAAAAGAAAATCAAATTTTTTAAAAGTGAGTAAAAAATTAGAATACATGTCTTAGTCTATTCAAGTTGATAAAACAAAATCTTTTAACTGGGTGGTTTATAAACAGCAGAAATTTATTGCTCACAGTTCTGGAGGCTGGGAAGTCCAACATCAAGGTACCCACAGACCTGTTGTCTGGTGAGGGCCCATTCTTCACAGATGACATCTTCTAAATGTGTCCTCACATGGTGGAGGGGAAAAATAAGTTCCTTCTAACTTCTTTTATAAAACTATTAATCATCATCTAAAGTCCTCACCTCTTAATACTATTGAGGTGAGGCTTCAACATATAAATTTTGGGCTTCAACATATAAATTTTAGCAGGACATAAATATTCAGACCATAGCAAAACACTTCCCAAAAATATGAGTGTCATTTAACCACAGAAATAGAAGCTCAACTTCATTAGTCATCAGGGAAATGCAAATGAAAACCACAGTGTTAACACCACAGAAGTATTTACTAAATCTTAAAAGACTCTCAGTACCAAGCGTTGGCAAGCACATGGAGCAACTCAGACATTCCTTCATGCTAACAAGAGGGTAAAGTGATACAACCACATTTCTGTATTGCTGGGCACGTTTTTTTTAACAAATGACTGTATACTTACAGTACAACCCAAATATTTCACTCCTGGATATTTACCCAAGAGAAATAAAAGTCCATGACCACAAAAGGAGTTGATTTGGCATAAATGTTCATAACATCTGTATTCACAATAGCTAAAAGTTGAAAACAACTCAAATATCTATCAACAGGCAAATGGATAAACCAACTGTGTAAGGTTCATACAATGGAGTACTACTCAACAATAAAATGGAAGAAACAGTACACATAACAACATGGATGAATCTCAAAATGCTGTACTGGGTAAAAGCCAAAAAAAATTACATACTGTTTGAGTCTATTTATATGATGCAACAGAACAGGCAAAACTAATCTTTCCTGATAGAAGCATATTAGTGTTGCCTGGGCCAAGACATAGTAGATTTGACTTCAAAGAGCATAAGGAGAACTTTCAGAATGATAAAAATATTATATCTTCATTGCAGTTATTCACATGCATACATTTCTCAAAACTCATCTAAATGTACACTTAAAATGAGTTAATTGTACTATTTGTAGATTATACTTCAATTAAGTTAATATTTTTCTTTAAAACTTCCCACAAAGAATATTCAAAAAGAAACAGTATTACTGATAAATAATTACAACATTTAAAAAAGAAATGATATCAATTATACACAACTGTCGGAGGAAATTAAAGAAAATTTAGGAAAAACACCCCCCAACTTGTTTTTAAGAATAGCATAAAATTTGTATCCCACAGTGTGCAAGATATAAAAAATATTGGTCAATTCTCTCACGATCTTAGATGTAAGAACCCAAATCATAATAATAACAAATTAAATTCAGAAATACATAAATAATAAACCATGGCCAAGTGGAATCTATCTCAAAAATGCAAAACTGTACTAGCATTCAAAAACTACTCAGTGCGATTCTCCGTATTAATAGAATAGAAGAAAAACCATGTGATTATTTCAGTGCATGCAGAAAAAGCACTTAATAAAATTCAAACTCTTAAAAAATTAGAAATAAAGGAAAACTTTTTTATGTGATAAATATTGCCCACAAGAAAAATGCCATAACAAACATAATGTTTAATGATAAAATATTGAAAACTTTCACCTCAGTATTGGAAATGAGATACTACCCCGTACAATGCCCAATGCCACCATTTATATTCAATGTTCTACTAAAGTCTTAGTCATTGCAATCAGTCAAGAAAATTAAATAAAAGATAAAAGAATTGGAAAGCAGAAAATATGACCATCATTATTCACAGGTAACATAATTGTGTATGTAGCAAATCCAGAAGAAGATACAAACAATTGGAATGAAAAGTGAATTTAACAAGTTCCTGTATATAAAACCAATATTTAGGCTGCGTATGGTGGCTCACACCTGTAATCCCAGCACTTTGGGAGGCTGAGGTGGGCAGATTACCTGAGGTCAGGAGTTCGAGACCAGCCTGGCCAACATGGCAAAACCCCATCTGTACTAAAAATACAAAAAGTAGTTGGACATGGTGGCGCACATCTGTAATCCCAGCTACTCAGGAGGCTGAGGCGTAAGAATTGCTTGAACCTGGGAGGCAGAGGTTGCAGTGAGTCGAGATTGCACCACCGCATTCCAGTCTGGGTGACAGAGTGAGACTCATCTCAAAAATATATATATATTTTATATATATTATATATAAATATTATATATATAATATATAAAATATATTTTTTAATCAAAAGTATGGCTATAAAAGAGCAAGAAAGAAATTAGAAAATAAAATTGTAAATGATATTATTTACCATGGGACCAAAAATATACTAGGAATTACCTAACAATAAGTGTGTAAATAATTTTATAAAAAGATCTTTAAAAAATATTACCAAGGGAAACTTAAAAGGTGTCTTAGTTCATTTTGTCTTGTATAATAAAATATCTGAGGCTGGGTGATTTTATAATGAAAATATGTTTATTTGGTTCATGATTCTGGTGGCTGAAAAGTCCAAGATTGGGCAGCTGCATCTGGTGAGGGTCTCAGGCCGCTTCCACTCATGGTGAAAAGTGGAATAGGAGGGGCATGTGCAAAAGTAGTCTATTAGAGTTCTCTAGAGGGACAAAATATAGATATATTCTATATATGAAAGGGAGTTTATTAAGGACAATTAACTCACACAATTACAAGGTAAAGTCCCACAATAAGCCATCTGCAAGCTGAGGAACAAGGAAGCCAGTGGTGGATCAGTCTGAGTCCCAAAACCTCAAAAGTAGGGAAGCCAACAGTGTAACCTTCAGTCTGTAGCTGAAGGCCTGAGAGCCCCTAACAAACCACTAGTGTAAATCCAAGAGTCCAGAAGCTGAAGAACTTGGTGTCTGATGTTCCATGCCAGGAAGTATTCTGCACAAGAAAAAGATGAAGGCCGGAAGACCCACCAGGTCTGCTCTTCCATCTTCTCCTGTCTGCTTTATTCTAGCCACACTGGTAGCTGATTAGATGGTGCCCACCCACATTGAAGGTGGGTCTGCCTCTCCCAGTCTGCTGACACAAATGTTAATCTCCTTTGGCAACACCCACACAGACATACCCAGGAAAAATACTTTGCATTTTTCAATCCAATCAAGTTGACACTCAGTATTAACCATCATAGAGAGGAAGCAAGAGAGAGAAACCAAGGATGCCAGACTCTTTTAAACAACCCCCTGCCCCAGGAACTAATCCATTCCCATGCAAGAGAGAACTTACCCATATCGGAGGGCATTAATCTATTGATGAGGGATTTGCCCCATGACCAAAACACTTCCCATTAGCCCCAACCTCCCAACACTGCTGCACCAGGGATCAAATTTCAATATGATATTTGGCAGTGACAAGCCATATCCAAACCACAGCAGAAAGTCTTCATAGGTAGACAGACTGAGTTGATGATTAAGAAGACTAAATATTGTCAAGATGATAATTCTCAAATAGTCTGCACATTTGCAATCCTAATCAAAATCCAAGCAACCTTTGTGAAAATTAATAAGTGGGTTCTAAAATTTACATTAAAAAATGAAATGGGAAAGAATAGCCAAGATAATCTTGCCAAAAAACAAAACTGGAGTGTTTGTCTATCAGATATAAAGGTTGCTCTAAAGCCACAGTAACTAAAACAGTGGTGTACAAAGTCAAGGAGAGAGAAATGGAGCACACTAGAGAGTCCAGAAAATGACCCCCATACACACGGCCATGTGAGTTATGGGTCAGTGTGGATCTATTTAGGAAAACAAGTGTCTTGACACTTGCCTCACACTACAGAATAATCAATTCCCTACAGATTATAGCTCTAAATACCAAAGGTAAAATAAAAATGTGTCTAAAAGAAAACATAAGAGAATCTAATCTTGGGACAGATAAAGATTTCTTAAAACAAAACTGCTGACCAGAAAGAAAAATAAAGATACAGTGGACTTCATTAAGAAGTTCTGTTAATTCTGATTATCAAAAGACTATTAAAAGATTAAAACTCCAGGCCAGGCATGGTGGCTCACGCCTGTATTCTCAGCATTTTGGGGGGCCAAGGTGGGCAGACCATTTGAGCTAATGAATTTGAGAACAGCCTGGGCAACATGGCAAAACCCCATAGCTACTAAAAATACAAAAATTATCTAGGCATGGTGGTGGGTGTACCTGTAGTCTCAGCTACTTGGAAAGCTGAGGTGGGAGGATGGCTTGAGCCTGGGCAGAGGTTGCGGTGAGCCAGATCATGCCATTGCACTCAAGCCTGGGCAATAGAGCCAGACCTTGTCTCAAAAAAAAAAAAAAAAAAAAATCCAAGCCACACAGTAGGGGAAGCTACTTGCTATACACACATCTAACAATGTACTCATTTCCAGAATATATAAAGAACCCCTAAACATGAGCAAGAAAAAGGTAATTTTATAGAAAATTGACAAAAGTTTTGAAGAGGCACTTCAACATGACGTAGACACACATGGCAAATAAATATAATAAATGTGGTCACATTCATTAGTCAGGGAAATACAAATTAAATCACACTGAGATACAGCTATGTCCCCACCAGAATGACAAAAATAAAATAACATAAAATTAAACAGAATAGCCCAGATGTTGGTGAGTGACATGGTTTGGTTGTGTCCCCACCCAAATCTTACCTTGAATTGTAGTTCCCATAATCCCCACGTGACATGAGAGGTACCCAGTGGGAGGTCATTGAATCATAGGGGCAGTTACCTCCATGCTGTTCTTGTGACGGTGACTGAGTTCTCACAAGATCTGATGGTTTTATAAGGGGCTTCCTCCCACTTGGCTCTGCACTTCTCCTTGCTGCTGCCATGTGAGGAAGAACATGTTTGCTTCCCGTTCCACCATGACTGTAAGTTTCCTGAGGCCTCCTCAGCCATGCTGATCTGTGAATCAATTAAACCTCATTCCTTTACATATTACCCAGTCTCAAGTATCTTTTTATTAGCAGTGTGAGAACAGACAGCGAGGAGCAGGGGCGTTTGAAGCTCTCATGCACTGTGGGTTGGATGTAAATGGGTGGGATGTAAATGGCATTTTAGAAACGGTCTTCAGTATCTGCCACACAGGAGTTGCATTTCCCTTACACCCAGTCCAGTGTGGGTCAGATAGCCTCCTGTATCTTCTCACTGTCCTCTTTGGAATTCATGATCTACAAATTTGACACAGCAAAGAAAGAGAGGGTTGTGAGAGTGTGGAGCAAGTTTTGAAGGGCCAGGACAGAAAATAGCTCACAGGACTCTGCTCAGCTTCTATTGCCCAAACTTGGTCACTGGGCCCAACCTAAATGCCAGAGAGTGAGGACTACAGGCAAGTAGGTAGTCCTCTGGTGGTGCAGAAAAGCACTAGATCTCCACCTTTCATATGTCACTAAAGTAAATTCAGGTGACTCAAAGATGTAAATGTTAAGGAAGTGTTAGAACAGAAAATAATCATTGCTTTTATAATCTTAACAGCAACAGAAAAGACTTTAGCAAATACATTAAAGTCCAGAGGCTATCAAATAAAACTTAATATTTGGTTATACAAGAATATAAATTTTCTGTAGAGCACAAAAGTCAAAAAACAAATAAGCTGCAAATATAAAAAAGTAACAAAGGAAAGGACAGGGGAAGTGAGAAGAGGAAGAAGAAATGAGAAAGAGGCAGGAAGGGAGGGAAAATAAGAAGGAAGGAAAAAGATATAACTCACATGACAGATAAGAGCTAATTTCATTAAGGCATAAGCAGCACCAAAAAAATCAGTAACAAAACGACCAGCTACCCAGAGAAAAAGACAAAGAATAAGAAATAACAGTGCACAGAAAAGGAAGCACACTTTTTAAAAAATAAGTGTAATGACTTTCAACTTACTTTTAATCAGAGAAATGGAAAAATTAAAACTCCAGGGAGGTATATTTTCCCTTATCAGATAAGCAATGGCCAAAATACGAGCACACAACCCTACCCAAAGGTGTGCTGGGCACAGTATGGACCAGGAAAACCTCTATGAAGGTCAGCTGGCCACAGAAAGGGCACAGCTTATTTTAACCAGAAATGTGCTTCTAGGTGCTAATCCTTTAGAGCGTACTCACCCAAGGATGGAAAATGCTGTGTGTAGAAGGCCCTTCGTTACAGCACTGTTTGTAAGAGCAAAAGATACAGGAAACAATCCACATGTCTATCCACAGAGGGTTGGTGCATAAGTCAGGATATAGCCACATAAAGGACTACTTGGTCACCAATGAAATGATGATGTGCCTCTACATGTGTAGCTTCAGAAAGACCTCTAAGACCATATTAAATGAGAAGAGAAGCACAAGACATGCGGTGTACCCCAACTGAGTGGGAGCAAAGGGGGCACAGAATCAAAGTCCACAGCGCATGCTTGGCTATCCCAACTTCCTTAAAGGCTGATACCCAAGAATGTGGGAAGAGAATTACAAGGCACCTGGGAGGCTGGGGAACAGTGAGGGGGACTGATCTCTCTCCAAGTAACCTTTGTATGATTCTAAGTTAGATCATATGCATGCATACCTCTTCAAACTAGACTTTTTAAAACAGAAAAAAAAATTTAAGAACCTCACTGTTCTAGTCCATTCAAACTGCTACAACCAAATACCATAAACTGGGTGTCTTTTACATAAAAGAAATTTACTTCTCACAGGTCTTGATCCCAGCACCAGGATCAAGGTGCTGCCAGATTCCGTTTTTAGTGAGGACCCGCTTTCTGACTCACAGATGTCATCTTCCCGCTGAATATTCACATGGTGGAAGCAGTATGGAGTCTCTTTATAAAGGCACTAGTCCCATTTATCAGAGCTCCACCTTCATGACCTGATCACCTCCCAAAGCCCCCACCTCCTAACACCATTACACTGGGGGCTAGGATTTCAACATATGGACTTGGAGGGATATAAACGTTCAGACCAAAGCATTGCACCCTGCACCCCCCTCCAAATTCAAGTCTTTCTCCATGAAAAATACATTTATTCCATCCCAGTAGTCTCAAAAGACTTAACTCATTCCATTATTAACTCAAAAGTCTAACGTCCAAAGTCTTCTCTAAATATAATCTAAATCAGATACGGATGAGACTCCAGGCACCATTCATCCTGAGGCAAATTCCTCTCCAGCTATGAACTGGTGGAATCAAATATACCACGTGGTTCCAAGATACAGTCGTAGGACAGGTACAGAATGGACATTTCCATTCCAAAAGGGAGGAAAAAGAGAGAAGAGAGAGACAGCTCTTGAGCAAGTCCAAAGACTTAAGACTCAAGGGAGATCTTCTTTAGCTCCAGGCTCTGCCCTCCAGGCCAACTGCAGCTGTGGGTCCATCTTCTGGACGCACTGGAGTGGAGGCTCCACCACCAAAGTTGTGCCATGCCTCTGATTGAGCTCCATGCCTCTGAGTGGCCCTGCACCCATGGCTCCACTGGGCATCGTTCTATTGGTGCCCCCACCCTCTCTACTTCAGCCCCAAGACTCTTCAAGGCATCCTTTAAAATCTAGTGCATTAGTCTGTTCTCATGCTGCTGCTAAAGACATACCCAAGACTGGGTAATTTATAAAGAATAAGAGATTTAATGGACTCACAGTTCCACGTGGCTGGGGAGGCCTTATAATCATGGTGGAAGGCGAAAGGCACTTCTTACATGGTTGCAGGCAAGAGAGAATAAGAGACAAGCTGAAGGGGAAACCCCTTATAAAACCATCAGATCTCATGAGATTTATTCACTGCCATGAGAACAGTGTGGGGGAAACCACCTCCATGATTCAATTATCTCCCACCAGGTCCCTCCCACAACACGTGGAAATTATGAGAGGTACAATTCAAGATGAGATTGGGTGGGGACACAGCCAAACCATACCATCTAGCTAGAAGCAGCCATGCCCCCACAGTTTTGCTGGGTGTGGTACACATAGCTAAGCCCACCAGAGTTGCACCTGGAGTGCCCAAGGAGTGTAGCAACAAACTGTGGGGAGTGGAGCCCATGATGTGAGGCAGGGCAGGGCAGTGGGACCCCCCGCTTTGATATCATTCTTCCCCCGCAAGACTGAGCACAATAGATTTAGATCTGTGTGGATTTGAACCCCACTTCTGGTACCAATTTTCTGTCTTAGTTCGTGCTATTATAACAAAATAGCATAAACTAGGTGGCTTATAGACAGCAGTAATTTATCTCTGTCAGTTCTGGAGCCTTGCAAATCCAAGATCAAGGTGCTGGCAGATTCATAGGTTTATAGGTGGCACCTTCTCACTGTATCCTCAGATGGTGAAGAGGTGAGGGGTCTCTCTTAGGCTTCTTTTATAAGGGCACTAATCCCATTCATGAGGGCTCCACCTCCATGACCCAATAACTTCCCCAAAGCCACACCCCCTAACATCAACACCTTGAGGGTGGGAATGTCAACCTACAAATTTTAGGGAGACAGAAACATTCTGATCATAGCACCCACTTATCTGGAAGCCATAGGTGTCTCAGAACCCATGCACTTTTTTTTTATTACATTCCTATTTTATCTTTCCTCCAAAGAGCCAAAGGCACTTCTCCAGGTTTCCCACACTTTGAAAATACAGCCAGAGAAATAATTTTAGTCTCTGGGAGACAGGCCCAAAGGGACAGCGTGATGGGGTGAGTCGGTCTGAACTCTGCCCTGTGTCTCTCTGACCTCTCTCGTTTCTGATTTATTTTTTTCTTTCTTCCTGACAGTGAATGCAGCTAAGTGGGGAAACACTGTCCTCCCTTCCTGCTGCTATTTTCAAACAAACAGAAGTTCGGAAATACATGAAACCAACTCTGTGTTTGAACAACCCCAGGAAATGCAGTCCAGTACCCTGATACCATGATTTGATTCCATGATTTGACTATGAGGATTTAATTTTATCAGCAACAGACTGAGGTGGCTGGTTTGAAGAAGCCCAAGTATCTTACAGAAGGGTATTATTTTTCACAAAGTTGCTTATCCCAACAATAATTACATTTTGATGAGAAAGATCATCTGTTTTTATTCCAAGAGACTTTCAATAATATTACAATTCTGTAAGTTCTTGGTAATATTGTAAGAGAGCTGATAATACATTATTTCCATGCTAAGTTTCTATAATAATACACTCAAGTGTTAATACTTTGGAAGCTTCAAGGAAGCTTGCACAATTACAGGGGAAACAATTACATGATTTCTACAGAAAGCACAGCTGTCAGACACAAGAGAACATTTCAATACATCTCCTCCAACACCTGTGTTTATTTTCAAATGCATATGTGTTTTCACTAGGGAATAAGGGAACAGAGGAAAACACATCAGACAAGTTGAACTGACTTGCGGGGGATTTGAATCAAATTGTCTGACAGTTGCCCACGCCAAACATCGAAAACAAATACCAATTAGAAACCAATTATTTATAGGACCAAAAATTGATAATTAACAGAAGCAAGGCTGCAGCTTGCTAGACAAAAAGACATCTCCACAAGAAACTCCCTATGGATCTGGAAAAGTAAAATGAAATTGGTGTTATTCAACTGACCCACATTGGTACAAGGACAAGGGGACACGGAGCAAATCGTGACAGATGTGGGCCCATCTGGCCATTTGATCATAGTCCCAGCAGGGGAGCCGCAATTATTTCCACTTTCCAGGTGAACTCAAAGCTTCTTTCAGGCTATTTCCGGCAGCATTAGGCTAAGGAGCTGGCAATGGTTGGGGTATGGAAGGTGAGCACCAATAGTGTTTGCCCGATCTTGCAACTTCTCAGCCTCCTTGTCAGGTGTTACTTTTTAACTTAAATTTATTTGGGGTGGGGAGAATATCTATCCTGAAATCCCTTTGGTCAACTTGGGAAAGGTGCCAGAAAGCACAAGACCTGGGAATGACTCCCTTCTGCTCCTGAATCCATCAAAGTGAGACAGCCCCCAAATCTGCCCAGGGCCATGGGCACCCCAGGGTCCTGCAAAGGGAAACAGAGTAGAAATAGAAGTTGTGTCATTTCAAACAGCTTAGTGCCCACTGAGATTTATGCCTTTCCTTTTTTTCTGTTTTAACTTGGGCTCCTTTGTAAGGTAGAGGAAACAGGAAGTGCTGTTCACAGGGCAGTGAGGGCTTTGAGCCAAGTAGACTTGGGTTCAAATCCCAACCCTGCCAAATCTCTAAGTTTCACTGAGCTTTGGCTTCCTCATCTGTTAAAACCAAATGGAGCCAGAGGGGTAATATGTTTACATTCATTCTTGGCTTTAAAAACGTATTATGAAATATGATATGCCTACAAAGGAGTACAGATTTATATATTTGTCTATATAGCCTAAAGTACAGTAAAGAAGCAAGTGTTGTCCAGCCACTCCTCGACAGAAGAAACATCACCAATAATTGAGTGAGCCCTCCCTGTTGTATCCCCTCTGCACCCCTGCCAAGCCCGCATCATCCTTAATTCTGAGAACCTCACTGCCTTCTTTTCTTGATACTTTAACGCACCTGAATGACTCCCTAAACAATGTGCAGTGTCGCTGTGCAGGCTTTTTCATCGCATGTCAATGGACTCATTCTGTTCTTCTGTAACTCGCTTTGTTCACTGAACATGGTGAATTTCTAGAACTTTTATTTCAAAATAATTGTAAACTTAGAGAATAGCTGCAAGAACTACACAGGTAGCTCCCATCTGCTCTTTACCCAGATTCACTAGTTTCCAACATTTGGCTATACTCTATCTCATCTCCCATGTGTATGTATTTTTATAAGTTAATTGAGAATAAGTTACACACACCATGCCCCTTTGTGTGCTTTTCCTAAAAGAGAGGATATTCTCTTACATAACCACAGGAGAGTTATTAAATGCAGAGAGTTTGAAATCAGCACATACTTTGATCGTATCTTCACCCCTATTCCAATCCTGCTGGTTTCCCTGGTGGTGTCCTTTATAGCATTTCCCCCGTCAGTGCATGGTCCAGTTCAGGTCACACATGACATTGAGTTCTTCTGTCTCACTAGTCTCCATCACCAGAACAGTGCCTTGGTCTCTCCTCGTTTTTCATGACATCAACGTTTTTGAATAAGACAAGCAGTGACTCTCTTGGATGGTCCTCAGCCTGGGTTGGTCTGGTGTTTCTTGGTGCTCAGATTCAAGATTCAAGTTATGCATGCCCAGCCAGGGCACTACCTCCGCGAGGCACCTTCAGAAGTCTGCAGTGCCCACTGGCCTCCTCATTGGTGCTGCCAGCTTGGATCAGCTGTCAAGGTGTTGTCTGGCTTCTCCTCTGAGGAAAAACACTTTGAGACCACACAAATGTCCTCACCAACCCCACTGCTTCAGTTCAGCATTCATGGGTGATTTCTGCCCAAACCAGTCAGTACAAAATAGTGATTTCCCCCTAACTTCCTCTGTATTTATCAGCCAGCATTTTACAATAAGGAAGAGACATCCCTTCCCCTTCACTGACTCATATATTTATGACTATGTATTTGCCTGTTTATCATCAGTGTAGACTTATAATCCCCTGCTGTTCTTATTTATTTTGATGCTCTCATTGCCCTGGATCTGGCCAGTGAGAACCTCCACCGCGTTTTTCCAACACGCCTCCATGGTATTCTGATACAATTCCGACAGGTTCATCCCGAAAAACAATTTCCATCCAGCCCTACAGGGTTCCCACACCTTCCCCGACTCTATGTCCCTATTTTCCTTTAGTCACAGGGAGATCCTCCCTCCCACCACATCAGTATATTTACTCATTCAGTCAGTCCCACAATACACATAAAATGGTTTCAAAGCCAGGCACTGTGGCTCATGCCTATAATTCCAGCATTTTGGGAGGCCAAGGTGGGTTGGATCACTTGAGCTCAAGAGTTCAAGACCAGCCTGGGCAACACGGAGAAACCCCATCTCTACCCAAAATTTTAAAAATTAGCCAAGCATGGTGGCACACACCTGTGGTCCCAGCTACTCCGGAGGCAGAGGTGGGAGGATAGCTTGAGCCCAGGAGGCAGAGGTTGCAGTGAGCCAAGATCATGCCATTGCACTCCAGCCTGGGTGACAGAGACCCCATCTCAGATAAATAAATAAATAAATTTTAAAATGGTTTCAAAACTGCTATACTCTTACCTCCCCAGAAATCAAACCTCCTGAGATAAGGTCAGGGTGAGAAAAATGGAATTTATTGGGCTAAAAAGGAAAAATAGAAAAGCTTTCAGCAGAGTGAGAGGAAAGCCTGTTAACCTGCTCCCACCCCACCACACAGGAACTCAAGGGACTGGGTCCCTCCCCTCTGCACGTGGCACGAATTTCCGTGGCTCCACCCCTTCCTCCCAGTGCGCAGGCCTGTGGGAGGTTCTCCAGCGAGCCCTAAAAGTTGGCTGTCTCAGTGCGTCGCTGCAGAAGGAGTGGCGCCTGGGTGGAGAAGGAGATGGCGCGTCGGTGCAGAAGGTGGTGGCGTGTCAGAAGGAGGTGGCGCGTCGGTGCAGAAGGAGGTGGAGTGTTGGTGCAGAAGGAGGTGGCGCGTGGGTGCTGAAGGAGGTGGCATATTGGTGAGGAAGAGTGAGCTTCCCCTTCTAGAAAATGCCAGTTCAAGCCTTGGTTTCTGATGACTTTTCAGGAGCTCTTCGTGTACTATTTCTTTCTTAGTTTATTTTTCCTTACAAATCTCTTCTCTAGACCCAGATTTATCTTGTGCCCTGGTGTTTTTACTTCATGATGTCTTCTAATAAAGAAGCATTCCTAATTTTAATGCAGCCAAATTTGTCAATATGCACCCTTATTGCTACCATTAATTTTTATATCATGTTTAAAAAATTCTCCTACCCTGAGGTCATAAAGATATTTTCTCTTATTTTCTTCTTAAAGTTTCCTTGGTTTTCCAATAAATTTGGAAGGAATAATTTTTAGTTTAAAAAATGAATAAAGTGATAGAAAATCTAGATAAGCCAATATCAATTAAAGAACTAAATCGATTGTCAGAAGCATCCCTTCCTCCCTCAGAAAGCACCAATGAGAAATAGTTTATAGGCAATTTTTAACAAACTGAAGGATGGGTAATGCCAGGCTCCCAAAAAACATAATGAAACTGTTACAGAAATATATGTAAGGGGAAGGAAAACTGCCCAACGTATTGTATAAGAGTAGTACAAACTTGATAAGAAAACTGAAAACCAACTACAGACCAATTTGAAATATAAATATAAAAATCTTTTAATTAACAGCAATGCATTTTTTAAAAAAAGTTTTATGGCCGGACATGGTGGCTCACGCCTGTAATCCCAGCACTTTGGGAGGCCAAGACAGGCAGATCATGAGGTCAGGAGTTCCAGACCAGTCTGGCCAACATGGTGAAACCCTGTATGTATCTACCAAAAATACAAAAATGAACTGGGCGTGGTTGTGCGCACCTGTAATCCCAGCTACTGGGGAGGCTGAGGCAGGAGAATGGCTTGAACCCGGGAGGCAGAGGTTGCAGTGAGCTGAGATTGTGCCATTGCACTCCAGCCTGGGTGACAGCAACAGTCTGTCTCCAAAAAAAAAAAAAGGTTTATATTTCATGACAAAAAAGTGTCCCCTAGGGTGTAAGAATGTTTCAGTATCCAAAAATGTTTTAATACAATTAATATTTACAATTTAAAAAGAAAACATGTAAATGCCTCAGTAGATGCAGATGCTCAACCTTACAGATCATCAGGAAAACACATGTTAAAACAAAAATAAAATTTTCTCCACCCGCAGATTAGCAGAAATTATAAATAAAGTGTGAAATTTTGACATTTTTATAAAATGGTGTGCTATGTAGTCACTGAAGTAAATAAAAACGTACGTATCAACGTGGGAAAATCTTTAAAAACCTAATGTTGAGTTTAGAAACTAAGTTTTAGGGTGATACATGATACCATTTTATTAAACTTTAAAACATCCAAAAACATAGTGTTTTTAATGGATGCAAAATTAAGAAGGCATGGCAGTCAGTTGATCAGCACAGGTACAGAGTCCTAAAACCTGGTGCAGGTTGTTAAAATCCGTTCTCTACATATTTGCATGTTTAAAACATTTTTTAATAGGGTACAGTGTTCCAGCTTTGCAAAATGAAAAGAGCTTAGAAGGCGGGGTGTGGTAGCTCACACTTGTAATCCAGCACTTTGGGAGGCCAAGGCTGGGGGATCACTTGAGGCCAGAAATTCAAGACCAGCCTGGCCAACATGGCAAAACCCCATCTCTACAAAAATTTTTAAAATTAGCCGGACGTTGTGATGGCCACCTGTAGTCCCAGCTACTCAGGGGGCTAAGGTGGGAGAATCACTTGAACCCAGGAGGTGGAGGTTGCAGTGAGCAGAGATAGAACTCCTGCACTCCTGGACAACAGAGTGAGACTCCCTCCATCAAAAAAAAAAAAAAAAAAAAAAAAAAAGGAAGAAGAAGAAGAAGAGGAGCTCAAAAGATTGGCCACAAAACAATGCAGATGTACTCAATGACACTTACAAATGGTCACAGTGGTACATTGCATCTTATGTGTATCTTACCCACAATTATAAATGTATAAATAAATAAATATTTTATAATTAAAAAGATGTTAGGAAGTAGTCAGAATCTGATAACCTTGCATGCCCCGTTGGTTTTTTTAAGTAAGTTCGATGGACAGTCAGTGATGCATTTTAACAGGGATCAAATTTTATAGAGGCTTGCTGAAGCTGTAGGGAGCAGAACAAATTGGGAGTTGGTGGGAGAGGATGCAAGTTTACCATGATGGTCCAGGGAAGAGGTGCCAGTCAGGAAGAGAAGGAAGGTAGCCAGCTAGAGGGCACTCATGGAGGAGCCTGAGCAAGCGCCTTCCTCCCAGAGCTTTGGGGTAAGTAAAGAAAATGCATGTAAAAAGTGTCTAACTTGGCCAGGCGCAGTGGCTCATGCCTGTAATTCCAGCACTTTGGGAAGTCGAGGTGGGCAGACCACTTGAGGTCAGGAGACCAGTTTGGCCAACATGGTGAAACCCTGTCTCTACTAAAAATATAAAAATTAGCCAGGCATGTAGGCACACATCTATAATCCCAGCTACTTGGGAGGCTGAGGCAGGAGAATTGGTTGAACCCAGGAGGTGGAGGTTGCAATGAGCTGAGATTGTGCCACTGCACTCCAGCCTGGGCGACAGAGCAAGACTCTGTCTCAACAACAACAACAAAAAAAAATGTCTAGCGTGACAGAGGTGCTCACCATTGTGATATCATTATCCACCGGAGTCAAGCCAGCTGGAATCGGATATGTGAGTGCAGTTGCATGTCCACTGTTCTAATGGCCAGCAGCACAGAGAGAG
The DNA here is from genome assembly GCF_047675955.1 of Chlorocebus sabaeus. Lineage (NCBI taxonomy): Eukaryota > Metazoa > Chordata > Mammalia > Primates > Cercopithecidae > Chlorocebus > Chlorocebus sabaeus. Next base: position 132,626,361 of record NC_132923.1, read on the forward strand.
AGGCCCCTGCCTGGTGACAGATACGTGGGACCAGATTCCCGCCAAGGGCTGAGGCCATGCCTCCACACCGTTTCTGTCAGTTGTCACTAATCGTGCCTCAGTTCATCATGCAGTTTCGATGGAATGAAATGGAATGATCGAACATTGTGCCTCTAATTACATCTTGCACCTGTTAGAACTGCTGACGATTCTAATAGGACCCCAACAGGATACCTGCCCAGGTCTGCACTACCATTTCTGTCATTTTAAAAACATGTTTGCTTTTCCACTTAAAATCTCAGATGGGCTTTGCCCTGCAAAGTGGAAGGCTGAATTGAACCTTGGCCTCCTGAGAGCATGCTGGGTACTGTGGTGAAATGCATTTTGAAGCGAAGGCAGGATTTCACCAGCTGGGCTCCCTTGCTTCCTTCCTGGTGATGTCTCTTGGCCTCTCAGGGCCAGCAGCTGTCACTTTCTACCTCCTCACTACCCACCAGCAGCATCGTGTCATGAGGGTAGGCTTCAGAGGGGGAAGGGAACTTGCCTTTAATTAAAAGATACCCACCTTGCAAGTTCAGTTGAATAAACACTGCATGATCCCCGAGTGTGTGTCTGTGAAGACATCTCAAACTCTGTATGCCCATATTAGCACTCACACCTGAAATCACACAAGTGAGAAAATTCCAAAATCCAAGGCAGGATTCCCCGTCAGACACAATGGCCCTGAGGGACACAAGCTGTTTCCGCGTGCTCATAGGGATATCGTGGCTTCAGGCGCTGGCCTGGGGTCCTCCAGGACTCCACGCTCACCTTCATTCATTAACTTCCAACCCCAAGGCCGTGTCTGCATCCAGTTCTCGGTGGTCACCCTTCGGGTCTCTGTGTGTGGGGGACAGAGACGCCAAGACAGCAGGGTGGGGAGGCAAGAAGAAAATTAGAAAGTCTCTCTGAGGGGTTTCCTTACCAGCAATTATGACAGTAATTATTAAAACCAAGCTCTCCACTCCTGGGGCCCTTCATGAGTATTCTTTTTTTTTCTTTTTTTTCTTTTTTTTGAGATGGAGTCTCACTGTCACCCAGGCTGGAGTGCAGTGGCACCATCTCAGCTCACTGCAGCCTCCACATGCCGTGTTCAAGCAATTCTCCTGTCTCAGCATCCAGAGTAGCTGGGACTACAGGCATGCACCACCACACTTGGCTAACTTTTGTATTTTCAGTAGAGGTGGGGCTTCACCACGTTGACCAGACTGGTCTCAAATTCCTGATCTCAGCTGATCTGCCCACCTCGGCCTCCCAAAGTGCAGGGATTACAGAGGTGAGGCACCTCGCCCAGCCCATGAGTATTCATTAAGGGAGGGAAGAGTTCAAATTATCTACAATTCTAAACCAACCTTTGACACTAGGGGCCTTGAAAATAGTGTGCTATTGGATGAATTCCCAAGTAAGCCACTAAATGTAGTTTCCCCAACCAGATAAAGAATATATATATAGATTTTTATGTATATGCCCCCGCAGGGGCCCGTGACTTCAGAGAAGTCATCTCAGTACAACTTTGTGGCCTACTCAACTTCACCCATCAGCAAATGGAAAGCATGAACATATGCAAGCGTTATCATCAGCTGTGCTTTTCTTTTAGAGGGGTTTCCGCATTGGTTTGACGATCCCGGGTTCCCCCTAAGTTATATCTGCACAACTGGAGTATGTTATGTGAAAGGAAAATAAATCTCGGAATCCCAGAATCACTAAGCCAAAGGGAAGAGTCAAGCTGGGAACTGCAACTCGGCAAAACTGTCTCCCATTCTATCTCTAAATAAGAGAGCTACGAAGATAAGAAAGCTACATGCCTCCCTCACTACCTCCCCACAAGGAAATTCCTTGTGGACCGAGGACCATCAGAACCGAAAGTCCTCCCTCTGCTCACGTGAGACAAATGCATATCTGATGACTTCCTCTGCCAGACTAAGGTATAAGTGAAGATTTGTGTAAATCGTGTATTCAGCGAAAGGCTCATCAGAAACTCAGAAGAATGCAACCGTTTGTGTCTTATCTACCGATGACCTGGAAGCCCTCTCTCAGCTTAAGAGTTGTCCAGCCTTTCCGAACCGAACCAATGTACAGTTTACATGTATTAATTGATGTCTCATGCCTCCCTAAAATGTGTAAAACCAAGCTGTGCCCCGACCCCCTCGGGAACATGTCGTCAGGGCTTACTGAGGTTGTATCACTGGTGTGTCCTTAACCTTGGCAAAATAAACTTTCTAAATTAATTAAGACCCGTCTCAGATACTTTTGGGTTCACCATTAACTCAGGCCACACACACCTTCCTAGGTTCAGAAGCTTGGAAAGGGAAGACATATTTGGTTCCCATAGCTGCTATAACAGTTTACCACAAATGTAGTGGCTTAAAACAACACATGTGTCACCCTGTGGGTGAAAGTCCTAGAGCTCAGACATCTGCTCCGAGTCTTACAGGGACACAGTCAAGGTGTTGTCAGGGCTGGCTCCTTCCAGAGGCTCTGGGGAGAATCAGTTTCCTTGTCTCTTCCAGCTTCTTGGGCCTCCTGTTCTGTGGCCGGCAGCCCCTGCCCCATCTGCAAAGTGCATCCCCCCCTCCTGCACTCCATCGTCACAGCTCCTTTTTCTGGTTTTGTCCCTTTTGCCTCCCTTGGAGGGACCCTGTGATGACATTGAGCCCACCTGGATAAGCCGGGATGGCCTCCCCATCACGATCCTCAGCTTGGTCCCATCCACAAAGGCCCTTTTGCCATGAAAGGTCACATTCACAGGTTTCCAGGATTACAACGGGGACTTCTCTAGGGGACTTTTAGTCTGCTGACCACAGGTGGCCATGTGGCTACCCTGGCCTCGTGAAATCAGAGTTAGATGTCAGGTTTCCTAACTTTTTCTGGGGTTCTGTGCTTATATGTCTCTTCTGGAAAATACATAAAATCTGTGCATCTATCCAATAGGCCAGGGTATCTGCAGTCACAAAGAACCCAAAACCGTCAGTGATATGATCCTACTGAAGTTCATTGCTCATTCATGCCAGGTCAGCTGTGCCCCACCAGGGCCACTGTCCTCTCAACTGGCTGAGAAATGTGATGCCACCCAGATCAACACATCCTCCAAGATCCCCATGGTGGGAAAAGGAGGGTGGGAGCTTTGAGAGCCAGCACTTAAACACTTCACATTTTGGCCGGGCGTGGTGGCTCACACCTGTAATCCCAGCACTTTGGGAGGCCAAGGAGGGTGGATCACGAGGTCAGGAGTTCAAGATCAGCCTGGTCAAGATGGTGAAACCCCATCTCTACTGAAAATACAAAACTTAACGGGGTGTGGTGGTGGGCCCCTGTACTCCCAGCTACTTGGGAGGCTGAGGCAGAGAATTGCTTGAACCTGGGAGATGGAGGTTGCAGTGAACCGAGATGCACCACTGCACTCCAGCCTGGGTGACAAAACAAGACTCCATCTCAAAAGCAAACAACAACAACAACAAAAAGCACTTCACATTTCATTGCCAAAGCAAGTCACGCAGCCACTTCTAAATTAAACAGGCCCGGAAGCGAACTCTCCACTGGGAGCGGAAGTGGGAGACGTGCAGCTGGAAGACATTCTGGCCAATGATACAAATGCCTCACAGACTTAGTGCTGACGGCCTGACTTGGACAATGGGCTCAGATCACAGGTCAGGCACCGTGCAGGCAACAGCAACAACAACAAAGAATTTGGGAAGTCGAATCAAAGCTCATAATGGAAATAAAATGGAAGCATGAGTTTGTTTTGCTAGCAAATGTGGCTACTTTAAAAAGATCAAACCAAATCTCATAATGGAAATAACATGGAGGCTTGAGTTTCTTTTGCTAGCAAATGTGGCTCCTCTAAAAAGTCAGCAGTCTGTTTGTCTTCTGTTATCTCCCACATGAGCAAATACACAGGCGCCCTTGGGTGTAGTTCACAAGGCACCTGGACTTACCCTGTTCTCAGTGACATCTGAGAGCCGGATGGGCCCAATTCCTCCTGGAAATAGCCAAAAACTGTGAGATCAAGGCCAGCCACCAGCCCTGGAGCTCCTTGGGGAGCTGCCTGTGTCCCTTCCAGATATTTTTAGAATTACTAGATTTTTTTAATGAGGGAGGAAGATTCAGAGGTAGGAGCCTGAACCTTTCAGCCAGCCAGGAGCCTCCATTCTTCATTCTCTTCCATGGAGTCCCGGTACTGAAAGATAATCCACCAAAAAAATCACATGTATTTTAAAAAAGCACATTGCCCCCTGTTCTCCTCATCAAAGGAACACGACGGGTAAGCAGTGCCTTTAATCATTGTGGGTCACAGAGTTGTCTTCCTGCACCCCTGTGGCCACTTTGCAGTTCTGTGAAGCCACTGACACAGTAACTTGCCAGTCCCAGAACTCCAGATTTGCATCAATGCATAACAATGACCTTACGTAGCATCACTAAGGAAGATGCACATCCATTTGCTCTTTTAATCCTCAAGACAACTCTTGGGGTGGGTACCCATGACCATCTCCATTTCACAGAGGATGAAATCAAGGCCAGGAAAGGTTCCCTTACCCAAAATGACTGTCATGGTAGAACTGTGTCCCTCCAAAAAAGATATGTTGAAGTCCCAACTCCCAGTGCCGGAGAATGAGACCGTATTTGAAAATAGGGTCGTTGCAGGTGTAATTAGTAAAGATGAGGTCATCCTGGAGTAGGTGGGCCCTACCTGCACTGTGACTGGTGTCCTTTTAAGAAGACGGCCATGGAAAGACAGAGACACACAAAGGAGACGTCAAGGGACGATGATGAGGATGGACATGGGAGTGATGGAGCTGTGAGCCCAGGAAGGCCACACTCTTCCCGCAAAGCACCAGGAGCTGAGGGAAGCAGAAAGGATCCCCCTTGAAAATAAATCCTTGGATTTTTTACTCTAAAACTGAGTGTTATCTCCCCTCATTCCTCCCATCTTCTAATGTTGACATGTTTCCTTCTGAAAAATAAATCATTTCAGGGTTTTTATCAAAAGAATATAGAATTTACTTAGGGTTCTAGGGAAACCAAAGTCTCACCTTATTGACCGATCCCTACTAAAAACAGGACAGAGCCCTGCCGACACCTTGATTTTAGACTTCTGGCCTCTGGAGTTGTGATGGAATGAATTCCTGTTACTCTAAGGCCCCCAGACTGTGGTCATTTATTACAAAAGTCCTAGGAGACTGATGACCTGCCCGTAAAGGGCAGAGTCAGGGCTAGACCCAGCCCCCACCAATGCACTGTCTGTCCAACAGAAGACCAGCCTAGAGAGAAGGCGAGCTGGCCACAGTCAGGACCCAGGCTGAGACAGAGCCAAGATCCCAGCCTGGGTACACAGCTCATCCCTCAGGCTCTTGCCACCATGCTGTGACCTCCAGAGCAATCTTCATCCCTCCCCGAGAGCTGCTGCCACAAACAGTAAAGGAGATAAGGTCTGTAAACGGGACAGATGCAAAACAGAGAATTATCAATTATTCCTGGACCTGACATCAATGGTACTGCATTTAGAGTCACACCACCATACCTTGCTTATTTTATGTGGAATAAAACCCAGTGATTGTTCCTAAGCCCTCTGTTCTTTTATTGAGACAGAGTCTCGCTCTGTTGCCCAGGCTGGAGTGCAGTGGCACAATCTTGGCACACTGCAACCTCCGCCTCCCGGGTTCAAGCAATTCTTCTGCTTCAGCCTCCTGAGTAGCTGGGACAGGTGCCCACCACCACACCCAGCTAATTTTTGTATTTTTAGTAGAGACAGGGTTTCAACATATTGACCAGGCTGGTCTTGAACTCCTGACCTCATGATCCACCCACCTCAACCTCCCAAAGTGCTGGGATTATAGGTCTGAGCCACTGTGCCTGGCTGCCCTCCATTCTTAACTGCTCTGAAGGTTACAGGCCATCTTGGGGAAGAGGCTCATACCTACACAAGAAGGCACAGTCCACCCTGCCTCCCACCGGAGCCTGTTGGCAGGAGATATCCTTCACAAATGAACCAAGACAGAAGCAGCTCCCAGAGCTCCTGCGTGAGAGAGGAAGGAAGAGAGGGGAGGTGAAACTCCAAGAAAATATTCATCCTGAGTTCTCAGCGCAAAGGACGCTCTGTGCCCTGGGCTGGCGTTAAGGAAAGCAAGACTTCTGTGTCTCCGGCGGCCGCCCTGCAAACCTAACCTACGGTTTTCTAGAATCCAGAGTATCTTGCAGTCTCAAGGGAGGAACCAGATTCTTGGGGAGACAAAACACTTGGATAAATGAGGCTGCAAACCTCAGCCCTGCCACCTCTTCTCTAGGAACACAGCGGAATCCCAAACTTCTGTAGAAATGGAGACCAGAATGCTTTCTGCACAGGGTTTCATGGAAAAGCAAATGGGAAAAATGGATCTGGAAGCATAGGGCAGGCATGGGACTCTCAGACCACGAACTGGGACTCAGTGGCTAGAGCAGATCTGAGCCAAGGAGCCCCAGAAAACTGAGAGGAGGGGAAAGGACAGGAAGGAGAAAATAAAGCCATGGAGCCTGGGGAACGGGTGCTCTATGGCTGGCAGAATCATCAAGGACCACCATGTAGTGAGTGCCCAGCCCGCCTCTGGTTCTTTCTCAGCTTGGTCAAGCCCAGAGGAGACGACCACCCCTAGACTGGACCATCTGGAGCAGGGCTGCCTCCTGTGGGCTTAGGGAGGGTGGCGCTGCAGGTGGGCAGATGGCGTTGGTGTTGCTCTGGTTGCTGGGTGACCACACGCTCAGTGTTTTCCCTCCATTCTTTTCCTGAACTTTCACTACAGCCTTGAGAGGCTCCCTATGGATTGTATTGTGCCCTTGCAAACAATTTAAAAAAAAAAAAAGACTGCCTTATTTGGAAATAGCGTCTTTGCCAATGCAGGCAAGTTGATATTAGGAAGGTGGGCCTTAATCCAATAGGACTGGTGTCCTTGTTAGAAGAGAATGTAGAGACAAAGGGAAGACAGCCATGTGGAGACAGAGGCCAAGCCTGGAGCGATGCAGCCAGGAGCCAAGGACTGCCAGGAAGTGCCAGCAGACGGCAGACGCTGGAGAGAGGCATGAAATGGCCACTCCCTCACAGTCTGCAGAGGGAACCACCCTGCAAACGACACCTTGATCTTAGGCATCCAGGCTCCCTGACTGTGAGACGGTCAGTTTCTGTTGTTGGAGCCACCCAGCCTGCAGTGCTGTTACGGTGGTCTGGGCTGACCAGTGCAGGCGTCCATCATATCCACCCTGCAGCCACAGGCGGAACCAGGAGAGGGAGATTGCAGCACACGAAGGTTAATATGCTCCAAGATGCATGGCTCTCAGCAGCAGAGCCAGCTGAACACTGAGGCTTAACTGCTCCGCCCGCCCTCCCTCAGTCTTGGTCTGCAGGAAACATCCTGGATTCGTTTCCTGTCATCATATGCCCACAAACTGGGTGGCTTAAACCACAGAAATTTATTCAGCTGGAGCTCTGCAGGCCAGAAGTATGTTGGCAAGGTGTGGGCAAGGCTGTGCTCTCTCTGGAGGCTCTAGGGGAGGATGCTTGCTGCCTCTTCCGGCTTCTGGTGGCTTCTGGGGTACCCCAGTTTATGGCCACATCACCTCAATCTCTGCTTTTGTCTTCCTTGGCCAGCTTCTGCATGTTCTGTGATCTGATGAGGACACTTGAGCCACTTTCTTAGGCCTGCAGTGACAATGTGCCGAAACGCAGAGTGACTTAAAACAAGTTACTCTCCCACAGTCTAGAGACCAGAAGTCTGAGATTGAGGAGTGGGCAGGGCTGGTTCCTTCTGGGGCTGGGAGCATCTGTCCGGGCCTCTCTCACAGCCCCTGGCAGCCTCACGTAATCTCTGGCTTGAAGATGCCATCTTCTTCCAGCACCCCACGTCATCTTCCCTCTGTGTGTGTCTTTATATCCAAAATTCCCCTTTGTGTAAGGACACCTATTGGATTAGAGCCCACCCTAACAATCTTATTTTAACTTGATTACCTCTGTAAAGATCTCACTTACAAGTAAGTTTCCATTTTGAGGTGCTGGGGGTTAGTACTGCAACACATCTTTTTTGGAGGATGGAGGTTCTACCCATAACACTTGTGATTGGATTTAAGATCCCTGCTGATAATCTAGAATTATTATCTAGATAAGAATTTCATCTCAATATGCTTAATTACATGTGCAAAGACGCTTTTTCCAAATCAGTTCTCATTCACAGGTTCTAGGGCTAGGAGGGAGACATATCTTTCTGGGGGTCACCATTCACCCCCTTCAGTTCCCTGGGGACAGGGTTTTATTCTCCAGGGCATCTTCTCTCCACCAGCCCCTCCCTATCCCCAGGCCCTTCCCAGATGACACCTTTGGGATTTGCAGCCATAGTTCTCAGTCTCAGAGGCTCATTGGAATCACCGGGGGTTCTTTCAAATAACGCTGTGGGCAGATTCGGGTTTAATGGGTCTGGGCATGGCCTGAGCATGGGGACATTCCAAAGCCCCTGGGCGATTCAAATGTCCATCCATATGGTTTACAGGATCACTGGGGGATCCACAATGGCACTTGAGGATTTGCAGAGCAATTCAGAGAGGCTGGACAAAGAAGGTCACAGGAACCTCTTCCCCAAGTAAGGAAACCAAGGCTCAGGATGAAGGTTCCCCATAACCACATGCTGGTAAGTGGCAGACACAGAATTAGGACCCCAGCCTCCTGAGTCTCCCCACTGGGAAAGAGCCAGCACTATCCCACCACCCACCATCTCCTCTTCTCCAAGCCCAATCCCAGGTCCCCAGCCCTCTACATTCATGCAAAACTGGGTGGGAAGCATGAAGGACTTTCACTGTAAAAGGCATAGATGAGATCAGAGGAGATGGGGGCCAAAGGAGGCCCGAGCAGGGGGACGTGAGGCAGGTGGAGATAGAGAGGCAGGTGGAGGTGGAGAGAGGCAGGGGGAGGTGGAGAGAGAGGAAGGTAGAGGTGGAGAGAGGCAGGTGAATGGAGAGAGAGGAAGGTAGAGGTGGAGAGAGGCAGGTGGAGGTGGAGAGAAAGGAAGGTGGACGTGGAGAGGCAGGTGGAGATAGGCAGGTGGAGGTGGATAGAGGCAGGGGGAGGTGGAGAGAGGAAGATGGAGGTGGAGAGAGTCAGGTGGAGGTGGAGAGAGAGGAACGTGGAGGTGGAGAGGCAGGTGGAGTTGGAGAGACAGGTCGAGATAGAGAGGCAGGGGGAGGTGGAGAGAGAGGGAGGTGGAAAGAGAGGAAGGTGGAGGTGGAGAGAGGCAGGTGGAGGTGGAGAGAGAGGAAGGTGGAGGTGGAGAGAGGCAGGTGGAGGTGAAGAGAGAGGCAGGTGGAGGTAGAGAGGGGGAGGTGGAGAGAGGCAGATGGAGGTGGAGAGGCAGGTGGAGGTAGAGAGGCAGGTGGAGGTGGAGAGGCAGGTGGAAGTGGACAGAGGGGTAGAGGTGGAAAGGCAGGTGGAGGTGGAGAGGCAGGTAGAGATAGAAAGGCAGATAGAAGTGGAGAGAGAGGCAGGGGTATTGGGGTGATCAGACCCAACACCAGTTCGTGGGGGTGACAAAGTCCAGCAGAGGCAACGGAATGAGAAAGAGACAGTTTGAGAGAGAAAGTGGGACCAGGGGGCCATCGCGAGTGTGGAGGCTGCGAAGGCCCCGAGCTCTGGGAGCCCATGCTATTTATTGGGGCTCTAACAAACAAACAGGTGGTGAGGATGTGGGGATTGAAAGGAAACAGTGTATCCAGTGAATGAGAAACATATGGCTGCTTGAGATAGTAGGAGTGCTAGAAGCAAAGAGTTAGCAAGTCTAGCAGACGTGCAAGCCCTGCCTCAGCTTCTCTCCAAACACTCAGCTTTTCTCCCAACAAAGGGGAGGTGGAGAGAGAGGCAAGGGGAGGTGGTGAGGCAGGTGAAGGTGAGGCAGGTGATGGATGAGAGCAGGGGCCAAAGAGATCAGAGCCTTGCATCTGGCTGGAGGTATCACTAGCATCATGTTCTGGGAGGTTGGACACTTCTTCTGGGCCAGGCATCGGGTATGAAGGAGCGTATGAGCCCTGGGTCCATCTCCAGCCCAAAAATCAGCTAGTGGGCAGGGGCTGCCTTACTCCAGCAAGACCACCTTCACAGGGGTCCTTGCATCCAGGTCCCTCGTGAACACAATGTATCTTTCACAACACACAACGACAACAGCTCAGCTCCCACCTCATCTCACACTTGCAGGTGAGCTGTTGCTGCCTCCTTGGGCCTCTCCTGTTTGCAGCAATGGAGGGGAGGTGCTTCTGGATCAGTGGATAAGACATTAGGTGGCTGCTGCGCAGGACGTCTGTTCATTCTAGCACCGCCACTGTGTTCTCAAACAAACTTCCCTCTGACAGCCATGTGCTGGAGGTGTTTAAGTGGTGTTGTGGGTTAAGTCGTGTTCCCCAAAAAGAGGTATGGAAATTCCAACCCCAGCCCCTGAGAATGTGACCTTATATGGAAGGAAGGTTTTTGCAGATGTAATCTAATTAAAACGAGGTCGTACTAGATTAGGATAGCTCTCAATCCAATGTCCAGTATCCCTGTAAGAAGCGAAAACACACACAGGGAGGAGACGGCCACATGACAACCAAGGCAGAGACAGGAGCGATGCCACTGGAAGCCAAGGAGCAAGGACTGCTGGAAGCCACCAGCCACTGAAAGAGGCCAGGAAGGATTCTTCCCCGAAGCCATGAGAGAGAACATCATCCTGCCAATGCTGTGATTTCAGACTCGCATCCGGCAGAGCTGTGAGAAAGTAAGTTTCTGCTGTTTGAAGCCACCCAGTCCGTGGCAATTTTTGACAGCAGCTGCAGGAGACTCACACAGACCCAGAAGCAAATCCGTATGTCATCACTTTCAAGTTATGTGACCTTGGATGAGCTCCTCCAGTGCTCTAAGCACCCATCTCCTCGTCTGTGCAGTGAGGATGGTTCTGGAGCCGCACTGTTTGCAGATACAAGGATAGGCCAGGTGGGGCCTCAGCACAGGGCAGCCACACGGCAGATGCCCCATAACTTTTTTAAAACATAGAGACAAGGTCTCACTCTGTTGCCAGGCTGGAGTGCAGTAGTGCGATCATAACTCACTGCAGCCTCAAACCCCTGGCTCAAGCAATCCTCTCACTTCAGCCTCCCAAGTAGCTGGGACTACAGATGTGCAACACCAAGCTCAGCTAATACTTTTTTTCTTCCTGGTAGAGATGAGGTCTTGATGTATTGCCCAGGCTGGTCTCAAACTCCTGGGCTCAAGCAAGCTTCCCTCCTTGGCCTCCCAAAGTGCTGAGAGTTCAGGCATGAGCCAGCACACCTGGCTCCAACTGCTATTTTTTCCGACTCTTGATTCTTCGAAGGCTGATTTTCCAGTGTCAGTCATCTGTGCCTTGAGATTCTCCTTCCCCTCATTTAAGAAAGCAAAACTAGTTTCCCATGGGAGTGAAGTTACCAAGTGAACTATCTGTGGTTGCTTCGGGGTCCAACGGCCCAGGAGCCTTGGTGTGTCTGGGTAGTCTTGACTCCTTCCCAGTCATGCTTGTCCACCTGCTCATCAGTCTGACTGTCTCCAAGACAGACTTGGAAAAAAAATTTTGGAACTTACAAGATATCCAAGCCTAATGTGGTAATTCATGCTGTAATCCCAGTGCTTTGGGAGGCCAAAGTGGAGGGGATCGATCACTTGAGCCCAGCAGTCCAACACCAGCCTAGGCAACGTAGTGAGACCTTGTCTCAACAAAAAAAGAATCAAAACTTAGGTGGGAGTGGTGGTGCATGCCTGTAGTCCCAGCTACTCAGGAGGCTGAGGTGGGAAGATTGCTTGAGCCCAGGAGGTTGAGGCTGCAGTGAGCTATTATGGCACCACTGTACTCCAGTCTGGGGGAGTGAGTCTGAGCAATCCTGGAGGACGAGAAGGAGGTGGAGGAAGGAGGAATAGGAGGAGGAAGGGCAGGGAGGGAGGGAGGAAAGGGAGGGAGAGAAGGGGGAAGGAAGGAAGGGAGGGAGGGAGCGAGGGAGGGAGGAAGGAAAGGAAGGAAAGGAAAGAAAGGAAAGAAGGAAATGAAGGAAGAAGAAAGAAATCCAAAGGTCACTTTCCCTAAGTGACACAGGAAGGACAACCTTAACACAAAACAGCCCCTGGCGGTCATCAGATCATCACGGAAGGAAACTCTCCTGTGCAATTTAACCAGATCCGGAGAAATGTCCCACGTGGGGACGAATGGCAGGAATGTGTGATGCAAGGGGCAGGGCCAGGGCTGCGTGTCCTGATAAATGGCAGGAGAGTCCCACCCGAGAGTCCAGGAGGTCTGCTCGGCATTTCTGAGCTCCATTCTCTGGAGTTGATCAGAGCACAACGTCATTTCTGTGGATGCCGAATTCCATCCCCGACCCCCTGCCCCAAGTGTCTCCTCTCCAATTTCAATTTAAAGTAGCACAGAGTGACAAAAACAGGCATGAACTTTAAGTGGCATTCATCAGCAACTGGGCGTTCCGAATTACATTATCGCTGCCGAGAAGTATGCAAATGCATGCTATTTCCACTGCTGAGCCTTCTCATTATGCCTTCTGAGCACTGCTAGCCCAGCCATGAGGGGAGGAAATTCTCCCTAACGCAGCTTTTTGTAAACACGCTGGCTAGTAATTAGCATGAGATGCAGCCCCCTCTGAGAGTACCTTGCCTTTGATTTGGCATTTCTGAACAATCACTGGGAGAAAAACATCCAGCAATTGGCTGAGAAGATCAAATCACTCACCTCTGAAGAATAAACCAGCCAAGCACTGGGTATGGACCAAACCAGGACGGCTTCAGGGGCCTGTGAGACCTGGTCTCCAACCAGCCTGGGCTGCCCCACCCCACTCCAGGTTACAGATCAGGTTGCACGTCTCCTGCTGAGAGAACAGCCATCGAAGATAACACCATGGAAGACACGAATTAAGGTACAATCAGAACAGTCAACAAAATCGCACAGCCACATGAGGAGCCTGCTAGAAGCAGAGACACCACAGCAGAAACCGCCTGGTGATCAACACGGAGATGCTTCTGGATCAATATGTTGCATCACTTTGCTAAGGCTGTCATAACAAACCAGGGGCTTAACCAATGTGACTTTGTAGTCTTCTGGTCCTGGAGTGCAGAAGTCTGAGATCAAGACCTGGGCAGGGCCATGTTCACTGATATGCTATGGCTGTGTCCCCACCCAAATCTCGTCTTGAATCGTAGCTCTCATAATTCTCCTATGTTGAGGGAGGGACCTGGTGGGGGATGATTGACTCATGGGGACGGTTTCCCCCATACTGTTCCCCAGTTAGTGAATAAGTCTCACAAGATCTGATGGTTTTATGAGAGGAAACCCCTTTCACACGGTTCTCATTCTCTCTCTGGCCTGCCACCATGTAAGATGTGCCCTTCAGCCAGGCATAGTGGCTCACGCCTGTAATCCCAGCACTTTGGGAGGCTGAGGTGGGTGGATCACCTGAGGTCGCGAGTTCAAGACCAGCCTGACCAACATGGAGAAACCCTGTCTCTACTAAAAATACAAATTTAGCCGGGTGTGGTGGCAGGTGCCTGTAATCCCAACTACTCGGGAGGATGAGGCAGGAGAATTGCTTGAACCCAGGAGGCGGAGGTTTTTGGTGCACCGAGATCATGCTATTGCACTTCAGCCTGGGCAACAAGAGTGAAACTCTGTCTCAAAAAAAAAAAAAACGAAAGATGAGCCTTTCACCTTCTGCCAAGATTGTGAGGCCTCCCCAGCCACGAGGAACTGTGAGTCCATTAAACCTCTTTTTCTTTATAAATCACCCAGTCTCAGGTAGGTGTTTACCAGCAGTGTGAAAACGGACTAATACACTCTCTTGACTTCTGATAACTTCTTGGCCTGTGGCAGCATCCTTCTGTTCTTCGCATGCTGTTCTCCCTGTGTGTGCAACTGTCCAAATTTCCCATTTTTATCACAACACCAGTCCTTCCTTTCTCCCGCAAGACCTCATCCTAACTGACGACCCCTGCAGCAGCTCTACTTCCAGATAAGGTCATGTCTGAGGCTCTGAGGCTTCGGACTTCCACACAGGAATTTGAGGCAAGGAGGCACAATTCAACCATAACATAGGTGGAGGAATTTTTTTTTATTTCACCCCACAGTCTACACAATGCCCTAGAAGAAAGGCCCTTCTCTCTACCCACCCCCAGTAATTTGCACATCCCAAGGGTCAATGGTCAATCTATGCAAAACCAGACTGGATTGGATTAACCAGTCAATCAAACTCTCATGAATCCATTCCAAAACTCAGACCTGCATCAGACTGAGGTGGAACAGGACAGGGGCAAGGCAGGTGAGGAGGCTCGGCACTTTTAAGGAAGCTCCAGTCTCAGGGCCATGGGAGTGCAGGGTCAGCGATGGCTCAGCCCCCAGAGCGAGTGCCTCCTTAAATTTAGCACTGAGGAGCCACCTGCTTCACCTTAGCCCTTGGTCTGATGCAAGGAGCTAAGGGACCGAAAGCAGCCCGGCCTCTTTCTAAGATCTGCACTGAACTCAAGCCTGAATCTCAGTCAAAAGTAAACAAACCAAACTTGGGATTCATTTCTGGAAGGTGGTTCACACAGCTCTGCACCACGAGAAATCGAATAACGTAATTGCTAATGTGTAAGGCCAAATAAAGGCACTTGAATCATATGGGAATATTCCATTTCTTTCTAATTTGTTGCAAGCCACCCTCAGCAAAGAGATCACGAAGCTTGTCTTCTCTCCTGTACAGGCTTTGATTTAAACCAGCCCTGAAAATACCCGAGGCAAAAAGGAAAGTTATGGAGCGAGCAAAAGTTACTTTCCATGTAATTGGAGAAAATTGAATGGGTCTTGTCCGTCGGGCCCTTTATTAAAGTTTTCCCCCAGAAACTTCTGGCAAACAGAAGCAAATGCTCCCATCCTAGCCCCGACAGGATCTTGTCGTGAAAATAGTCAAAGTAACACAAAAATCCTTACAAAGGGTCATGCAGCAACTGAATAAGGGACCAAAACACCTTCCTGCAGTCAGTGAGAGTTAACTTCTAAGTGCTAGAATGCCTGTGTCCCTGGAGGTTAGCTTTACTTGGCAAATAAAAATGTTTGCAAGACTGTTATTTTTTTCTCCTTTTTTTTATATAAAGCAACAGCATTGATTTAGGGAAAGAACAATAAAGCTTCCTTTAGTTTCCAGCAACTCTTCTTTTTAATCATGGGAAAGAAAACAAGAAGGAAAGCCCTGCATTGCCATAACAGAGAGTAATCAATAGAAGATTTGTGGTTTAGATGCTTTATCTGCGGTCAGACCTAATGGCAACTTAACTGTGTTTACAAGGCAGCTCCAGGACAATTACTACCCAGCCAGGGTGCTCATGGAAAACCACCTCCACCAAAAAGGCAGGCCGAAATCAGGGCCAAGTCGGAAAACATCAATCTCAGCAAGCTCCACATCATGCCCGTTCCCAGATGCAAATACTCCCATTCTAGCCCTGGCAGGATCTTGTCGTGAAAATAGTCAAAGTAACACAAAAATCCTTACAAAGGGTCATGCAGCAACTGAATAAGGGACCAAAACACCTTCCTGCAGCAGGGACACAGTCTCAAAATCACCAAGTTGGGAAGGGTCCAGAGACTTCTGAGTCTACACCAGTTGCTTGGCAAGCAGAAAAGAGAGAGAGTGAGGCTCACAGGGCAGACCCCCCGGTGGGCACTGCCTCAGCCGTCCAGCCTGGCATGAGGCTGCAAGTTATTGGTACCTAAGGAAGTATAAGGCCTTGTCCCACCCTGTGATGGTGAAAACTGAGTGTCAACTTGATTGGATTGAAGGATGCAAAGTATTGTTCCTGGGTGTGAGGGGTTTGTCAAAGGAGATTAACATTTGAGTCAGTGGACTGGTAGAGGCCGACCCACCCAGATTGAGGGTGCCTAATCTAAGTAGTTGCCAGCACAGCTAGAATAAAGCCAGCAGAAGAACATGGAAGGACTTGACTTGCTGAGTCTTCCGGCCTCCATCTTTCTCCCGTGCTGGATGCTTCCTGCCTTCAAACATCGAAACCCAGAATCTTTAGCTTTTGGACTCTTGGGCTTACACCAGTGGTTTGCCAGGGGCTCTTGGACCTTCAGCCACAGACTGAAGGCTGCACTGCCAGCTTCCCTACTTTTGAGGTTTTGGGACTCAGACTGGCTTCCCAGCTCCTCAGCTTGCAGATGGTCTACTGTGGGACTTCACCTTGTGATCGTGTGATCAATTCTAATAAACTCCCCTTCATATATACATCTGTCCTGTTAGTTCTGTTCCTTTAGGAAACCCTGGCTAATACACTACCCATGAGGAATTTGGGTTCAGTAGGGAAAAACCATGTTCACAAGTATCTACTATGAAAGACAGTACACCAGACAGAAAGGAAAGGAAGCCAGAGAGGCCTGGGGAAGCACAACCAAGGTTTGCAGAAGACAGAGCATTTGTTCACTCAATGAGAATTTGTTGAGCAACTACTACAGTAAGGAGAGAAAAACATGCGCCAGTCAGTCCCTGACTTCCAGCACCTCACGGCCTATCCACTGGAGGAGAGTGTCAAATAAACAGCCACAACACTCTGTGGTCCCAGCTTCTAAGACAAGACTTGACACTCTGTGGGTCTCTGTATTTATGGAGTAACAGATAATCCAGTCACGAGGCCTCTGATTCAGAGGCTGTGTCTCAAGGAGTAGGTGGAATTTCGTTAACTATGAGATCGTGGCTAGAAGGGCAATGAACAATGTGAATTCAAGGGAGAAGGGGCCTAGCGTACAGTTGGTGGATCACTAGGAGCTTGGTAAAGAGTGAATGCAGGAGAGATGGAGATGGATTGGGGGGTTCACAGTAGCAGGGGTCTGAAGCTCTAAAAACTGTAATGAGTTTAGGACCATGAATAGACCCATCAGGTGAGGCCAGGGACTCATGCAAGGGACATGGGGGATGAAGTGGCGAAGGTGATAGTGCAGACGCTCCTGGGAGTTTTACATCATCCTCATGGAAACTGCAAGCCCCTGAAAGCATCCTATGGGTATGACCACCTAGCTGCAAGTATTGACTCCAGAATATGGTCAACCTAAATCACTGATTCTCAACCAAATTCCATTTGGCCCCCACCTCTCCTGGAGACATTTTTGGTTGTAATGGCGGGTAGGTACTCGATTCTTGGGGGAAGGGACTGGAGATGCTGCTAACCTCCCTACAGTGATAAACAACCTGTAGTGTGAAGCCTGAAAGTTCATGTACATCCTCAGCAGCTTTGAGCCTCAGGGGACTAACTGAATTCCCAGCTCTTCCCAGCTATGTCCTGACCCTGCAGGAAAGGCCCCCACCTAGCCAGTTCCTTTATCAGCCAGACCAGCAGCCTCCCACCTGATCCTCAAGCTACTCCTCCTCGTCAGCCCACAAAATTACTCAAACAAGACTTGGTGCAGTGGTTTATGCCTGTAATCCCAATACTTTGGGATGCCAAGACGGGAGGATTGTTTGAGCCCAGGAGTTCGAGACCAGCCTAGGCAACATAACAAGACTCCATCTCTACAAAAAATTTAAAAACTAGCCAGGCGCGTTGGCGCATGTCTGTAGTCCCAGCTGGTCAGGAGGTAGAGGTGGGAGGATATCTTGAGCCCAGGAGTTCAAAGCTGAAGGGAACCGTGATCATACCACCACTCTTCAGCCTAGGTGATAGAGTGAGACCCTGTCTCAAAAAACGAAAACAAAAAACAAATTATTCAAACAAGCCAATCCCATCCTCCCACGGGACCAGAAGCCACCCACCATCCTCTTGTCCCTGCACAGCTTGCCCCTCCCACAGTCCCTGCCAGCTCCCTCTGCTCCCGAGTACATGGTCCCTGCATGGCCCTGGGTGGTGAGTACATGTGGCTAATAAATGCTGTGGATCCTGTGAAGCTTCATGAAAGAGATGACCCCTCATTGCCTCCCAGTGACAGGGATTGCAGGTCCATCCACCTGGCACTACTTAGGGTGGGGGATCCCTCCTGCACCAACAGTGTAAGTAAGGTGAACAGAGTATGCTCCCTCCAACACAGACTGTCCATAGCCAGTATGAACAATGTGAGCCAGGTACAGTATGAGCTGTCAGAGAGCTCCTTGGCTTAACATCTCCCTCCCAGCCATGTTCTCTGGGTCTGGCACCTCTTCACCAAACACTCACTTATTAGGCTTGTTCTTCTTTTGGCCTCTTGAAAAATATTTAAATTTCCAGGATGTATAAAATATTAAGCAGAAACCTGTCTTCCAAGAGGGGGGATTGTGGCACTGAGGACCCTGGACGTGTGCCAGTGTTGAGGAAATGCGTCAGAAATGCAAAGGCGTGGGCGTCATGGAAGCCTGGAGGTCTTGACTACTGACTGCAAAAAAGACAGCTCATTTGTTGAAAGACTTGCATAATCATGCCAACTGCTTGGCGACAGATCAGCCTCTCCTGCTGCTGCTGAGGCTGAATGACACAACTGGAAGGGGCAAGAGAGACAGGAAAGGATGTGTTCCAAAGCTCCCCAACACAGAGTGGGTCATGTGCCACCTGCTGAGAGGAGCTCTCGCCTATCACTCTACCGGAGGCTCTGCCCCTGTCTATTGGTCTGTACCACATCACTCTGCTTATTTCCTTCACATATCATCTCTAGCTGAAATGATCTCCTCTATGTATTGATCCAGTTGTTTATCATCTGTCTCCTCCAGGAGCATGCCAGCTTCCTGGGGACCTGGACTGCCAATGGTCTGGTTTCAGTGCCTACAGGAGATGCTTGGCTGATTTCAACCCAAAAACGTCCATGAAAACCCTTCCTCTGAAATCAGAGTAGCAGAGGTTTACCTCCTTCCGACGTAACACGGAGGTGAGCACAGGAAGCCATGAACCTTCCTGAAAGAGATAAGCCCCTCATCGACCCCAGACAACTGGCAGAAGTTATGCTCCCTAGCAGGGTCCCAGCTCCTGGTGTCTACACCTTTGTGGGGTCTCCTTCACTGGACTGTGGAAGGGATCTGTGACTTGCTTCTAACTAGTAGAATGCAGGAAACATGATGGGAAGTCATTCCTATGATTTGGTTATAAAATACTCTGACATTAGTGAGAACACAGAGAAAAGGGAATGCTTATCACTGTTGAGGGGAATGTAAATTTGTACAACCTCTGTGGAAAGCGCTATGGAGATATCGCAAAGAAATAAAAATAGAATTTTCATTCAATTCAGCAGTCCCACTACTGGTTATCTTACCCAAAGGAAAAGAAATCATTATATCAAAAGCATACGTACTTGCACTCATATGTTTAGTCACAATAGCAAAGATGTGGAATCAACCTAAATGCCCATCAATGGATGAAGGGATAAATAAAATGTGGTATATATACACAATGGATTACTATCCAGGTATAAAAAAGAATGAAATCACATCTTTCACAGCAACATGGATGGAACTGGAGGCCATTATCTTAAGAGAAACAATTCAGAAACAAACAAATATCACATGTTGTCACTTACAAATGAAAGCTAAATAGTGTGCTCCCATTTATAAATGAGAACATGGACATAGAGTGTGGAATGGTAGGTAATAGAGACTCAGAAGTGTGAGGGGGTGGGAAGGGGATAGATGATGAGAAATTACCTAATGGGTACAATATACGTTATTAGGAGAACAGATACTCTAGAAGCCCTGACTTCACCACTACACAATCTATTCATGTAAGAAAATTACACCTATACCCCATACATTTATATAAATAAAAAAATAATTAAAAAATAAAACACTCTGTCTTAGTAGATTGGTGCCAGAGATTCTTCTGGCTGACTTGATACCTTAAGCAGCCCTGTGGAGGGTGCCCACCTGGCAAGGAACTGTGGGCATCCTCTAGAACCTAAAAGCAGCCTCCAGCCAACAACCAACAAATTGCTGTTCCCTCAGTCCCACCTTCTCACAACCTGAGAGAGCTTGGGAACAGATCTCTCCCCAGCCAAACTTCCAGATGAGAACACAGCCCAGCCAATAACTCAACTGCAGCCTTATGTAAGATCTGAACAAAAGACCAAGTCATGCTGTGCCCAAACTTTCCATCAGCTGTGATGAAAACTTAAAATCTTCTGAGCAAAGTGTGGGTTCTGTGAACACTGACAAGGAGGGATAGCTTGAGGAAGCAGTTTCTATGGGTGGCTCTTCACATTCCCATGCTTTTATTTACCCCACAGATATTCAGCACTGAGGTTGGCAATGGAGATACCATGATGGATGAGGTTGATGTGCCCTGCTCTTGTGGAGATTACAATCCAGGGGTCCCTGTTTAAGGAACCGAAGGAGGCTGGCATCTTCCAATTTCCAAGGCTGGACTTCATCCAGGCCTGATATCTGGCTCCTTGATATTTTGTAGAGAAACACAGTGGTGTGGCTGAACTTCTCACCTGTGCACAGAGCCTAACACCATGCTTCCTGTACTTTCCACAATCTGACATATCTCTTGAAAACATATATGCGTGCACACACACCACTCCCAAACAAAACATTGTTGAGCAGCAAAGCCAGTTTAAAATGAGTATCAAATGCTGCTTGAAAGAATAAAAGAAGCAAAGAAAAATATTTTATGCAAGGTGTGACAGGCAGAGGGTCTCACACAAGACCACCATCAACTTTATGGCTGGACTGGGCTGTGTTTCCATCTGGAGGCTCGACTGGGGAAGGATCTGCTTCTGCATGCCCTCAGGTTGTTGGCAGAATTTATTTTCTTGCCGCTGTAGGACTGAGGCCCTGGATTTTTCCTGGCTGGAGGTTGGAGCTGCCCTCAGTTCAGCCTTAGATAGTTCTCAGGAGTTCTCTGCCTGGATTTAAAGCCTCACCCCAACAGTGGCTACCTTTAAGAACTTCAGCTAACTTATGTAACCTATTTACACTTCAGTTTCCTCACCTGTAAAAAGAAGGACAAACAAGAACACCTACTACATAGGATGGTTGCACAAGTTGAATAAGTTGATAAAGGTAAAGAAATTAATACAGTGTCTGGCACAGGGGATTCATTCAATAAATGTCAGCAGTTATGATTAGTGCTCTCATCCACTCCCATGTCTTTTATTTCTATCTATCTGCCAATGGCTCCCAAATTAATATCTCCAGTCCTGACCTTGCCCCTTAATTCCAGACACAAACCTCCCATGGTCTACATGACATTTCCATGTAGGATTTCTAAGAAATGCCTCAAATCTGTAATAGTCCCCAAATAGCTCATCCTATGCTGCTTGTTATCGCAGTAAATCACCCCTCTGTTCTTCCAAGTGCTGAAACCAAAAGTTGTCTTTGGCTCCTGCCTTTTGCTTCTACCCCACATCCAACCCATCAGCAGATTATTTGACTCTACTTTCAAAATATATCCAACATCCACTCACTGCTTACCACCTGCACTAAAACCCTGTGATCCACATCTCCATCTGCTCTCACCTGGATCACTGCAACAGCTTCCTAATGGGCATCCCTCTTTCCCAGGCCTTCTGTGGTCTCTCAGAGCAACCAGGGAGATCCTTATAAGATGCAAGTTCTATCATATCACCCCATGCACACATTCTCTCCTGTCTCACTCAGTGACCCACATGGACAGTTCTATGTGACCTGCTCCATGACCTTCCTGCCCCCATCTCCTGCTACTCCAGTGACCACTGCCCCTCCCTATCATTCTGGCTTCCTCTGTATCTTTAGCCTCTGCCCTTACAGCCCCCAATGCCTGAACATCCTCTCCCAGACATCCACATAGCTCACTTCCCCAAATAGTGTCTTTGTTCAAATACCACCTTCTTAGGTAACACCTTCTGAAATTGCATCCCCTCTATCCACACTTCCTGTCCCTCTTCCCTGATCCATCATTCTTAGGACTTATCACCATTACATTATAATGCATTTTATCTATTTGACCTGTTTGTTTTCTGTCTTCTCCAGTAGAAATTTAAATCCATGTGGAGAAGGATTCTTCTCTGTTTGGTGGGTCTCCAGGGCCTGGCACAAAGCAGGTGCTCAATATGTATTTGCTAGAGGAATAAGTGGGCTTCATGGACAACCTGCCCATAGATTGGCCTTAGGGTGTGATTTTCACAGCATCTGCTACCTGGGGTCACCTCGTCCTCTGCCATCTTCTGCTTTCCTTCGTCTGCTTTCTGCCACCAAGTTAGTATAGGAAAAGCAAGGTGGGGATGCAAAGGGAGAGAGTATCATAGTCCTGGTGTGGCTCCTGCCTCATGTGAAATTTCACCAATAAGTTGCAAATTTTCCATTATAAAAAATGCTTTCTGATTATCTGTAACATCTCTGAGATTTCTTGGGAACATTAGGTCAAGGCTACTCTGCACTTTCATATAAATCCACTGATTAGGAGAATAGACCCAAGATCTAGTATGTGATGATGATTATGATTAACTCATAGATGTGACCAGAGATGACCTCAAGGACAGAGAAAGAAACATAGATCTTTATAGCTTAGTGAGTAAGTTTCAGCAGAGGAACAAGAACACCAAGAGGGGACAAAGAGGCTTTAAGGAAAAGGGTGACAAGTGCTGTCACAGCAGTGGAAACAACCCAGACACTCAAGATGTCTCCAGGAGGCTCCTTTTGGTGGGCACAGAGAAGCAGGCAGACCCTGCTAATGCTGACATGGATGGTGAAAAGGACCTGAGCAGATGGCAGCAGTTCAGATGGTCACCTAAGGCTGCATCTACACCCACCCAGGCCAGTGTGCCTCTTCTGACCCGGGAGGCCGGTTAATACAATGGAGATAGACAAATATTCAAAATCCATCAAAGGAGTCAACCCAGAACACATGTGTCCTCACCAGCAGGTGTCTCCAACAGAAAACCTCCTGGGCATGTCCCCCAAAGGGAAATTGCTATGATTTGAATGTGTCCCCCTCAGTTCATATGTTGGAAACCTGATCCCAATGCAACAGTGTTGAAAGACAAGACCTTTAAGAGGTAATTAAGTCCTGAGGGCTTTGCCCTCATTAATGGATTAATGCCATTATAATGTGATATGGTTAGGCTGTGTGTCTCCACCCAAATCTCATCTTGAATTATAATCTCTATAATCCCTACATGTCAAGAAAGAGGCCAGGTGGAGGTAATTGGATCATGGGGACAGTTTCCCCTATGCTGTTCTCATGATAGTGAGTGAGTTTTCACAAGATCTGATTGTTTCATAAGTGTTTGGCAGTTTATACTGTGTTCATTCTCCTTCCTGCCACCTTGTGAAGGTGACTTGCTTCCACTTAGCCTTCTGCCATGATTGCAAGTTTCCTGAGGCCTCCCCAGCCATTCCAAACTGTGAGTCAATTAAACCTCTCTTCTTTATAAATTACCCAGTTTCAGTTCTTTATAGCAGTGTGAATAGGAGTAATACCTAAATCTGGAAATAGGTTAGTTATCAAAAGAGTGGGTTAGTTATCATGGGAGTGGGCTCCTGATAAAAGGATGAGTTTGGGCCCCTTCTCCTCCAACTCTCCTCTGTGCTCTCTTGACCATCCCTTCCCCTATGGGATGATGCAGCAAGAAGGCCCTGGCCAGATGCTGAGCAGATGCTGGTGCCATGCTCTTGGACTTCCCAGCCTCCAAAGTTGGGAGAAATAAATTTCTTTTCTTTGTAAATTGCCCAGTCTGTGGTATTCTGTTATAGCAACACAAAATGGACTAAGATAAATATGTCTATTCAGTAACTCCAGGATTTCAAGGCCCCTTCTAGAGGCATTCTGTAGGATTATGTCTCTTCTGAGCTCACTTAGCTCCCCACAGAGCCTGGGCCCAGAGGTGTTATTCAATGTTGCTTCTATCTGGTGCTGAGACGAACGGCTGGAGGGAAATCCAGAAAGGGCCCAGCTCCTTGAACTGGTGACAATGGAGAGCAAGGTCCCTAGAAACTTCTATTCAAATCCACCAGAGCAGAAAGCCTTTTTCTCCAAGGCACCAAGATGAAGACCCTTAGCCACCTCACTGCATGAAGCCAAGAAGTATCCCCCTGCTTCAAGAATGTTACTGCAGTCAGACAGCTAAGTGGTGTTTTGCAGTTGTTTAAAGGAGAAGTTATGAGTAGAAATAGTTTGAGCCTAGACAGGAAGACAGAATATGTCGGCGGTCCATGTGCTATTCTGGACATTTTCAAAGGTAGAGCTTCTCTCTCAAGGTGGAAAGTGGGAAGGAAAGAGGAATGATGGCAGAGATGAGTCTTTTACTCATGTGATGTTTCCCAAACTTCTGAGCAGGGGGTTTTGTTGTATGGTAGGGACTGATGTCAGATTCCAAGTCCACATACATGTAGATAACATAGTCCAGCCTCCTTTGCATCGCTGTGGGGTCAGATGACTGAGTTCTAGCCAGTGGCATGGAGCACAGATGATGGGTTTTAACAAAACGTGTATTGTGCAGTTGTCCTTATGTCACAATATAGCATTAAAAGGTAAAAAACAGCACTCTCATACAAGTGGAGAATGAACATGTTTGAAAGATCTATCTACTCATGAATGAGGGAGCCATATGGGGGCAATAGAAGCACTGGTGGGTGGGGAGTTGGAATAAGCTAGCTAGTTTAGAGACAGAAGTAGTTAGCATCCTGCAGTATACCCCTCTGCTACACAAAAATCTATAACCACCGTAAACTTTGCAGTGTCTAGACCTTCAGTCAGCAGTAAGTAGCAAATCAAATAAAAGTACAGACAAGACAAGAGGTCCACTCTCATCATTTCTATTCATCATTGTACTGGAGCCCTGAGCATGATAATTAAGCAAAAAAGGAATAATAAAAAGCATCCATACTGGAAAGGAAGAAGTAAAACTATTTGTATTTGTAAATGACGTAATTTTGTATATTGAAAATCCTAAGGAACACACACACACACACACACTATCAGAACTAATAAGTTGAGCAAGGTGGCAGGATGCAAGATCAATATACATCTAGTATATTAGTTTGTGCACATAAAGGTGTTCATAGTAACCTTGAATTATATTTTGTATTTCTGAAGTATTGATTGTAATATCTCCCATTTCATTCTTAATTGAGCTTATTTGGACCTTCTTTCTTTACTTGGTTAATCTTGCTAATGGTCTATCAGTTTTGTTTATCTTTTCAAATAACCAGCTTTTTGTTTCATTTATCTTTTGTATTTTTTGTTGTTGTCGTTTCAATGTCATTTAATTCTGCTCTGCTCTTTGTTATTTCTTTTCTTCTGCTGGGTTTGGGTTTGGTTTGTTCTTGTTTCTCTAGTTCCTTGAGGTGTGACCTTAGATTGTCTGTTTGTGCTGTTTCGGGCTTTTTGATGTAGACATTTAACGCTATGAACTTTCCTCTCAGCCCCACTTTTGCTGTATCCCAGAGGTTTACTAGGTTGTGTCACAATTGTTTCTCAGTTTAAATTTTTTTTAAATTTCTGTCTCAATTTCATTGTTGACCCAGTGTTCATTCAGGAGCAGAATATTTAATTTCCACGATTTTGCATGATTTTGAGTGTTTATTTGGAGTTGACTTTCAATTTTATTCCACTATGGTCTAAGAGAATAGTTGATATAATTTTGATTTTCTTAAATGTATTGAGACTTGTGGCCTATCATATGGTCTGTCTTGGAGAATATTCCATGTGCTGATGAATAGAGAGTATATTCTGCAGTGGATGTGTAGAATGTTCTGCAAATATCTGTTAAGTTCATTTGTTCTAGGTTATAGTTTAGGTCTGTTGTTTCTTTGCTAACGTTCTGTCTTGATAACCTGTCTAGTGCTAACAGTGCAGTATTGAGGTTCCCCTATTATTGTGTTGCCATTCATCTCATTTCTTAGGTCTAGTAGTAATTGTTTTATAAATTTGGGAGCTCTAGTGTTAGGTGCACATATATTTAGGATTGTGGTATTTTCCTGTTGAACTAGTCCTTTTATCATTATATGTCCCTTTTTGTGTTTTTAAATTGTTGTTGCTTTAAAGTCTGTTTTGTCTGATGTAAGAATAGCTACTCCTGCTTCCTTTCAGGGTCCATTTGCATGGAATATCTTTTTCCATCCTTTTAACTTAAGTTTATGTGAGTCTCTATGTGTTAGGCGAGTCTCTTAAGACTGCAGAAACTTGGTTGGTGAATTCTTTTCTTTTTTTTTTTGAGACGGAGTCTCGCTCTGTCACCAGGCTGGAGTGCAGTGGTGCAATCTCAGCTCACTGCAATCTCTACGTCCCGGGTTCAAGCAGTTATCCTGCCTCAGCCTCCCAAGTAGCTGGAACTACAGGCATGTGCCACCACGTCCAGCTAATTTTTGTATTTTTATTGGAGACAGGGTTTCACCATGTTGATCAGCATGGTCTGGATCTCTTGACCTCGTGATCGGCCCACCTCGCCCTCCCAAAGTGGGTGAATTCTTATTCATTCTGCCATTCTGCATCTTTTAAGTGGAGCATTTAGGCAATTTACATTTAACATTAGTATTGAGATGTGAGGTACTATTCTATACATTGTGCTTGTTGTTGTCTTTATATCTCATTTTTTTCTTTGTGTAATTGTTTTATAGGCCCCTGAGATTTATGCTTTAAGGAGGTTCTATTTTGGTGTATTTCAAGGCTTTGTTTCAAGATTTAGAACTCCGTTTAGCAGTTCTTATAGTGCTGGCTTGGTAGTGGTAAATTCTCTCAGCACTTGTTTGTCTGATAAAGACTTTATCTTTCCTTAGTTTATAAAGCTTAGTTTCTCTAGATACAAAATTCCTGGCTGATCATTGTTTTGTTTAAGGAGGCTAAAGATAGGACCTCACATTTATGTTCATTTAATTTTGGCAAGAGTATCAAGGCCATTTTATGGGTAAAGACTAATCTTCTCAACAAATGGCGCTAGAAAAACTGTATATTCACATGGAAGATAATAAAATTGGACCCCTACCTCATATCATATGCAAAAGTTAACTTGACTAGATCAAAGACATAAATGTAAGAACTAAAGTTATGACTCTTTGAGAAGAAAACATAGCAGTAAAGTTCATGCTTATGCTGTGGGTTAAAAAAATTTTTGACATGACACCAAAAGTACTAGCAATAAAAGAAGAGACAGACAAATTGGGCTTCATCAAAATTAATAACTTTTGTGTTTCAAAGAATCCCATCAAGAAAGTTAAAAGACAACCTACAAAATAGGAGACAATATTTGCAAATCCTACATCTAGATAAGGGACATTTTTATCCAGAACATATAAAGAATACTTACAACTCAACAATAAGAAGATAGTTACACCAATTTTAAAATGGGCAAAGAAGATAGACTTCTGATTTCCCATTGGCATGTAAGGAGTTTGAAAGTTGTTACTCCATCCTAACAACAAATGAAAACTTGACCAAACTGAAAAATCAACAACTCTTCTTAGATCCATCAGAGAAGTGAGATCACAGGCAAACTACTGTCCCCCAAATTGGAGAGAGAGATAAGCCAACACAGAAAATCAGAACTTCCTAGAGCAGAAACCCCTGCAGCAACTGGTGCCAGGAAAAGAAACACTAAACTGCAAAGAATGAATTGCTGGAGACTCAGTGTGGACGAGTCTGAGAATTACGCCTTGGGCGGCTTCCACACTATTGAGCGTTTTACTATTAGGTTCTCATAGTGAAGATTAAAGAAAAATTCCCTTTTACTTTCTGAAGGAAGGAGGGGGAAAGTAACCAAACCGTAATATATCAGAGTGTTCTGGGTTGTTTTTTTTTTTTTTAACAACTCTCAAGAGACATTGTTTTGTTATAGCCTAAGCTATATAGGTTTCATCAAAACCTAATCAGCCTGGGGAAAAGGAAATACCCAATCCCAGCACTCCACACCCCAACCCCCATCCTCTTCCACGTAAGGGAAGAATTATATTATATAAAATGCTCAGTTAGAAGCACTGATGAAGTTCACAGTCCGGGGTCACAGGCTTACCAAAAGGCTGAGACCAAAAAGAATCCTTCCTCTCCCCTGACCTCACCATCTCGTCACTAAAACCCACTTACCTCAGTGCCTTTTCCTCAGCACATCATGTCTGCCTTTAAGTAAAAAAATTGCAAGGCTTACTGAAAGGCAGAAAAAACAGTTTAAAGACAGCAGGCATCAGAACTAGACTCAATATGGCAGGAATGTTGAAATTAAGAGACTGAAAATATAAAAAAGCTATGTGAAACATGCTAAATGCTCCACTGGAAAAAGTAGAACACATGCATGTATTAGTCTGTTCTCATGCTGGTAATAAAGATATACCCAAGAGTGGGTAGTTTATCAAGGAAAGAGGTTTAATTGACTCACAGTTCAGCATGACTGGGGAGGCTTCAGGAAACTACAATCATGGCAGAAGAGAAAGCAAACATGTTCTTCTTCACAATGTGGCAGCAAAGAAAAGTGTCAAGCAAAAGGGAGGAAAACCCCTTATAAAACCACCAGATCTCATGAGAACTCACTCACTACTGTTCTCTTTTATTACGAGAATAGCAGCATGGGGATGGCTGTCCCCATAACTTAATTACCTCCCACAGGGCCCCTCCCACACACGTTGGGATTATGGGAACTACAAGATAAGATTTGGGTGGGGACACAGCCAAACCATATTAATGCAAAAACAGATGGATAGTGTAAGCAGAGAGGTGACATTCTACGGGAAAAAAGCAAGAAGAAATGCTAACAATCAAAGACACTGTAACACAAATTAAGAAGTCTTTGATAAGCTCATTCATATTCTGGACATTGCTGAGGAAAGAATCCTCAGGTTGAGAATATGTTAATAGAAAGCTCCCAGCCTGAAAACCAAAGATAAAAGACTGAAATAAACAACAACAACAGAAAACTAACACCTGTGGGACAACTACAAAAGGTATAACATATATGTAATGGGAATCCCAGAGGAAAATAAAAAGGGAAATAAAGATTTGAAGCAACAATGACTGAGAATTTCCCCAAAATTAATGTCAGACACAAAACCACAAATTCTAGAAGCTTAGTGAACACCGAACAAGGTAAACGCCCAGAAAAAGAAGACACAAAGACGTATCAAATTCAAACTTCAGAAAACCAGAGATGAAGAACGAATCTTGAAAAAAGCCAGAAGGGGAAATAAAAAACCTTAACTGTAGAAGAGCAAAGACAATAATTACATCTGACTTATCAGAAACCATGCAAGCAAGAAAAGACTAGGCTGAAATATTTTAAAGTATTGAGAGGAAAAAATGACCAGGCTAGAATTCTGTATCCTGCAAAATTATCCTTCAAAAATGAAAGATAAATAAAGACATTCTCAGACAAACAAAAATTGAGGGAGTTTGTTGCTGCTAGGCCTGCCTTGTAAGACAGGGCAAAAATAAGTTTTTTAGAGAGAAAGAAAATAATATAGATCAAAAACTCAGGTCCACTTAAAGAAAGGAAGAGTATTATAGAGGAAGTAAGTGAAAGTAAAATAAAAACTTTTATTTTTCTTATTCTTAATTGATCTCACAGATAGCAGTTTATTCAAAATAATAATAGCAACAATGTATTCAATGATTATAGCTTATGTATAAGTGAAATAAACAACAGTAATAATATAAGGAATGAGGGGAAGGAATTAGAAATATTTTGTACTTGCACTACCCATGAAATGGCATAGTGTTACTTGAAAGTGGACTTGGGTTGCTTTTAAATATAAATTGCAAACTCTAGAGCAACTATTAAAAAAAAAGTTTTAAAAAGTATAATTAATGTGCTAAGAAAGGAGATTAAAATGGTATTATGTAAAATGCTCAATTAAAATCATGAAAGGCAGGAAAAAAGGGAAAGAAAAAATAAAACAAAGAACAAGAGTGATAAATAGAAAATGGTAACAAATATAGTAGATATTAATCCAATTGTATCAATAATCACTTTAAACATCAGTGATCTAAATACAGCAATTAAAAGAGAGATTGTCAAAGTAGATTTTTAAAAAACAACTGTATATTGTCTACAAGAAACCCACTTTAAATATGAAGACACATACATATTAAAAGTAAAGGGACAGAAAAAATATACCATGCAAACAATAATCAAAAGAAAACTGGAGGAGCTATATTAATTTCAGACAGTGTAGACTTCAGAGTAAGGAAAATTATCAAAAATAAAGAGGGGCATTGCATGATGATAAAAGAGTCAGTTATCCAAGAAGATATAACAGTCTTTAACAGGTACGTGCCTAAAAAGGGAAAGTTAAAATACACAAGGAAGAAAGCTGACAGAAGTACAAGAAATAGATTAATCTATTGTTAGAGTTGGAGACTTCAACACTCTGCCATCAGAAGAGTACAAATCTAGCAGCCAGAAAATCAGTAAGGACACAACTGATCTCAACAGCACCATCAATCAATTGATGTAACTGACATCTATAGACTACTTCTTTCAACAGCAACAGAATACACTTTCTTCCAAGCTCACATGGAAAACTTCCTAAGTCATTATCAGCAACCCTAGTCCCAAACCAGACAAAGTCATTGCAGGAAAAGAAAACTACAGACCAATATCTCTCATTAACATATATGCAAAAATCCTTAACAAAATCTTAACAAATCAAATCCAACAAGGTATAAAAATAGTTATACACATGACCCAGTAGGACTTATCTCATGTATGCAAAGCTGGTTTAACGTTTGAAAACTGATTAATGCAATCCATCAAATAAGCAATAAAGAAAGATCACACAATCATATCAATAGATGCAGAAAAAGCATTTGTCAAACTCCAACACTTTTTTATGATAAACTCTCAGCAAACTAGGAATAGAGGGGAAATTACTCAACTTGATAAAGAACATCTGCAAAAACCTGAAACTAACATGGTACTTAATGGTGAGAAAATAGAAGCCTTCCTGCTAAGATCAAAAAGGTAAGATGTGCCCGCTCACCACTCCTTTTCAACATTATACTGCAATTTCTACCTAATGCAATAAGACAAGAAAAGGAAATAAAAGGTATACTGATTGGGAAGGAAGAAATAAAACTGTCATTGTTTGCAGGCAGAATGATTCTCTACCTAGAAAATCTTCAAAAGTCAACTAATAAGCAATTATAACAAGGTTGTAGGACACAAGGTTAGTACACAAGAGTCAATCACTTTCCTATATGCCAGCAGTAAACAAGTAGAATTTGAAATTAAAAACATAATACCATTTACATTAACAACACACACACACACACACACACACAAATAAAATACTGAAATATAAATCTAACAAATTATGTGTCATGTCTACATGGGGAAAACTACAAAACTCTGATGAAAGAAATCAAAGAACTAAATAAATGGGAAGTTATTCCATGTTCACGAACAAGAAGACTTTGTATTGCCAAGGTGTCAATACCAATGACTATGTTCTATCATATCCTAACCTATGCAGGTTCTATCAGAACCTAATCAACCTGGGGGAAAGGAAATACCCAATACCCTATAGATAAAAAACTTTATCTATAGATCCCAACTTTATCTCTAGATCAGTGCAATCCCAAACAAAATCCCAGCAAGTTATTTCGTGATTATCAAAAAATTAATTCTAAAGTTTATACATAGAGGCAAGAGATCCAGACTAGCCAACACAATATTGAAGGAAAAGAACAAAGTCAGAGGACTGACAGTATCCAACTTCAAGACACACTATTAATGTAAAGCTACAGTCATTAAGACAGTATGGTATTGAAAGAACAAGCAAACAGGTCAATGGAACAGAGTGGAAAGCCCAGAAATGAATCCATATAAATACAGTCAATTGATCTTTGACAAATGAGCAAAGGCAATACAACAGAGCAAAGATAGTCTTTTCATCAAACGTTGCAAATGGACATCCACATGCAAAGAAAAAAAAGAATCTAGATACTAGACTTACACCCTTCACAAAAAATTAACTCAAAATGGATCATAGATGTAAATATGAAATTCAAAACTACTAAACTTCTAGAAGGTAACATAGGAAAGACTCTAGATGACTTTGCCTATGATGGTTACTATTTTTACAAAACATTAAAAGCAAGATTCATGAAAGAAATAATTGATAAGCTGGACTTGGTTAAAATTTAAAACTTCTCTGCAAAAGAGATTGCCAAGTCAATGAGAAGACAAGCCATAGACTGGGAGAAAATATTTGCAGAAGATGTGTCTGATAAAGGAGTATTATTCAAAATATACAAAGAGCTCTTAAAACTCAACAATAATAAAAAAAAAAAAAAACCAACCTGATTTTAAAAATGAACAAAATATCTGAATGGACACCTCATCAAAGAAGATATGTAGATAACAAATAAGTATATGAAGAGATGTTCAGCATCATATGTCGTTTGGGAATTGCAAATTAAAACAATAAGATACCACCACACGCCTGCTAGAATGACCAAAATCCAGAAGACTGACAATACAAAATGCTGGCAAAGATGTGCGGCCACAGGAACTTTTGTTTGTTGCTGGTGGCATTGCAAAATGGTACAGCTTCTTTGCAAGACAGTTTGATACTTTCTTTCAAAATGAAACTTATTCCTACCATATGATTCAGCAATTGTGCTTTTTGATATTTATCCAAAGGCATTGAATACCTATAGGCCACACAAAAACCTACACACATATGCTTATAGCGGCTTTATTCATGATTGCCAGAACGTGGAAGTAACCAAAATGTCCTTCAGCAGGTAAATGGATAAATAATCTGTAGTCCCTGCAAATGACCGAATATGATTCAATACTAAAACGAGTTATCAATTCTTGAAAAAGATGTGAAGGAACTTGAAATGCATACTATTAAGTGAAGGTGGTCAATCTGAAAAGGCTGCATATCATATGATTCCAACTATATGACATGGAAAAGGCAAAACTATGGAGACAGCAAAAAGATTGGTGCTTACAAGAGTTTAGGGAGGGGGTCTCCCACCCCCCAGGGCCACGGACCAGTACCAGTCTGTGGCCTGTTAGGAACCAGGCTGCACAGCAGGAGGTGAGCTGCAGGCAAGTGAGCGATGCTTCTGCTACATTTACAGATGCTCCCCATCGCTTGCATCACCTCCTGAGCTCCTACACCTGTCAGATCAGCAGCACACTAGATTCTCATAAGAGTGCGAAACCTATTGTGAACTGCACACGCAAAGGATCTAGGTTTTGCACTCCTTATGAGAATCTAATGCCTGATGATCTGTCACTGTCTCCTGTCAGCCCCAGATGGGACCACCTGGTTGCAGGAAAACAGGCTCAGGGATCTCACTGATTCTACATTATGGTGAGTTGTATCATGATTTCATTATATACTACAATCTAAAAATAATAGAAATAAAGTGCACAATAAATGTAATGCACTGGAATTATACCAAAACCATCCCCCACCCCCACCCACCCCAGTCCTTGGAAAAATTTGTCTTCCACGAAACTGGTCCCTGGTGCCAAAAAGTTGGGGATTACTGGGTTAGGGGAAAGGAAGAGATAATAGGCAGAACACACGATTTTCAGGGCAGTGAATCTTTTCGTGTGATACCATAATAGTGGCACACATCATTGTATATTTGTTCAAACCCATAGAATGTATAATATCAAGAGTGAACCCTATGTCTTCTTTGGAGAAATGTCTATTCAGGAATTGATAAAGAAATTGTAGTAGCTGAGTGCAGTGGCTCATGCCTGTAATCACAGCACTTGGGGAGGCCAAGGCAGGTGGATCACCTGGAGGTCAGCACTTCAAGACCAGCCTGGCCAACGTGGTGAAATCCTGTCTCTACTAAAAATACAAAAACTAGCCAGGCATAGTGACGGGTGCCTGTAATCCCAGCTACTTGGGAGGCTGAGGCAGGAGAATCACTTGAACCCAGGAGACACAGGTTGCAGTGAGCCAAGATCAAGCCATTGCACTCCAGCTGAGTGACAAGAGTGAAACTCCGTCCTCAAAAAAATAAAAAGAATTGTGATATAGCAGATTCTTACCAGTAAGTGGGAGCTAAACAATGGATAACATGGACATAAAGATGGAAATAATTGAAACTGGGAACTCCAAAGGTGGGGGGACGGGTACATGAGGGTTGAAATATTACCTATCGGATACAATGTTCACGATTTGGGTAATGGGTACGATAGAAACCCAAGCTCCCCCCCACCCCCCAGCATGAAATATATTCATGAAACAAACATGCACATGTACCTCCTGAATCTAAAATAAATTTTAATTATAAAAAATAAATGGTGGTGTATGTATACAAGGAAATATTATTTTAAAAAGAAGATACTACCATTTGCAACAACATGGAAGGCATTGTGTTGAGTGAAATAAGCCAGACACAGAAAGAAAAACACTCTTTCATCTCACTTATATAGAGAGTCTTTAAGAACATCAGAAAATAGAAACCAGGTAGAATGGTGGTTATGGGGGACAGGGAAAGGAAGAAGGAGATCCAAGGGTACAAATTTGCAGTAAGAATGAATAAGTGTAGAGACGTACAGTGGGAGGGCTATAGTGATGTGGTTTGGCTGTGTCCCCACCAAATCTCATCTTGAATTGTAGCTCCCATAATTCCCATGTGTTGAGGGAGGGGCCCAGTGGGAGATAACTGAATCACGGGAGTGGTTTCTCCACCCTATTCTCATGGTAGTGAATAAGTCTCATGAGATCTGATGGTTTTCTAAAGAGGAGTTCCCCTGCACAACTCCTGTCTTGCCTGCCGCCGCGTAAGAAGTTTCTTTGCTCTTCCTTTGTCTTCTGCCATGATTGGGAGGCCTCTCCAGCCATGTGGAACTGGGAGTCCATTAAACCTCTTTTTTTTTTTTTTTTAATAAATTACCCAGTCTCAGGCATGTCTTTATTAGCAGTGTGAGAATGACTAATATATACAGTTAGTAATAATATACTGAAAAGTTGCGAAGAGAGGAGATTTTAGGTGCCCTCACCACACCAAAAAAGAAGTAACTATGGAAGGTGATGGGTAAGTTCACTTGTTTGTAGTAATCATTTCACTATGCCTAGCAAAATAATGTGTTTTATACCTTAAATACATACAATGAGAATAAATTTTTAAAAAGATAAATGTTCAAAAAAGAAGAATAACTCTAATGTAAACTGTGGACTTTAGGAGAAATGGTACGTCAATGCGGGTTGACTGATTGTAACAGGTACATCCCTGGCGGGGGATGTTCACAGTGGAGGAGGCTGTGCCTTGTGGGGGCAGGGGGTGGATGGGAACCCTCTGTCCCTTCCAGTTAATTTTGCTATGAAACACAAACTGCCCTAAAAAATAAAGCCTATTTTTTGTAATGGGCAAATGATTGAACAGGCATTTCTCCAAAGATACACAGATGGCCAATAAGCTCATGACAAGAAGCTCCACACCATTAGTCATCAGAGAAATGCAAATCAAAACCACACTTCACGCCTACACTCAGGAGTCTCACAAAGGTTTGTGGGCTCAGGTGACACAATCTCCACATTCCAGTTCCTTGGCTGGTCCAGGGAGACACAGTGGGGTGCTGGCAGCGGGGATGAAGGCAGTGTTGGCCTCTGTGGTCAGTACTACTGGTGCCTGTCCTCCGTGGGTCCTAGAGAATGTGTGGAATGACCCATGCACGGGCCCCTGTGTTCCTGAGG
Organism: Chlorocebus sabaeus; assembly: GCF_047675955.1. Taxonomy (NCBI): domain Eukaryota; kingdom Metazoa; phylum Chordata; class Mammalia; order Primates; family Cercopithecidae; genus Chlorocebus; species Chlorocebus sabaeus. The sequence continues at coordinate 132,661,944 of NC_132923.1, forward strand.
ACGGGGAGCTGATGTTCCAGGACACAGAGCCCAACACGGTGGATGCAGCTCGAGACAGATTCAGGAGTCTGTTTTGTTTCTGCTGTTAGCTATTTGTGACTTGGCCAGTCCTGCTCCTCCCTGGGCTGGGGCTGATGATCACTGGACGAGGCAACCCAGGGCCCCTTCCGGCTCTAACGCCAGTAACTACTTTTTGCTCCTGCTTTTAGTGACTCAAAGTTGTCATTTGCAGCCTGCAAAGTGGCAGTGACAAGGTCCCCAATGGCAAAGAAGAGCTAATTAAAGCCTGGCGATGTCACATTTTGCAAACCAGAGCCACACACACACATGCACGGATTATTTCTAAAAGACTCCATCCGTGACTCAAGAAAGCTCCCTGCAAGGATGTCACAACCACACACCCCAACCAAGTCTCCCTGCTTGGCCCAAGCCACCCTCCCAGCCACATTCCAGGACCATGCTCTGTCTGGAGCCAGCAAGCTTTCAGACAAGGCAGAGACAGAGGCAGCAGCCCAGCCCAGGGAATCAACCATCATCACTGTGATAGTTAATATTGAGTGTCAACTTGATTGGATTGAAGGATGCAAAGTAATGATCTTGGGCGTGTCTGTGAGGGTGGTGCCAAAGGAGATTAACATTTGAGTCAGTGGACTGGGAGAGGCAGACCCACCCTCAGTCTGGGTGGGCACCATCGAATCAGCTGCTAGCACAGCCAGAATAAAAGCAGGCAGAAGAACGTGGAAAGACTAGACTGGCTGATTCTTCTGGCCTCCATCTTTCTCCCATGCTGGATGCTTCCTGCCCTCAAACATCAGACTCCAAGTTCTTCAGCTTTGGGACTCGGACTGGCTTCCTTGCTGCTCAGCCTGCAGACAGCCTATTGTGGGACCTCAGCTTGTGTTCGTGTGAGTCAATACTCCTTAATAAACTCCGCTTTATATATACATCCATCCTACGAGTTCTGTCTTTCTAGAGAACCCTGACTAATACAATCGTCATCAGGTATCTCACACGCGGAGACTCACCTGCACATCCACCACACTGCAAGTCAAGAACCCTTCCCAGCACAGCCACACTTGCTATTGACGAGAGCCATGAGACATAAGAGCACTGTGGAGAAGGGGCAGGGAGACTGAGGCAGGGCACGCCCAACTGCCCACCTGCCTGACGGATGCTTCCTACCAAGGTTTTGATCATCAAGAAAGAGAAAATCACAACCATTTTCATGTCATCCCCATCTTTGGAAAAGGGACTCCCTCAGCCACATCTGCCTGTTTGAGTGAATTTATATTCTGCGGGTGTCACCAATGCAAGAGTTATGTGGGTCAGGCGAGTCACTTCGGAGCAGTGCAGGGTTGACCTTGCTTTCAGCCTGTCAGCGAGATGGATTCTGCCATTGCGATTGCTTGCTGCCTCCAGCAAGACCACGCTCTGTGTCACAGCAGCACCTTCTATCCATCTCGAGCCTTCTTCCGCTCCACTCTTCCAACAGAGGGTACCGTCAGCTCATAGCTCTTCCTACAAGGGTCCACAAACTCCAGAAGGGCCCTAGCTCTCCAGGAGGTGAGGACCATGGCCAACTGGAAAGGAAAACCAGTTTCTTATGGACATCAGTGACTCCTGAATCTGTCAGTAGATGACCCTTTAAGAGGACTGCTTGCCGCTGTCCTCCTCCACAGCCACGAGTGTGCAGGCCCTGCTACGTGCAGAGAGATGTACCACACCTGCTTAGCTCTGAAAAGGACCCAGAGTCATGGAAATTGTTTCTCTGGGAATGGACACAGGAAAGCGTTGGTTGTGAAGTTTTGCTCATCACACCCCAGGGTAAGGGTCTCGGCTTGACAAAAGTCTGGTGTTAACCGTCTACGTGGGAGGAGCACCACCTCATCCCAGACAAAGGAGGAGAAACCGCCCCCTCAAATCCGGAACCTGCAGAGAGCGGAGCCACCTGGCTCAGCAGAGAGGGCTCAGCAGAGGAGGAGATTCTAAGGTTCTTGTATCAGTTCAAACCCCAAGAGCGCGCCAACAGACAACACGAGGTAGTGTGGAGCAACATGCTGTTTTAATGAGCACCTGCGTGCAGGCGGGCTGAGGCCTAACATGGCGTCAGCACCTAGTGAGGACAGGACAAAGGTTTTATAGCCTCCTGTAAACGGGAAGTGTCCTAGTCTGATGTAACTGCTGCATTGTACCCGGATGGCCTCTTTCTGGATCTTCAAGGGTACGTGTCTTCTGGCCAACTCTCTTCCTGCTTCTGCCATCTTGCTGACACACAGCTGCTGAGGCAAGTGGCCTTGGAGCTGGGCCTGAGAAGGGAGGGGTTACTCATCCCCTTAAGCTTTCAGGCCCCGGGGAGAATCTTACAGAGGTGGATGCGAGATGTTCAGGTCCATCCTGGTGGCTCCAGTTTCAAGCTTTAGGAAAAGGGGAAGTAGCTGGGTGGAGCTGCAGGTTCAATCATCTACATAACTGATTTCATTTTCCCAGCAGCCCTGAGAAAGGGGTAGCATGACCTATTCTATTTTTTTTAATTGATACAAAATCATCGTGGGTAGTTTTTGGGTGCGTGTGTACCATGCATAGTAATCAAATCAGGGTGATTAGGGTACCCATTATCACAACCCTAGTTTGGAAGTGAGACAGCTGAAATTCAGGAAGGCAAAGTCACAGCCACAGGCTCACACAGCAGAGAGGTGACACCATGGAAACAACCCTGGTGGGATTCTAGCCCAACCTTCCCTTGAGTGTTTCCTGTGGGTGCAGCTGGGCCAACCCCTGGAGAGTCAGCAGGTTTGCCCTCCACAGCCCTGGGATCTGAGAGCCACAGCTGGGCAAATACCCTCCCCACCCAGGTTATGTGATGCTCTGGGGTGACAGAGAGAGTCCCCATCCTGTCCTCACAGTGGAAAGACAAGAGACAATGCAATCAGAGATCATGAGAACCAGGAAAAAATGAACCCCGAGCACCTGATCCCAGTTCAGGATCAAGGAAGGTTGCTTGGAGGAAGTGGCCTTTCTGCTGAGATAGGAGGATGTCCAGGAGTTTGTTGATGAAGAGTCAAAGTCCGTAAAATGTTTGAAGAGATTTGTTCTGAGCCACATAAGAGTGACCTTGGCCCCTGACACAGCCCTCAGGAGATCCTGAGAACAGGTGCCCAAGGTGGTCCGGATGCAGCTTGGTTGTATACATTTTAGGGAGGCATGAGACTTCAATCAAATACATTTAAGAAATACATCTTTTCAGTCCAGAAGGGTGGGACAACTCAAAGGTGGGGAGGGTGGGTGGTTCCAGGTTCCAGGTAGATTTAAAATTGTTCTAACTGTCAATTAGTGACAGAAAGGAATGTCTGGGTTGTGATAAGGGGTTGTGAAGACCAATGTTTTATTACGCAGACGAGGCTTCCAGGGAGCAGGCTTCAGGGACAACAGACTGTAAATGCTTCTGATCAGACTTCAGGTCTGTGTTGATGTTAATGAGGTGGGCAGAATGCGGCCTGTCCGACCCCCACTTCCCATCACGGCCTGAACCAGCCTTTCAGGTTACATTTTAGGGTGCCCTTGCCAAGGAAGAAGTCCATTCAGATGGTTGAGGGGCCTTAAAATTTTACTTTTGGCTTAGAAGTTGGTCAGGAGAAGAACAGAGAGAGAGGAAGGTGGGGTATTCCTGGCAGAGGGTCAGAGCAGGGAGTAGCTAAGAAGTGAGAGAGGGCGTTGGCAGCCGTTGAGGAATGGCAAGAGGTCAGGGTGCCTGGGGCAGAGTTGGGGACAGGAGAGGAGACAGGGTTCAGAGGGGTCGGAGGTCAGAGGGCACCATGTCAAGGGAGTTTCAACACATGCTGGAAGAACTGCAGGTTCTCAGCTCGAAGGTTCTCTGATTTGCGGGAGAGTGGCATGACTAGATTTGAGTTATGTGGAGCCCCCAGCGAAGAAGCCAGCCACGCCAGCAGAGGATGATGAGGATGATAACGTGGACCTGTTTGGCAGTGACAGTGAGGAGGGTAAGAAGGCAGCGCTGGTAGCCAAGTCCTCCATCCTGCTGGATGTCAAACCTTGGGACGATGCGACGGACATGGCCCAGCGGGAGGCCTGTGCATGCTCCATCCAGCTGGACAGGCTGGTCTGGGGGGCCTCCAAGCTGGTGCCCATGGGCTACAGTATCCAGAAGCTGCAGATTCAGTGTGTGGTGGAGGACGACACAAGGTGGGGACAGACTTGCTGGAAGAGGAGATCACCAAGTTTGAGGAGCACGTGCAGAGTGTCGACATCACAGCTTTCAACAGGATCAGAAGCCTTAGTGTGTGTGCGCACATGTGCATGAGGCCCTTTCATGATTAAAAACTGAGACGGGTAAAAACAAAACAAAAAAAATTCCCTGCTCTGCTGACAGCACCATATCTCAGTTTACTTTGGGGGCCATAACACAAATATCACAGGCTGGGTGGCTTCAACAGCAAACTTGTATTTCTCACAGTTCAGGAGGCCAGGAAGTCCAAGATGGAGGCATTGGCAGCTTTGGTGTCTGGTGAGGCCGCCTTGCGAGTTCACTGTGTCCTCACATGGGGGAAGGGGCGAGGAAGCTCTCTGGGGTCCCCTTTTATAAGGTGCTCTTCTCATTCATTGAGGTTCATCCTACGTGTTGGGGCTCCACCCTCATGACCGTCACTCTGGCGTAAGGATTTCCACATATGAATTTTGGAGGAACACAACATTCCATCTGTAGTACCCACCATCACTCAGCAGCAGGCCAAGAACCTAGAAGTCTGCCCTGGCCCTTCACCACCACGATGGCCTCTGTGAAGGGCAGGGCCTCTGGAGCCAGCCTGCCTGGGCCTGAATTCTGGCCTCACGGTTTGCACAGACAAATGTCCTAGCCTCTGCACCTGAGTTTGCTCATCTGTAGAATGAGGATGATAACAGTACCCAGTTCTTAGATCAGAGCCCAGAACGTCTTCAGACCCGTGGGGTAGCTCTGAGTATGGACAAGTCTGGTGGACGCCACCCCAGAGGTGCCCGTGAATCCAGCCTCTCCCCACACCCACACAGCACCTGCATGCCAGCCACCACCATGACACTCCGGATGCCAGGGAGAGCCTCCCCCAGGCCTCCATATCCTCGCTGTTGCCCCCCCTCAACCCAGTTCTCCTGATCACAGCCTCGGGCTCTCCTTCAAAATAAGCAAGCGAGAGAATCCTGTCCCAGCTGCAGCACCCCCCATCCAGCCTGGGATAAAGTCCACACTCTTCCCAGGCCCCTGGGCTCAGGACCAGAACATACCTCCTCCGTCCGCCTCCCGCCTCTCCCAGGTGCCCGCTGTGCCCCAAGTTCACGGAGTCCATTCCCAAGTCAAGGCAGTTCCACTGCCAGGGAAATTCTTCTTCACCCCCAGGAAGGACTTTCCTGATACCCAAACCTGCCCCGACTGCTGTTCTCCCTCCCTGTGCCCCACCGTGTTTCGCCCCGGCTCTTGCCACCCCTTGGTCCTGAATTTTCCATCACTTCCTAATCAGCGTGTTCATCCCCCCACGTGAGTGATGTCAGGAGCGCAGACTGTCAGTCTTGTCCTCTGTCCCACCCCCAGCTTTGAGCGGCCACAGCGCTGGGAGCACAGAGAGCCTCCAAATGGTTTCTGAGAGAAACAGCACCCAGCAGGGGACAGTGGTGATAATTTGGGTGTAAGATGGTGATGATGACTTGGACGAAGTTTGTGTCTTTCATAAAGACATGTTGAATTCCCTGTACCTGGTAATGGGACTTGATTGGAAATAGACTCTTTGCAGATTTATTAAATTAAGATGAGTTCATACCCAATTAGCGTGGGCTCTGATCCAACAGCACTGGCGTCCTTCTAAGAAGTGGAAACAGACACAGAGGCGGGCAGAACACCAGTGACAACAGAGGCAGAGGCTTGAAGTGATGCATCTACATGCCAAAGAGTGCCAGGGACGCTGGCAAGCCCCAGATGCTGGAAGACAAAAGGAAGGACCCTCCCTCAGAGCCTCAGTGGGAGGCAGTGCCTGGTGACACCTGGATTTTGGACGTCTGGCCTCTAGAGCTGCCAGAGAATACATTTCTGTTGTTTAAGCCATGAGGTCTGTGATATTTTATTTCTGCAACCACAGGAAACTAGTCCAGGTCACCCTTCACTAAGATCAGAAAGGAGGGCGACAAAGATGATTTGTAGCAGGGGGAGGAGGGGAAGAGAGAGGATGCAGCGTGGACTGTTTGGGGAGCAGGAAACACCCTGCAAGGGCACTGGGAATGCTGCTGACCACACAGATCAGGGCTCAGGCTAAACGCTGGTGGGAGAGACAGGTCTGGAGATCAGCTCAGGGTGAAGTGGCTGAGCTCCTCAGCGAAGAGTTACGTGCAACACGGGGCCAAGCACAGAGACTGCCTGCACAGGACTCTCGCCTCCACTGTGGCTGGGGATGTGGCATTGAGCCGAAGCCTCAGTAACCTAAGCAGTGAATCGAACGAGATGCCAGCACCCCCTGCAGGGCGACTGTGAGGATCAAAGACTTCATCTGTGTCCATGCTGAGCATGCAGACTCACACACAGCAAGTGCTCTGCACTTAGGAGTTACCGTTGACCCTGTGATGATCACAGTTTCCCAAACAGAGAGGCACCAAGATAAAAGTGATCTGTGATCAAATATTTGCAGCATCCCCCTTTGGAAGTCCATAACATGTATTTGCACATTAAAGGCTCTGAGAAGTCCTGCAGGGAAGACACTTACTCAAACCTGAAGTCTTCAAAAACAATTTTCTTTAGTGCAGGCTGTCCCTGAGTCTTTGATGTGCTAATGCCTATTGTGATTCTTCAAGAAGTGGAGTCACAGAGAGGTTAGGTGACTTGCCCAGGTCACACAGCTAGCCAGTCTCACTGGGGTGGGGAGGAAGAGACCTTGCATTTTGCTGCGGCCCGGTGCCTAGCATGAAGCAGTGCTAGTCTGGGATGGATTCCATTGCTCCGTGAGTTGAGCGGGGGAGAGGTGTGCAAAGGGAGACAGAGAGGGCATTCTACCCTATCCCATTTTTCTTGGCTTCATTCCCCAGTGACTAGCAGGTGACTCCATCATCCGGCACAGCATAGAAGATGCTATTTTGGGCACACTGGGACATTTGCCACTAAGCAATCACTCTTGGACAGCAGGTGTCACAACCTACTCCACACCCCTTAGTGCTCCCCCTGAAGCATGAGATATTTATTCACTCGCTTATTCTCTGAGATTCCGTGGGCACCTGCAACTGCTGTGCCCAGCGCTGGATGCCAGGGGGAGAGGCAGAGACACAAGGAGAGCTTAGCAACTCTCTCCTTGGGTCTCTCCTGCGTCACTGAGCAACTCTTTAATACCACGGAGGCTCCTGTTTCAGAGGGACCTCTTGCTGAGCACCTTCCTGAGGGTCTGATGGAAGAGAGAAGCGGCAGGACTTAGAGGCTGGTGGACGACTGAGGCACTGGGGCAGGGACTCTGCAGGGCAGTCAGGGAAGCCTCCTGGGGGGCCACAGATGAGTCAGTCGCATGAGGGTGGAGGGGCTGTGGGAGCTGCAGGCAGACAGGCCATCAGGAGACGAGCCCAGCGACCTGAAAACCAGGTTTACCAGGGCGGCTCAGGGGGACTCCTGAACGGGGGACTGCCCTGGATGGGAGTAGGGAGTGGGAGGAAGAAAGGAGGTCAGTGACGCAGGTCCCACCCAGGTCAAATTTCCTGCTCAAGTCTTTGATCTTCCAGGTGACAGTGCTTCAGGCCTCAGGAGCCCCCCGGGGGAGAAAGACTCCTTGGGATTTCTCAGGCGGGGAAGACCCAATGTCCGGGAGCCTGGGCTTTGGGGTGGAGATAGACCCTGAAGAGCTGTGTGACCTGAAGCAAGTCACTTCACCCCTCGAGAGCTCAAGCTTCCCCTCTGTAAAATGAGCAACACAATTGGCGTTAGCACATTAGAGTGTTGTTGGGATTTAAAAAGACAATGCGGGTGACATGCCCCGCGTGGCTCCTGGCCCAGCCAGGGCTCTACCATTAGTGACCTACCAGCCTCAGAGGCAGTCCTGGCCACTGATGTGTCGGAAAGGGAAGGCAGCAAGCGGGGGGGGGGACACATGGCTTCACCATTCATTTATTCACAGCCAACCATTTAACTAAGAGTGTGGGTTACGTGCCAGGCGTGAGAGCTGTGCAGGGGCAATGGTGACAAACACCAGCAACCCTGACCCCTCCCAGCACAGAACGCCATCCCGGCTGGGCGAGAGACACTCACCTAGCCCTCACGCGCACAGCCAGGAAAGGATCAGCACCATCCAGGCAACAAATGCAGGCTTCTGCCATGACGGAGAGAGTAGAGTCGGAGAAAAGCACGTGGACCGGAAGGCATTGGGAAGGGCCTGGAGATGGAGCTGATGGGGACACAGAGAAGAGGACACAGATAGGTTTGTGGCTGAAGGCTGGCAGGGGCACGGGAGAGAGGTCAGCCTGGGAGGTGGGTTCAACAAGAGGATGAGCTACATTCCACAAAGGTTGAGTTTAAGAAGCTGCAGGACGTCCAGTGGGGGCTGCATAGAAAGACAAAGCAGCGTCTGCTAACGAGGAGAAGCCCTCTCCAGCCACCCTGTCCCCCCTGCACCAACCCCCACTCTGCACGGGGCGTGGCGTGTGGCAAAGTGGCACGCAGCCCGTGGGTGTGTCGGATTGTCATTCTGAGTCTATTTCTCCATGAGGGCCGCCGCACAGAGAGTAAATGATGCATTTCTGCCGGGGCACAGACGGGTGAGCTCTGTTTCCACAGCGATGCCGGGCTGTGCCTCCAGCATCTCTCTCTGGGGATCTTCCCACAGCAGAAAAACGTGTGGTAAGTAGAAAAACTTCCTGAGAGGCCTCAAGGCCTCCACTTCAGTCTGCAGCTTGGAAACTTCCAGCAGATGGGGAGATATAAGAGGCAGGAGAAGGGCGAGAAGAAGAGGGGGCTGGGAAGGGGCGAGGAGGCAGGATTGGCCTCCTTGAGAGGCTCTCGTCTCTGAAACGGTGAAAGAACGGCCGTCGAAAGGCAAAGCTCTGCTCTAGGAGTAGAAGAGAAGGCTGCTGAGGCATCGTTCACCACTTACCTGAGGGATAACCGACGCGTGGAATAACCAAACGATTCTCAGGAGCTCCTGCTCTCAAGCCGCGGACTCTTAAGACTAAAGACATGTTCTTGGGACTCCATGTCATTAGCACGTCCTGCCCCAAACCAAACCCTGCTCCTGTACAGGTTTCCAGACAAGCTTCCTCGGTCCCACCCTCTGCTGTCTGTGAGTCACCCCTACCCACTGCAGCTCCCCGTTGACAAATGATGAAAAATTGGGCCACATTATCGCCGATATCATGTGCATCAAGAAAACAAATTAAGTCTAACATTTGTGCGGTGACAGCTGACCTTTGCATGATTAAAATGAACGGCTGCAAAAGGAGGCAGATTAAAGATGTTTAACTTAGTGGAGCAAGCTCAAAAGCCCGGGGACGTTTCTGGGCAAACCTGAACGTGAGACAAAAACAGGGTCACACGGCCTACTGGCACCTGTTGGCCAGGAGAGGGGCTGCTGTCGGGGAGAAGGGCCGGGGCGTGGGCTTCCAGACCAAGAGAGACAGCACGGCCTCCCCCGGCCCTGACCTGGCCCAGCTCAGCGGGGCGCACCAGTTTCTTCCAGTGCCTGCATATTCCATTGAACCCTCTGCTGTTTCATCTCCCCCTGTTCTCATCGCTCCTGTTAGTTCAAGCTTTGTCACTGCATGCCCTGGGATTGGCCTAAGTGGTGGCTTCATAAATATGGAACGGGCCTGGTGCAGTGGCTCACTCCTGTAATCCCAACACTTCAGGAGGCCAAGGTGGGTGGACCACTTGAGGTCAGGAGTTCGAGACCCACCTAGCCAACATGGTAAAATCCCATCTCTACTAAAAAACACAAAAATTAGCCAGGCATGGTGGCACGTACCTGTAACCCCAGCTACTCAGGAGGCTGAGGCAGGAGAATCACTTGAAGCCGGGAGGCAGAGGTTACAGTGAGCCAAAATCACGCCACTGCACTCCAGCCCGGGTGACAGAGTAAGACTCCATCTCTAAAAGGAATAAATGAAAATAAATAAATGTGGAATGAATGAGTCAAAGTTCCTTAAGGATGGTGTGCATTTCTTTTGCCTTCTTCGTGGGACCCAGCCTCCAGCTGGGCAGACGTGACCCCCCTGAGATCCACAGAACCTGCTTCTCTCTCTATCAGGCTCTCCTCACACGGCTAGGTGTCTTGCAGGAGGTAGACAGACCTGTGCTCCTTGAACACAAAGGCCGTGTTTAAGTAATCGTGTATTTTTCTCCGCATAACACTGCACTCATATAGCTGGTGATTCAATCATTGTGTTAAGTGACAGGGTATAAGCAACGTAGGGGTCTTGCTTCTCTGATTTTGGGTGAGTTCATGTGACACTAGCAGAAATCATAAAGAAGACACGGATCTGGGTCTGTGATGCAGAAGACACATGGAATGATTGGTGTTGGACTGCGAAGAGCTCAGAGGACCCACTGCTCTGCAGCATTTCCCCGTTCTTCCTCTTGGCAAAGTCTTCTTCACTTTCTGTATCTGCAGAACGTCCTTGTCAATGTAGCTAGAAAAGAAGAATGAATAATTGCTGCAATGGCTGAAATGTGTTAAGCAGTTCCTATGGGCACATACGAAAAGTGTACGAGAGAATATGTGTGAGAACTGTGAGAGAATACATGCCTGTGATTTTTAAGCTGCCCAGCTCGTGGTACTTAACTGTGACCACCTAGGAACCTAACAGGGGCCATGTACGCTTAGCACACTCCACCTTCCCGATCATCCCAGCAGCCCCAGGAGGTGGAGACCTGTTACAGGTTGAATTGTGTCCCTCCAGAAAGGTGTGTTAAAGCCCTAACACCCCGTGCCCTGCAACGTGACCTGATTTGGAGCTAGGGTCTTTGCAGATGCACCCAAGTTAGGAGAAGGTCTTCGGGTGGGTTCTAATCCAATATGATAAGTGTCCTTCTAAGAGGAGACAGACACACAGGGGGAGGTGGCCATGTGACCACAGAGCCAGTAATTGGAGTGATGCTATCACAAGCCAAGGGATTCCTGGAGCCACCAGAAGCTGGAAGAAGCAAGGAAGGATCCTCCCCTGGAGGCTTCTTGGTGAGCACGGCCCTGTCCACACCTTGATTTCTGAGTTCTGGCCTCCTGAGCAGGTGAGATAATAAATTCCTGTGATGTTTAAGCCACCTAGCTTGTGGTACTTGACTGTGACGGCCTAAGAAAGTCATAGTGGTCTATTATCATCTCAGTTTTGCTGTTGAAGAGACAGACTCTGTGATGATTAATACTGAGTGTCTACTTGACTGATTTGAAGGATGCAAAGTATTGTTCCTGGGTGTGTCTGTGAGGGTGTCGCCAAAGAAGATTAACATTCGAGTCAATGAACTGGGAGAAGCAGAGCCACCCTCAATCTAGGTGGACACCATCTAATCAGCTGCCAGTGCAGCTAGAATAAAAGCAGGCAGAAGAACGTGAAGGAATAGACTGACTGAGTCTTCCGGCCTCCCTCTTTCTCCTGTGCTGGATACTTCCTGCCCTCGAATACTGAAGTCCGAGTTCTTCAGTTTTTGGACTCTTGGACTTACACTAGTGGTTTGCAGGGGCTCCTGGGATCCCCTGCTTTCAAGGTTTTGGGACTCAAACTTGCTTCCTGGATCCTCAACTTGCAGACGGCCTATTGTGGGACTTCACCCTGTGATCGTGGGAGTCAATTCTCCTAATAAACTCCCCTTCACATATACATCTATCCTATTAGTCCTGTCCCTCTAGAGAACCTTGACTAATATAGGCTCAAAGAGGTTAAGCACGTTGCCCAGGGTCACAGAGCTAGTAGGTAAAAGCACAAATGCAGAACCCCATTGCGAAGGCACAGGGTGTGCACCTGTCACCTGAGAGAATTGCCCACTGTCCCCTCCAGTCCCCAGACTGTATCTGACCCACGTGGATGGAAACCATTCTCATAGAGATGGTCTACTTCCCCGCCTCCCTAATCCTGAAAGGTAATGGTCCTCTTTTTAGATGACTAAAGTGCTTTGTGCACATGCACTTGTGTGGTTACAGAGAGTGCAGTTGGGAGCTGCCGTGAAGCCGTTTTGTTTTCTTCTGCAGCGGGAGGCTGTCGCCTGCCATGTCTCCTGGCATCTGCCACTAGCAGGCTCTTTGATGTCAGATTTTCTTGGGACTGAAAATCAGCTCATAGAGCTTTTGGGTAATTGTGTGTTTATAAAAACATCGTAATAAGAATAATAGCAACAGCTCACATTCATGTGACAGTTACTGCCTCAGTCAATCCTCTGAAGCCTGCACCGTAAATGGCATTGCCCATGGTTTGACAAGGGTGAGACAGTGAGGTTCCAGAATGCAATGTGCTCACACCCACACCGCCAGCAGGCAGCAGGACTGGATCCCAAACCCAGAGGCCTCAAACTTTTCTGACCTCAAGAGCAGAGTCGGGGTGGCCGGTGCACTCAACAATCCTAGCAGGTCTCTGGTTTGCAGAACTGGGGCTTTGTGCACTGAGAAAATGACGGACAAGGAGATCTTCAGAAGAGCAATCACCAATCGGCTGGCAGGAGACAGACGACGCAGCAGAGAGCTTCTTCCAAACGAGGACGGGACACAGACTGCCATCCAGCAGACAACTCCAGCCCCTGAGCCCTACCAAGGACCTCAGGGTGGGAAACACTGTCATCTCCAGTCTCCACCCTCTCGTCTGCCCCTCCTTACAAATCATGACCACAAGCCCCACAGGGAGCATCTCAACACCAGCAGCTCCTTGAATGCCACCAGGCTCAGCATCCTAGGTGTGGTGGCATCCGCTCACAGGCTGTCAGCCTGGCACCGCTCAGCTTAATTTTAAGGCTGTGATTTATGTGCAAAAAGCAGTGGTTTTGGAAGACTTGGAGGAGCTGGGGGAGGAGGAGGATGGGGCAGAAGCCAACCAGCAGCCTTCCATTGGGGATCTGCAGTGGAACCAAAGGAAGAGTCCAGGGAGGCTGGACCCACAGGAAAGGGAAGGCGCCTGGAAGAATCGCCAGGCTGGGGCAGGGAGGGAAAGTCTGAGACAGGAAGGGGAACCCAAGTGAGAGGCAAAAAATGTGGTCAGGCCCAGGACAGGGGGGCAGAGGATGGTCACCAAGATGGCAGCAAAGACAAGCAGACACGGGCAGGGAGCAGAGTGGAGGTGGTGACTCCATACCTTGCCCCACCAAGCTAGGCACTCAGAGCAGCTTGGTGGTGTGTTGGGACACTGCTGGTCCATCAGGTGCTTTTTTACCACTTAGAAAACAGTGCCCCCTTCTGGACAGATAGCCCCTTCCAGGGCCTAAAGTTGAGCAAGGACAGGGTAAAGGTTAGCATCAACCAGGCAACCTGGTGCAGTGCACAACCTGAGCAACTGTCCTGGGCTGGGACCCCTCACCAGGCACAGGCAGGGTCTTTAAAGGGCTGGCCTGAGAGAGGAGGAGCATTAGCCCAGAACTCAAGGAAAGCCTCAGAAAGGGCAAAGAGCACCAGCTGGGCCTCCCAGTGCAGAGCTCCAGATGTGAAACCTTTGCTAACCTCCAGTGTCGATGTAAGCGATATGCTTTCAGAAAGAGTTCTTGGCGATGAATAATTCAACCGAAAATTCTAGGGTAATGACAGGCTTTTGTTGACTCTTCCCTGACTAGTGTTAATCTGTCTGGAAACATTAAAGATAAAATGTTGGCACCTGCAGAAATGTGGCGGGTTCTTGACGTTCTAAACAAGGATGTGCTGACAAGGCATGTGTCCGCTCAAGGCCGCACCTCTGCCATTGAAAGACTTCACATCTGGAACGGCAGGATGAGGAAGCGAGAACACAGTTCACTGCACTGAAAAGTCAGTTTGCCAAGAACACAGGGACTAAATCACAGATCATCTCCCAGGAAGGCTTCATACTCAAGGCCTGAGAAGCAGGAAGGGGGCTGGGTCTGGAAGCTTGTTTGTTTGTTTGTTTGTTTTTGTTTGTTTCAAGGAAATGGATTGACAGAATAAGCAGTCCAGATGACAAGATTTCATCTGATGCACAAACTTTCTAAGAAAGTTTCTAAGCTTGAGAGGCTTGTGTAAATTAATAGCTACTCAAAGGAAGTACAAGGAGGGGCAGCCTTGCGCTCGACCAGGTCTTAGGTACATTTTCCAGCAAAGTGGGCTGCATCTGCAGGACTCAGTGCTCCCTCTGAAGGCAGGTGCCTCTGGGAGGCCTGCTGGGGTCAGGCCCTCACAGAAGAACAGGCATGGCTGGAGGACCTCAGAAGCTGTCTGGGAGGAACAGGAGCCCAAAGGAGCAGTCAGGGGCAGGAAAGCATCTCTGTCCTACAGAGCTGGCAGGACGGCGTCTCCCAGAACTTGGGGCTCAGGAACTCAGTGGAGTTAGAAGCTGATGCAGGAAGGAGAGGGGTGCAAAGGGCATCCTAGGTGCAGACCCTGATGTGAGAGGGAACAAGGATATTTGCAGAATTGAGCTTGGTGTGACTGAAGCTGCCGAAGCCAGAGCTCCAGAGCTGCGACCAGAGCGGTAGAGCTGAGAGGCCACAAGGGCAGGGCCTGGGTGGGGCCCTGCAGACGGGCTGTGCAGGGGTGGAGCTGTGCAAGGATCCTGCACGAGTGAGAGGTGCTGGATCTTGTGGGTCACGCCATAGGTTTGGACTGTTGCCTGCAATCAGTGGAGTTGCTGAAAGGGAATAAAGCAGGCAGGACATGATAAAATGTGTACTTCTGAAAGGTCACTATAGCTTCAGGGTAAAGGATGGTTTGGAGCAGGAGACAGACAGAGGTGGCTGGACTAGAAGATTCTTTCAAAAGTGCAGACAAGGTGGAAGGGAGGCTAAGTGAGCCAGTGCCATGGGGGCAGGGGTGACAAAAAGTGAATGCATTTGGAACGTATTGAAGACACAGACTCCACCATGGCAGAGAAAGGTTAGAATCCAGGATGCCCCAGTGTGAAGCTTAATCAAACAGATTGAAGCCACGACCTGGTCCCTGAGCTGGGGAGCTCCAAGGGAGGCACAGGTGCAGGAGAAAAAACAATCAGTTTCACTGAGCCAGGTCACCCCTGAGGTTCCTAGGGAATGCCAGGTAGAGGTGGCCGACAGGTAGGTGTGTGGCTTCCACATGTTAGCTGTGGGCAAAGAAAGCAAGCAAGAGGAGACACCGATGGGAGGAGGAAGATGGTTTGGGTTGAAATATTTGTGGCAGGAGCCTCTTGGTTTTGTGATGGTTCTGAGCGAAACAACCAACTGATGAAGGCTGCTCCACCCTGGGGTCAACCTTCTTAGAAATGCAGGGAACAGCCGGAAAAGAAAGCATGCAGAGAAGTGCAAAAGCGCTATGGGGAGGGCAGGAAAAGCCGGAGGCCACCAGGAGGCCGAAATCCATTTATTTTCCTTTAGAAACTAGTGACAGCTTTTCATGTTCTGGCATTCTCTGCAGAAATTCAGAAGCGTGTCCACACACCCCATGCATGCACTCTGCCTGTCAGAAGACGCTGAGGGAAACATAGTGAAAATGGAAACAGAAGCCACAGTCCTCTGTTTCTCCTACTTCAAGACAAGTGACAGAAGGAGCCCTGCTCAGTCACACAGCGGCTCCCCTTTCCACCTGCAGCACCTGCAGACACCAACCCCAAAGGAGATGCTATTGTGTTTGTTTTGTTTTGTTTTGTTTCAGTGCAATGCCTTTCCTTTGTAGTTTAACCTCTCTCCACCCAACAAGGAGGACCAGAGAACAGGTCTCACTGCTCTTGAGGAAAACTCACAGGACACCCCTGAGAGCAAGTCATCCTCACAGCCTGCCAAGAAGTCACCTCGCTCCATAGGTTAAGTTGCCCACGTCTCCAGGGTCCCCCGAGACCTTCGGGAGGAGTGACACTTTCAGCCTTAGACATCATCACGTGCGCTTCAAAATGTGGTTGAAAATGAAAAGCCCAAATCTGAGTCGGTTTATCTCATCAGCAGTGGAAGATCAAGATTCCAGATGGATCAGAAAATAGGAAAATCGAGTTGGGAGTGGGAGCACTGCCCGGGGAGCCTGGGTGGAGGGCAGCACCTGGGGATGGTCCTAAGGGGGCAGCATTGAGCACTCACTGGGTCTGTGATTTTCCTCAGCCCTGTCGGCCCCAAAGTGGTGCCCCCGGAGAAACGGGAAAGGTGGGCTGCCTCGGTGCCTTGGTGCTCCCAACTACTGGTCAACCTGGACATTCAGCCACAGAGACCTCAGCCCGCCCTGAGGTACATGTTCAAGTTTAATTGTCCCGAGGGATAGAAAGTTCATCCTCATGTTGTACTGAATAGATCATTCAAGCTATTCATTGCCAGGCGCAGTGACTCATGCCTGTAATCCAAGCACTTTGGCAGGCTGAGGCAGGAGGGTTACTTGAAGCCAGGAGTTTGAGACCAGCCTGGGCAACAAAATGAGACTCTTTCTCTACAAAAAACATTTCAAAACCCAGCTGGGTGTGGTGGTGTGCACCTATAGTCCCAGCTATTCAGGAGGCTGAGGCAGGAGGATTGCTTGAGCCTGGAGGTCAAGGCTGCAGTGAACCAAGATTGCACTACAGCACTCCAGGCTGGGTGATGGAGTGAGATTGTGTCAAGAAAGAAAAAAGCCAGATATAGTGGCTCATACCCATAATCCCAGCACTTTGGGAAGTCAAGGCAGGCGGATTGCCTGAGGTCAGGAGTTCCAGGCCAGTCTGGCCAACATGGTGAAACCCCATCTCTACTAAAAATAAAAAAAAATTGGCTGGGCATGGTAGCATGTGCCTATAATCCCAGCTACTTGGGAAGCTGAGGCACGGGAATTGCCTGAACCAGAAAGGTGGAGGTTGCAGTGAGCTGAGATCGCACCACTGCACTCCAGCCAGGGTGACAGAGCGAGACTCCATCAGAAAGGAAAGAGAGAAAGAGAGAAGAAAGAGAGGAAGGAAGGAAGGAAGGAAGGAAGGAAGGAAGGAAGGAAGGAAGGAAGGGAGGAAGGGAGAAAGAAAAAAAAGAGAGAGGAAGGAAGGAAGGAAGGAAGGAGAGAGAGAGAGAAATGAAGGAAGGAAGGGAGGGAGGAAGGAAGGAGAAAGAAAGGAGAGAGAGGAAGAGAAAGAAAGGAGAGAGAGAGAAAGACAGAAAGAGAGAAAGATGGAGGAACAGAAGTAGAGGGGAAGGGGAAGGAGAAGGAGAGGGGAGGAGGAGAGGGAAGGAAAACAGAGAATCTTTTCATCATCAGTGTGCTTCAGGAGGCAAGTTACATAATCACCCTCCTCACAACAACCCTTCCCATAGAATCATCCCCGTTTAATAGAAGAGAAAGGTGAGGCTGAGAAATAATGACAGTCCTTACCTCTGACCTTGTCCCTGGCACTGAGCTGAAAGGTTTAGGTACATTGTCTCTTTCAAGACTCACAACTCAGAGTCATTCATCCCCATGTTACAGATGAGGAAATGGAGTGTGAGGGACAGCAGGGTTCCGCAGCCCATCCCAGCACACAGCCGAGATTCTGATTGAGATCACTTAGTCCTGGGGATGCCTTGCAGTCAGTCTCACCGTTCCCAGCCTCAGGCATTACTTCGGTCCTACAGCTCGGTCCCTCTTCCACACATCCCACAAGCATTTGGATCCCAGTTGTATTCTTCTTTCTCTGCTGACCCTGCGTTTTGCTGGGTGAATGTCCCCGGGTAACCCTGACCCTTGTTTGAAAGGCAGGTTCCAGGGCTCAACGGCACAGGGGCAGAGACAGAAAGAGCCAGAGAAATAGAGAAAGAGAAAGAGAGACAGAGAGATCGGGGCTGAGGACCACCGGTGTCTGCCTTATCCAATCTTTGCAGGATCACCCTGAAAGCTGGGCGGCAGCTCCTGGTCCAAAACTGAGAAGCTGTACTAATACGGATGCCCCTTTTCCCTCCAAACTGCCCTTTGGACTCTCCTAACCTGCATGAGTGCCTTGAGGCAGAGACAGAACCGAGACAATGAGCCAAGCTGCTGCCTGGGTAAAGTTTATTGTTGGTAAGCACTATCTCAAGCGTGTCTGAAATGTACACACACGCACATGGTGTGTTCTCTCCATTCTTTTACACTGTGTGCCCTGACCCATACACTTACAGTAGACTGTCTGTCACTCACCAGGGAGCCTCCTGGGGACCCATGGAGATCGTCCCCTCCCTCAAGGTCATGCCCCGCCCCCACCCCACCCCTATGAGGTTTGGTGGTACTGGGCGGACACAGGCTGAGGGACACCCAGGGGCCTCTCAAGTTGGTGAACCCCCATTCCCACCCCCAGCACCCGCCATGTGCACCTCTGCTCCAGCTGTGTCGTTCCATGTTGCCGACGGAGAGAAACACGTGCAGCATCATCCCAGACGGCTCCGGGCAGAATTCCAGTTCCGGTTTCTTGTCAGTGACAAGCGAGAGAGGCCCCGCGCAGATCCCGGCTCCCGCAGCCCAAATGTCCAGGGTGCAGGCGGGACGCCCCCCAGGTCCCAGGCTTGCTCTGCTTCCTCTGAGGTGCTCACCGCCCAGGACCCAGACAACAGCACCGAGGGCAGCACAGCAGCGAGGGCCATTTCCCCAGGAGACGCTCCCCCGAGGTCTGGGCTGTTCCGAGGGAAGCACCCGTGCAGTTGCCCTCCTGGAGGGCTGTGCTCCTTCATTTTATGATCAGTTTGGCTAGGCCTCGGTGCCCATTGCTCGGGTGTTTTTTAGATGAGATGATCATTTAAATCTGCGGGCTCTGAGTGAGGCAGATACCCCTCAGTAATATAGGTGGGCCCCGTCCCATATGGCAAAGGCCTTAAGAGAGAAGGCTGGGGTCCTTTGAGGAGAAGGGACTTCTGCTTCCAGCCTGCAGATTTCAGACTCAAGACTGAAGCATCAACTCCTCCCTGGGTCTCCAGCCTCCCAACCTACTCGGCAGATTCCAGATTTGCAAACCTCATGATCGAGCGAATCATATGACAATTCCTTAAAATCAATCAAACGATCTCTGTCTCTGTCTGTCTCTGTCTCTCTCTCTGGTGAGACATAGGAGCCTGGACTCACTCTCTGGAGATCAGCTGCCCCCTGCCCCTTCCCCTCTCCAGTCCCCCCAGAGGGCACCAGCAAGACCCTGCAGAGGGTAGATGTGACCTTTGGCCTCCATGGCCACTAGCCCCAGAACTTAAACCCAGCTGGACCCAAGGCCATGGTCCCTGTGCCAGCTCTGCACACCCCAACCCGTGCCCACCATAAAGTCCAGGCTGTCAGCGTACACTGTCCACTCTGCACAAGGGAACCCCTGCCCCTCCTCAGAACTGCTCTGAGGTCAGCGTCAGAGCCCTGCCCTGCGCCATGGGGAAAAGCAGCACCTCTTCCCCCAGGAAGCCAGACTCGCTCCCTCTCCTTTCCTTTTTTTTTTTAAACAGAGTCTTGCTCTGTCACCCAGGCTGGAACGCAGTGGTGAGATCTTGGCTCACTGCAACCTCCACCTCCTGGGTTCAAGCAGTTCTCTGCCTCAGCCTCCCCAGTAGCTGGGATTATAGGCACCCACCATCACACCATGCTATTTTTTTTGTGTGTGTATTTTTAGTAGAGATGGAGTTTCACCATCTTGGCCAGGCTGGTCTTGAACTCCTGACCTCATGATCCACCCGCCTTAGCCTCCCAAAGTGCTGGATTACAGGCATGAGCCACCGCTCCCGGCTTGCTATGTCCTGGCAGGGCTCTCCAGGGCCCACACCCGGGTCCTTCTCTGTCATTATTATTGAGGCATTGCTACTGCAATCAAAATTTAAATTTTCATTATCAGACCCACCTCTTGGTCACTGCCCTCCACTTTCTTCCCATTCCTTGGGGGATACCCTTGCTCCTGGGCCCAGGCATCTAGGGTACCAGTGTGGACAGCTTTGAAAAGACATGGAATGAATATAAGAACAGCAAACGGTTTCCTCTCATGATAAGTAAAGGGTTTCAAAGCCCTGTTGGGAAAAAAAAAAGCCCATCTTTTCCTTGGTATTTTCTTTCTCTAATCCCCAGTTCTCAATGGCAAACCACTCCAACCCTCTCCCTGAGTTATATAACAATCTGGAAATATTGTAAATGGTTAGAAAGGAGGGATCCAAAAGATGCAGGTACTGGCTGAATAAGATGAAAATGATTCTCTAGGGTTAACGATGGGAAGATAAGAGTGTGAACAGAACGAACAGCCCTGGTTGATTTTCAGGCAGCCTCCCAAAGAGGTAGGGCCACTCTGCAGCCAGAGCTGGGAGCTGGCTGGGAAATCACTGCCAGAAGTGTGGGTCCTCCTGAGATCGGTGCAAGGGACGGCAGTTTGTTTGCTGTTGGAAGAGAGTCCCTTTGTCCCTTAGACTCTCCTGTGAGTCCAGCAGCTTCAACAAAGACAGGGTAAGAACAAGAGGGAGGGCACAGAAAGAGTCAGAGCCTTGAGCCTTTCTGGTGGCTTCTTGGTTGTGGAGCACATGTTGGGGAGATCTTGGAATCTGATTGCCCTCAGCTCAGAGCCAAGGCTGCAGGCTAGAGCGAGGGATGGTTTCCCTCTCACTTTTCTCATCTCCACTGATGTGTGATCCAGGCCCTAATGTCCACCTTGCAGAGGAGCCGTGCTCAGCAACACATGGAGGGAAACGTCTGTGTTCTGTATCTCCAGGTGTAAATATCCGGGGGTTCCTACCTGGGATCTTCCAGCCAGGAAGCAGCACAGAGCATCCTCTACAGCTGGAAGAAGAGGGGTCCTCACTCTTGCCGACAGACCAGTGGCCCCCTTCTTAGTTACTTCCCGGGTACAGCCTCTCTGACCCCAACTTCCTAAAAAGAAAGCTCGGCTACTTCCACTTAGATCCCTGATAAGTAATGCAAAGCCGAGAGAGTTTTCATTTTTTGAGACAGAGTCTCCCTTTGTCACCCAGGCTGGAGTACAGTGGCAAGATCTCAGCTCACTGCAACCTCTGCCTCCTGGGTTCAAGCGATTCTCCTGCCTCAGCCTCCCGAGTAGCTGGGACTACAGGTGCACACCACCACACCCAGCTAATTTTTGCATTTTTAGTACAGATGAGGTTTCACCACATTGCCCAGGCTGGTCTCAAACTGCTGACCTCAAGTGACCTAACCGTCCCTCCTCCCAAAGTGCTGGGATTACAGGTGTGAGCCACCTCCCCTGGCCCCAAAAGAATTTTCAAACAGACTGTGGGACCTTCCAGAGTTCACCTTTAGGGTTTGTGCTGACACCAAACCCTAAATGCAACAGGCGGAGACAGCTCCTCCCATGTTGGGACATTGGTGGGGGAAGGAGGATGAGAAAGAAAGAGCCTTGGATAAATATCCCTGCTGGGAAACAGTTGGATAAAAGTCCCAGCCTCGATCAGGGAAGAAGAGAAGCAGAGGCCACAGCAGGTCCTCAGCTGCTGTCTTTGGAGAGGTGTCGGTAATACTATTAGATGCACGCTTCTGGTGTGAGCTACATCACCAATACATCACAATGAAACTTACAAATCCTGCACCGGTTCATGAGATGGACTGGGAACAACCCAGTTAGAACGGACCTCAGACAACTTCACATCCCGAGGATCTGTCCCCTGCTACTTGGAGAGAAGGGAAGGGCATTTCCACTGGGCATACCCTTATGGGATGGGGATCCCAGGCCATCCCTGTGCTCCCGGCTCTCACCTCCCTCCCGGATGTCCTTCCTTATCCAGGGGTCCCAGCGCTGGAGGAAAATGAGAAGGGACGCCACCTGCACTAGCAAACCTGCAAGAAACAGGCCATGTTTTAGGCTGAACTATGTCTCCTCCCAAAAAAAAGATAAGTGAAGAGTCCTCACCCTTAGTACCTCAGTATTAGCCGACGTTGTCCATCCTGCCTTCCAGCATTGTTGCCTGTGCTTGTTTTTAGCACCATGACCTCCCATGGGTGCTGGGTGCTGGCTGTGCCAAGGCTCCCTGGGCAGTAGCCCTCACCTCTCCCCAGCCACTGGGCCCTGATTGGTCTCTGAGAGCAGCTTCCGGCCCAGAACTCTGTGAACAGCATCCTGCTTCATGGGCATGACAATGCCTTTTCTGTTCCATGCACTGGGCTGCTGGCTCAGGCTCTCCCACCTCCCCCGAGGACCCCATGAGCAGCTGTGCAATAACACATTTAGAGAACCAGAACCACAGTGAGAAGTGGGCCGGGGCAAGACGCGGGAATGTCAGGGTAGGGCAGGATGTCCAGGTTGCACCACTCTGATGTGGGGGGAGCAGCAGAAACAGCCCAGAATAGCAAAACTGCATCAAGAGGGGATGTTGGCACTACAAGGTGGCTTCCCTTTCCCTAGACCATTCCCGATGATTCCTCTGCCTCTTGGTCCCCAAGCCTGATGCCCAGCCCTGTGGCAGGGACTCTGGTCCTCACCCTACCTTCGTCCTCATGTCTCCCTGGGAGCCAAGTGTGGAAGAAGCCATGCCTCCCCTTTCCAGGGGCTCTTGGGAATGCAGACAGCTCTCTCTGACCCCCAGAGTGCAGGTTCTGGGGCAGTTGTTTAGAGTGGTGAGAAGGGAAGGTCGGAATGAACACTCACCCCGCACTGCAACATGGGGACTGCACGGTGGGGGCTGGCATTGGGCCCCCCACTCCTCTTCCACAGGCACCTGGTTCCCCGGTCCCCCTCAGGCAAACCCCAGCCCTCCTTTCCCAACAAGACACTGCTCTAATGAACAGTGACTCAGGGCCTGGCTGCCATGGGCTGTCTCACTCCCATCGCCCCTCGTGTCTGCTCTCACTCCTGGATTGGGGAGGGGGCCTGTCACGGGAGCACTGTGCTCAGGCTTTCCTGGCATCCTGGGGGAATGACAAGCAGCTCAGAGGAGAGATTTTCTGTCTCCAGTTCTGGGTCCATTCTGAAACATGCTGCGAGTAACACGAGAGGGGTGTGCAGGTCCCGTGGCCTGTGGGGTACAGGGAGCTGTGACCGGCTGGGAATTTCTGAGGCATGCCTGGGCATGAGTCCCACAGGGATACCACTGCCTCTGTAGAAAGGTGGAGAATCGTGTCAGGGGAGGTTGCTGAGAGCATGTGAAGGCCCTGCATCCCACTGGGGGTAACCAGGACCAAGTAAGGGAAGCCCCACACCCCCACAGGGGAAGGGAGGCTGACATTTCAGATCCCCCACAGTGTGCTAAGCCCTCAAGGGCTTTCTCACTGAATCCTCCAACACAGTGACCGCACCTTATCCATTGTCGCATGTTCCTGGCACTCAGCGGGATGAGTCTTATTCTTCAATCTTCATGAAAATCACTGTGAAGAACCCACTGCTGTGCCCTATTTTCTGCTGAACCCGCAGAACTCAACAGCCTTCCCTGAAGGAACACGTGGACCCAGGTGGGTGCACCTGCAGGCTCTGCCCCACCCCACACCTGCTGGAGTCAGCAGGTGTCGTGGACCCTCCACAAGTCCCCCACTGGGGTCCCCGGAAGCTGCAGGCTGGATAGTGTCTCTGGGGAGTCACTACCTTGGAGCCCCAGCCAGACTCTCAGAAGAAAATCAGAGGCTGGGGGTTGGGCACAATGGCTCACACCTGTAATCCCAGCACTTTGGGAGGCTGAAGCAGGCAGATCACAAGGTCAGGAGATCAAGACCATCGTGGCTAACACCGTGAAACCCCGTCTCTACTAAAAATACAAAAAATTAGCCGGGTGTGGTGGCGGGTGCCTGTAGTCCCAGCTACTTGGGAAGCTGAGCCAAGAGAAGGGCGTGAACCCAGGAGGCAGAGCTTGCAGTGAGCCAAGATCACACCACTGCACTCCAGTCTGGGCTACAAAGCAAGACTCCGTCAAGAAGGAAGGAAGGAAGGAAGGAAGGAAGGAAGGAAGGAAGGAAGGAAGGAAGGAAGGAAGGAAGGACGGAAGGAAGGAAGGAAGGAAAGAAAGAAAGAAAGAAAGAAAGAAAGAAACGAAGGAAGGAAGGAAGGAAGAAAGAAAGAAAGAGAGAGAGAGAGAGAGAGAGAGAGAAAGAGAGAGAAAGAAGGAGAGAGAGAGAGAGAGAAAGAAGGAAGGAAGGAAGGAAGGAAGGAAGGAAGGAAGGAAGGAAGGAAGGAAGGAAGGAAGGAAGGAAGGAAGGAAGGAAGGAAAGAAGGAAGGAAATTGGAGGCTGGGTGTGAGGTTCTAAGACGGCACCACTGGAAAGTGGAGTGAGACCCATCGGGCCATGTGCAAAGGCGTTTATGATGAAAATAATAAAGGAAATTGCAGGCAACACTCATTCCTCTCAGCTTTTTCTCCTTTTATTTTTTTATTTTTATGTATGTATGTATGTATGTATGTATGTATGTATGTATGTATGTATTTGAGATGGAGTCTTGCTCTGTCACCCAGGCTGGAGTGCAGTGGCGAAATCTCAGCTCACTACAACCTCCACCTCCTGGGTTCAAGCAATTATCCCGCCTCAGCCTCCCAAGTAGCTGGGACTACAGGCACGTGTCACCATGACTGGCTAATTTTTTGTATTTTTAGTAGAGATGGAGTTTCACCATGTTAGCCAGCATGGTCTCGATCTCCTGACCTCATGATCTGCCCACTTTGGCCTCCCAAAGTGCTGGGATTAGAGGCATGAGCCACTGCACCCAGCCTCACATCAGCTTTTAAAGGAAAGAATCCAGGCCTTAAAGAGTTAAGGAGTGAATAGATCTGGGGTCTCTTCTGAGGCGATGAGAAGGTTGGAAACTAAAGAGAGCTGATGGCTGCACAACCTCAAGAATGCACCAAATGCCACTGAGTTGTCCACTTTAACGTGGTCGGTTGGTAACACACGTGTTAAGCTGCTTGATTTAGCCATTCCACAATATACACACATATCAAAACATCATGCTGTACATTGTATGAACGATTTTTATTTGTCCATTAAAAATAAATTTTAAAATCGTAATAAAACGGTGAATTGTATGCTATATAAATTTTACTTTTTAAAGTAAAATTTTTTACTTTTAAAGAGTTAAAGAGAAAAAAGTTGAAGACCTGCCTCAGCTTCCTGGGGACTGACAAGAGAGAATTTCACAGATGGGACCTTGTGCTTGGAGAGTACCAGACACCTGGTGTGGTGCAGACCCCGGAGAGTGCCCAGGGGAGGGCCCGTCGCCTCTGGCCACCTGCTCTGGGCCAGTCTCTGAGCTCCCATTTTTGCAGCCTGGAAGGAGGAGACCTCTTTGATATGTAGGTTATGGGAGATTTCCAAGGAAAGGAAAGAAATCAGATAATTCACTCCCTGGTCAGAGTCCAAGGCTGGAGGACGATGGTGAGAACTGCTGACCAGCCACAACCCTCAGGCCTAAAAGCAAGGAGTCCGGCAGGAGGACACAGTCCCCAAACCCCTCCCAGGTCTTATCCCTGCCCATCCTGGAGAGAGACCAGCAAACCAGCAGTCAAAGCCAGGAGTCTGGGGGCGCTGGGGGACTATCTGCTGTAAAGAGCCTGTCTCACTCAGCCTGACGTCGCCCCGCCCTGATGCTGGGACCAGAGGGTGTTCGGGCAGCTCTGACCCAGTGGCCCTCCAGGAGGGAGCCTCCTCCCCCACTCTCCAGGCTTTTCTCGTGCTCCTGCTGCCCCCTGGACACTGTTCCGTGTTAGATCACTCACCTCTCTCCCCAGGAGCCTAATTATCATTTACAATGAAAAAGAGATTCAAAATAAAATACCTCTTCTTATGCCCAATCAACCTTTATGGGCAGTCAATTGCCCAGAAGCAAATCTTCCCTCGCCCAGGTCAGCCCTGCCTGTCTGGGAATGAAGGTCTGTCCCGTCAGCCTTTTGTGAAACTCTTAATACTTCAGGATTCGTGTAAGCGGACTGGGCTTTCTCATGGCTCAGGCCTGTGTGCAGCTTTCAGGATAAATGCACACGTCCCACACACAGACACAGAGAGGCACACATGGAGAGATGCATGCAGATGCATGCACACACACGGCTGCACTCACATCTCGCACACACACGCTCACACACGCATGTTCTGATCCCTCCAAAGGCCACCTCCCGCCACTCCTGTTGCTACTGCACCCTAGTATTTCATGAAAAGCAAACAAATTGCATCTCCTTGATTACATTTCCTGATTTCTTAGAAAGCAAAATTGTAGTAATTGGTTTACATTAAGCATCACGCTATTTGGGAGAGGGAAATTAAATAGAATACCGTTAGAGCTGATTCGTAGGCAAACATAGCTAAATTAAACAAGCCTAAACAACCATATTTGCAGGGCAGATTGCAGTTTCAGTAACTGCTGCAACAAAAAGCTATTCCATGATGTCTGGGTGGTAGGATGGTAGTGGTGAACCCAGGTCCCAGAGAACTTTGGGACCCTCCGGACAGTCCTGTGAGGCCTCAGATGGCTCAGGAGGCCCGCCTGGTGCCTGGGGTCGGGGGCCCTAACAAAGGTTTCAGGTTCTGAAAGTCAGCCTGCGACCGCCGCTGCTTGCCAGGCTGCAGGTTCAGCTCAAGGGGCCAGCGGTTCAGGACTGTGGCTTGCCCATGGTACTGAGTGTGACATGTGTAACCTTCAGAGCCCTCCACCCCTCTACCACAGGTGTCCGAGCACCAGGCTCAGGAGCACCCCAGCTGTGAGGATGTGGCAAGGACTCCGCCCCAACCCCTCCCACAGTCCCGCAGCCTCTGCCGTCCAGGACCAAGTCCCTGACCGAGTCCTTGAGTGTGTGTGGCATCCCTCCCCCTTGGCTCTGTGCTCCAGGGTCATGTGAAAACTGGGGCCTAATGGAGTTCAAGGAGAAAACGTCAAACCGCATCTATGGTTGGTGGAAGTCCATATGGGAGAGGTCAATTCCGTGAGCGGGTTTAACTCGGGACCTGCTTAGCTGGCCCAGGCTCTGTCAGCACCTGACCATTGCGGTTCATAAGGACCATGAGCTCTGGCAACAGGGAAACAGGGGAAGGGTGGGCCTGGCGCCATTTTCCCAGTTTTAACACAAAAAGTCCTGCATCCCAGGAACTCCCTCAGTCCCAGATAAAGCGAGATGGTTTGGGGCTGTATTTGCCACCTTGATGGAGGCTGCAGAACTGTCCCACATCAAGACTGGGATTCTTTCATGGATGACAGGACGGTTCCAGGGCAGAGGGCAGAGCCGTCCCCGCCATGCACAGCTGGGTCTCGGAGCGGGTTCTGCTGTGAAACACCCACCCTGTTGGCAGATCATAGCTGAGCACAGACCTCTCTCCTGCTAAGGAGGGCGCACTCTCCACCCGGCAGATCCTACTGAGAAGGGCGCACTCTCCACCCGGCAGATCCTGCTGAGGAGGAGGGTGCACTCTCCAGCCGGCAGATCCTACTGAGGAGGAGGGTGCACTCTCCACCCGGCAGATCCTACTGAGGAGGAGGGTGCACTCTCCACCCGGCAGATCCTACTGAGGAGGAGGGTGCACTCTCCACCCGGCAGATCCTACTGAGGAGGGTGCACTCTCCACCCGGCATATCCTACTGAGGAGGGCGCACTCTCCACCCAGCAGATCCTACTGAGGAGGGAGCACTCTCCACCCGGCATATCCTACTGAGGAGGGCGCACTCTCCACCCAGCAGATCCTACTGAGGAGGGCGCACTCTCCACCCGGCATATCCTACTGAGGAGGGCGCACTCTCCACCCAGCAGATCCTACTGAGGAGGGAGCACTCTCCACCCGGCAGATCCTACTGAGAAGGGCGCACTCTCCACCCAGCAGATCCTACTGAGGAGGGCGCACTCTGCACCCGGCAGATCCTACTGAGGAGGGTGCACTCACCACCCGGCAGATCCTACTGAGGAGGGTGCACTCTCCACCCGGCAGATCCTACTGAGGAGGGTGCACTCTCCACCTGGCAGATCCTACTGAGGAGGGTGCACTCACCACCTGGCGGATCCTACTGAGGAGGGTGCACTCACCACCTGGCGGATCCTACTGAGGAGGGTGCACTCTCCCCCTGACGGATGGGCTTCCACTTATCTCTCTCTCTCTGGAATGCCCCGGCCTTAATTTGGAGTTGGTGCCCAGCCAAGCAACTCCTTGGGTATAGAAAATAAGAAGAGCAAAAGATGGGACCTTTAGGTTCATTTAAAGGCCCTGAGCAGTGACTGTCCTCTCAGTGGGCTGGAGCCAGCTCCCCGTCCCACCCTGCCATTTGGTAGCTGTGAGGCCTGGGGCAAGTTGCTGGGCCTCTGTGGGCATCTGTGTTTTCTTCTTCTATACACGGGACAAGTTTGTGTGGAATGAGGAACATTGCAACATTGCACTGTGTCTGACACTTAATATCAAGCAGAGAGAAGGGAAAAGCTACCCAGTACAATAAACCACTTTTTTTTTTTTTTTTTTTGAGATGGAGTTTCGCTCTGTCACCCAGGCTGGAGTACAGTGACATGATCTCTGCTCACTGCAACCTCTGCCTCCCGGGTTCAAGCGATTCTCCTGCCTCAGCCTCCCAAGTAGCTGGGACTACAGATACCCACCACCACACCTGGCTAATTTTTGTGTTTTTAGTACAGACGGAGTTTCACCATGTTGGCCAGGCTGGTCTCAAACTCCTGACCTCAGGCGATCCGCCCACCTCGGCCTCCCAAAGTGCTGGGATTACAGGCATAAGCCACTGTGCCCGGCCAAATAAACCACTTTTTAGGGAAAAAATGGGGTGGGGGTAGAGATTCCACAGTGGCCCCTGCGCACCCCGTCTTCCCTGGCTGCAGATGCAGCAAAGGGAGGTGCAGCCAGCAAGGCAAGGGCAGGTGGAGACCCGCAGCTCCTGTTCCCCCTTCATGGCCCAGTGACTTTGAGGGCTAAATCTACCCGTCTCTCACCACTCCTCTCTCCCCCACCTCGCCTGGGTGTCTCACTCTATTACCTTCTTAAGCATGGTTCTAATTATCTCTTTGTATCTCCTGTGAAACCAGCGCTGTAGAAGCCCCGCTCCATCGCTCCCTTTCTCGACAGTGGGTCTGACAGTTGGAACAGAAGCCCTCGGAATGATGAATCTGCTTTATTAAAAGTCCTTTGTTTAAAAGCATCAGCCCCGCCTTCCATGTCAGGACACAGCCTACTCGCAGAGGAAAAAGAGGCAGGCTCAAGGCATGGAGGGAAAAATGTCTTCAAACAGCTATTCATGCTTTTAAAATTTTTAACTGGATGAAAGCTGTTCTCCACTACATTTCCTTCCTCTAGTTATTTTAATTCATTCAACATAAGTTTCTGTTTAAACCGGGGAATAGTGTCCCAGAAGTGAAACTGAGGGGCACACACAGGGAACCACGGTGATTCTTCCACATCCTCACTCAGCAACCACCAAAAAACACCAGGGACTGGTGCCAGGCATCAGGCCCTGTGCTGGGCGCAGAAACCCCGGGTAGAAATCAGAGACAGCCTCTGCACTCACTGGAAGCTGAGTTTATGCTGTTGTTCAAGGGAGGACTCTTGGGGGAAGCCAGTAAATCCCAAGCTAAGAAACTGGTCCCAAGTGACTGATACCCCTCTGATCATGACAGAAGAAGATGCACCATAATGAAAACAAAGACAAATTCTAGAGGAAAACTTACAGAATTCAGGGCTCATAAGAGTCCCATGGAATATATCATTGCTGTGGTAGATTCATTTGTCAGTTTTGTAATGTGAAGAATCATGTTGGCAGTATAAATTTGATCTTCTGATTCATAGGGGAAACAGGAATTTCCATTTTTCAGTCAACCTGCACTACCCACCTCAGCAGGGCCCAAGGTCTCATACCAGTCCCTTAATGAACATCACAACCCAGAAACCCAGCTTCCAGGCCCTCCCCTCCAGTCTCACCACTCCACTTAAGGCACCTACAGCTCAAGCGTTTCCTGTTCCTTGTTAATTTCTAGCCCAGGGCCATTCCGAATGTGTGTGTGTGTGTGTGTGTGTGCGTGTGTGCAGGTGTGCATTCATATACTCGACACTGTGTATCTGTTGAAGGGTTATAGTTCACCTGTTATTTCTGTGCATTTTTAGAAGGGGACACACCATGCTGCTTTGGCCCATCATTTTCCTGGAACCAGACATTTGGTTATGTAATTCCAAATGTTTTTACAGAGCTGATGCATTTTCCCATTTATAAAAAAATGATGTGTTCTCATGGCGATTGGAGAATATAAAACCCTAAAATGGAAAGCAGAGGAGTGACTGGAAATAAAGCTTTAGAAACTGAATACATGGCTGTGAATGGTAACAACGTCTCTTTCATAGCGATAAGGATCGACTGAGAAAATCCTCCACGGTGGGTTAGAAGATGCTAAAGAAACATTGAAATATTTGAGCTACAGATTCAGATGGCCAAGAGGCTCCAGAGTGGCAGGCCTGGTGGTGAGTGAAGCTGCAGAGATTGCACCTGCCGAGGGTGAAAGACAGAAAAGTGGCAGAACCTAAACCAGTGCCCCGGCCCCCACCCAGCCTTTGCAATCACCCATTGAGTATCCCGTGTCCGGTGACTTGAGATCAAGACCAAGGAGAAAAGTTCACATGTCAAAAATATATCCACAAGCTTCAACCAAACAATAACTTCGAAACATGCCTTTCTGTCTCTCTTGGAAAAGGATTTCTGAATGTCGGAGTGAGATTTGTTACCTGATGATGCCTCAGGTCTGTGAAGACTTCTCCCAGGTGAGAGGACCGAGGGCTTTGATAAACGGCAGTTTTGTTGCAAAATTATTAGCAAGATGGTCGGTTTCCACTGAAATAAGAGTTTTTGTTTTAATGTATATTGTAATGAAAGCTTGTAACAGTACTGTACCATAAACACAAACAGCACAATCTTATAAAAATTTCATCTTTATCTATTTTGGGGAGAAATAGTCCTGTCTGCCTAATTGAGGCATCTGTCATTCTGACATTAAATAGTGCATCCTTGGTCCTTTTATTATATCGTGGTACATTTCTCACACACTGCTAAATTGAAATAATGCTGCTCACTTGGAGATAAAGGGACATAATAGGTATTTTATAATGAGGGGGACAGAGGATTTATCTTGCATCCAGGCTGAGAATTGCTTTATCTCTTTCCTGGGGTTTGCTGCCCTAAAGGGAGCTTTGGCTCATCGTATCTCTCAAAACTCCAATAAGAGAAGAATCAAATGAGAAACAGTTAGACAAGAATTAGAAATGTGATTCAGGCAGTCAGTCTTCTGTGCACTCTGGGAACAGCTCTACGGGTAGCTCAGGTGGGCGGGGCCTGGCCCAGCCACAGACAGCATGTCAATGTTGAAAATTAAATCCCATTTACTATTTTTTAATAGTCCAATCTCTCCCCTGGAGCATCCCAGCCTTTGTTTCAAAATATTTGATTCAACTCACTCTATTTCACTTTCCTGAATAAAATCATAGACTTATGATTTCATAGTGTTCATAAAATCATAGACTTTCAGTGCTCAAATGACTTTGAGTCACCTACTTGAAGCATCTCACTAGTGTTTGAGGACTCTGTAGTCACCCTACAAAGCCATCTTCCTTTCAGGATTTCAACATTTCCAGGGTTAAGAGTTTAATCGAGACTTCCCAGTTTAAATACCGACTCCTCTGTGTGATGCTAGGCAGGTTTCACAGCCTCTCTCTGCCTCAGCTTCTTTACTATTTATAAAATAGCAACAGTAATAGCACCCAATAAGAGTACTAATACTTCCTTTATTATTTCCAGCACAACCGCTCTGTCTTTCATTTCTGTTAGTCATAGCTCCTTAAACTTCTCTGTGCCTACTACCGAGTCAAGGGATCCACCATAAAAGTCATGATGATGATAGTGATGGTGATAATGATGATGATTATGATGATGATGGTGGTGGTGATGGTGATGATGGTGATGACGGAGACGGTAATGATGGTGATGGTAATGATGGTGATAACGGTAATGATGGTATTGGTGATGATGGTGATCACAGTGATGATGGTAAGAATGGTGGTGATGACGGTAATGACGATGATGGTGATGATGGTGATGGTGGTAATGATGATGGTGATGATGGTGATGGTGGTAATGATGATGGTGATGATGGTGATGATTGTAATGATGATGGTGATCACAGTGATGATAGTAAGGATGCTGCTGCTGGTGGTGGCGGTGGTGATAATGTAATGATGGTGATGGTGATGGCGGTAATGATGATGGTGATCACAGTGTTGACAGTAAAGATGGTGTTGATGATAATGGTGATGGTAGTGGCGGTGGTGGTGGTGATGGTGACGATGATGGTGGTGATGATGGTGATGGTGATGGTGATGGTGGTAATAATGATGATGGCGATCACAGTGATGATAGTAAGGATGGTGGTGGTGGTGGTGGTGATGGTGATGATGATGTAATGATGACAGTGATGATGATGGTGGTAACCGTGATGGTGGTAATCATGATGGTGATCCCAGTGATGAAAGTAAGGATGGTGTTGATGATAATGGTGATGGTGGTGGCAGTGGTAATGATGATCATGGTGATCATGTGATGACAGCAGCCAGCCAACATTCATGAGGCATTTACTAAGTGTTCACACTGTTTTCAATGCTTTGTGCGTATTCATTCGTTTTACCCCAACAGCAGTCCTACGACATAGGGACAATTATTGCAAATGAGAACATTGGAGCTTATGTTTGCTCAAGGCTGCCTACCTGGCAAGGGTCTGACTGGGATTCAGACCTAGGCAGCTGCTCCATCGATCAGCTCTGCACACTTTCTCCATGTTGTACAGACCAACAGGCCCCCTCTTCTCCTGGGTGCCTAAGGGCAGAGGCCAGAGTGCTAGGCTGCAGTCTCCTCTTGGCATCCCAAGGAGAGGAGACCAGGTGGCTCACACTAAGTAAACTCAATTCCAAGGACAGGCCGGCTGCCAATGCTTCTCTCTCAACACAGTGAGTTACACAAAAAGGATAACAAAGCCAGTGGCCATGAATTGCCTGACCTATGTTCAGTAGAAAGAGGTTTATTTTATGTAGGAAATGTCTACATAAAAGATGAGGTTTATTATATTGTTGATACCAAATCCTGAGTGGATGATGCATCTTCTTTTGTAACTGCAGACACTGGAGAAGAGAAATGGCTCATACAGTCATTTATGTATGAAGTATGACATGCCAGCTCGCCAGTGGACCCTTCTGTTGGTACATTCTGCTATCTCGCTCCCCAAATTTCTGCCCAGCACCATTCACTGACCTGGGAGTCAGCAGTTAGATGTCATAGATCCAAAGTATTTAAAGTCTTTAAATTGCAGTTTTAAATGTTTAAATTATACCAACATCTCTTTTAGCCCTACTCCTTCTTATGTAAGAGCTACCTTTATATTCTCTAAAAGGAATCAAATGTAAATTTCCCTGAACCATGAACTGTGAAAACAGCACCAATGCATCTTAGATCTAATAGAGAGTGAGAGAAGGATTTTGCTTGTTTTTCCAGTAACCTGTGGGTAGCAGAGGTTTTCATAAGATAAGTCATTGACTTGGTGTTTCAGAATAATCACATTAAGTATCTGACCCTGAAGACTCTTTAACTGGGGATAAGGACTCTGTGAAACAGAGTAACAATGACAGCTTTCATCCCATGCCACAGCCAATAGAAGCCGGGCCCAGATGATAGGCCCAGGAGGTTGTCACATCCAGGGATGTGACGGAGCACAGACAGAGATCAGACTGGGCGGGGGTGGGGCCCAGAGCAGGCGTAGGCATCCCTCTCCCAACCTCCCAACTCCCAGGATGCCAGCAGCCCTCTTCTCCAAGACAGCTTTCTCCAAAGGGAGCATTGAGCTGCCCACTGAGACTCTGGGGTCTCATCCTCTGCCCAGGCTTTGGGGTCCTGTCTCCCTGGAAGGGGAGATTCCTTCCTTTAAAGAGAAACCTAGAAAAGAGGTAGCTGGGGACTTGGGGAACCCACTTACTGGCAATTGTGAGCCCCAGCAGAGGTGCAACCCAGTTAGGAAAGCACAGACCAGGAACTGGGCAGCCCACGACTCTTAAGGTCACAGGGGAGGACTCAGCCCAGGATCAAACCCCACTGGGGTGGCTGGGGGCCATGGCAAGGGGAACATCCCCCCCCCTCCCCGCCCCAGCTTCTCACACATCCTGACCCCAGGCCCTACAGGGTTCAAGGCTGGGTGGGAAGTGTGGCAAGAAGGGCAGCCCTTGGAAAGTCATGGGCCTTCGCACGGTGCCAGCACCATCCTGTCCCTGGCTCAGAAAGAACAGGAGGGCCCCTGCCCCATCTCCCAGCTCTAGCATCTCAGAATCTAGGGAGAGGAGGAGTGGAGATCCCAAAGGTTCCTCAGCTGAGGGAGCCATGCTGCACTCCAAGAAGCCCTATCTAGAACAGGGCACAGTACTGTCCTGAGATGTGCTGTGGCCTCCTATGGGACTCTCTCTCTCTGTTTTACGTCTTCCCTGCATCTCCCACCCAAACCTCATTGCCCACAAACAGAATCCCTCCAACCCATTCCGTGACGTGGATGGACTTTTGCCTGCACTGGGGAGACTGACCTTGTCGTGGACTTGGATTGGGGGGCTCAGATCCAGGGGCTCTCCCAAACCTGGGGTGGCAGGAGGGGATGGCTCCCAAGGCCCCATGCAGCTCGGGGACCCAGGTATAGAGCCAGAATGTAAAGCAAGCAACGATCTTCGTTTCTGTAGGGTCTCGAGGGAAGTGGAAGGAAGTGCCCATCAGGTTAATGCTGGAAACCTAGTTCCGTGTGTGACCCGAGGGAACTCGTCATCGTGCATTCGGTGAGCGAAGGTTGAGCCTGCTTTGTTCTTGCTGGGCCGTGGTGTGGGGTGAGCCTTCTCCATCATCCCGCGTGGGCTGGGCCTGTAGGCTCCACTCCCATTCTCACCTCCCCTAAGGCCTGGGTTCCCTTACATTGTTCTTCTCTGACTGCATTAATTGTTCACCAGTCTAATTCCCAACCTCTGGAGTGGAAGGAGACCCTGGGAGTCCTCTGGGGGGGATATCCCAGGAGAAAGTTACATTTCACGACGAATATGAGTGTCAGTGCCGTCAAGGCACCGACGGAAAGTTCCTCCCAAATATAAACTTCCACCTGCTTCAAAGAATGAAATTTTCTGAATCTCTCAAGTGGGAGTGGCAGAGAGGAGCATGGCATGGAGTTTTGTGGAGGCCAGGGCATCTTACGAAAAAAAAAAAAAAAAGCCATAGAAAGCATAAGCCAAACCAAGGAGTTATGGTTGAAAGGGACCCCTCACACACACACAAAGGGAAAAAGAGGTTCCCACCCAGCCTCACATGCCCACTCGCAGGGCTGTCGGGTTCAGGCTGTCTGCCAGCAGGGAGAGCCAGGAGAGAAGTGGCCCCGGCCCCAACCCTGCCTCCCTGTCCACGGCCCCCTAGTCCCCTTGTCTCTCTTTTGGCCTTTGGCCTTGGTCTTCCATTGATTCATCCATTTCTTTGAACAACAGAAAGAGCTCCTGAAAAGCCTACAGGGAGCCGCATAGTCAGCCCCAGAGGTGAGTTTAAAGCGTGCCAGGTGAGTCACTACCTGGGTCCAGGGCAACCTGGTGCACTGTCCACCCCTGAACTGCATTTTTCTCTGCTTGAAACCGGACCCCAAGCCAGATTTGAGCCAAGAGGATAGCAGCCAGGCTTGGAGGAGTGGGGAGTAGAAAGGAAATTAAGCGGACACTTAGGGCTAAAGCTACACCCTGGCCAAGGAACACCGAGAAATTGAGGGAAAGGGAAGCAGGGAGAGGGAAAATAGGGAGGAAAGTACCACCTGCCTCTCCTGTATGAACCACAGATTCAGTAATGGGGTGACTCATCCTGTCATCCCATTATTAGCAGAAATGCTGCTCAGAATATATTTGATTTGCTAATATCCTGGGCCCCAGATACACCCCTTAGGTTCTATCAGAGCGAGGATGTTGCATAAAACCTGTGCTCCTGGCTGTACACATGGCAATGACAGTTCCTACCCTCCCAGCTCCAGGGAGTGGCTTCAACATTCTGCTTTTCACAAAGTTCGTTTCCTTCCTGTGACTCTGAGCCCAGTGTCTCAGTGGAGCCTTGTGAATGTGAGAAAGATGCATCTGCTGTGTTCTTGGGCCACCATAGTGTGGGATTTGCCAGGCTTTGCAGGAGAGAGGTTGAAGTCGAGGCATCCACTCTGTGCACAGCTCCCACGTCTGAGCGTGGAAGTCTCGGGCTGGGCTCTCAGTCAGGGACAGCCTAGGGAGTCAGATGTGCAGGTATTGGGGTCTGAAGAGCGCTCACATCCTCTGCCGTCTCCACTAGTGGGTAAAACTCAGGCTCAGGGATTCAGGAACTGGAGGCTGAATATATAGACAGACAGTGGGCAAACCATATGTCGAAAGACAGCTCTGACCCATGACCTGCAGCACCAGCCCAGGAAACCACCCCTTCCCTATAGACCCAGCCCAGGAAACCACCCCTTCCCTACACCACCCCTTCCCTGCAGACCCAGCCAGGAGACTGCCCCTTCCCTACAGACCCCGCCCAGGAGACTGCCCCTTCCCTACAGACCCCGCCCAGGAGACCACCCCTTCCCTATAGACCCCGCCCAGGAGACCACCCCTTCCCTACAGACCCAGCCCAGGAGACCGCCCCTTCCCTACAGACCCCTCCCAGGAGACTGCCCCTTCCCTACAGACCCCGCCCAGGAGACCGCCCCTTCCCTACAGACCCCGCCCAGGAGACCGCCCTTTTCCTACAGACCCCGCCCAGGAAACTGCCCCTTCCCTACAGACCCCACCCAGGAGACCACCCCTTCCCTACAGACCCAGCCCAGGAGACCGCCCCTTCCCTACAGACCCCTCCCAGGAGACCGCCCCTTCCCTACAGACTCCTCCCAGGAGACCGCCCCTTCCCTACAGACCCCGCCCAGGAGACTGCCCCTTCCCTACAGATCCCGCCCAGGAGGCTGCCCCTTCCCTACAGACCCCGCCAGGAAACCGCCCCTTCCCTACAGACCCCGCCCAGGAGGCTGCCCCTTCCCTACAGACCCCGCCCAGGAGACCGCCCCTTCCCTACAGACCCAGCCCAGGAGACCACCCTTTTCCTACAGACCCCGCCCAGGAAACCGCCCCTTCCCTACGGACCCTGCCTAGGAGACCGCCCCTTCCCTACGGACCCTGCCCAGGAAACCGTCCCTTCCCTACAGACCCCGCCAGGAAACCGCCCCTTCCCTACAGACCCCGCCCAGGAGACCGCCCTTTTCCTACAGACCCAGCCAGGAGACCTCCCCTTCTCTACAGACCCTGCCCAGCCCAGGAGACTGCCCCTTCCCTACAGACCCCTCCCAGGAGACCGCCCCTTCCCTACAGACCCAGCCCAGGAGACCGCCCCTTCCCTACAGACCCAGCCCAGGAGACCGCCCCTTCCCTACAGACCCCTCCCAGGAGACCGCCCCTTCCCTGCAGACCCTGCCCAGGAGACCGCCCCTTCCCTATAGACCCAGCCCAGGAGGCCACCCTTTCCCTATAGACCCCGCCCAGGGGCCAGCCTGTTGCCATGAGTCAGACTTGCAGACGTCAGATCAGCATCCCTCGAACAGCCCAGGACACCAAACAATAACCCCTGTCACAGCCAGCCCCAGGTGGCCAGGCCTTGATTGGCAACTGATGACTCCCCTAATTTTTGTTCCTACTTCCAATTCATATTCCAACTCTAAACATGCCCCCTCCCCAGTCCTGTCACAGGACGCCTGCTTCTGGTCAGCTGCCTCCAGCTCCCCAGGCCAACAGCCTCTGTGGGGGCTCACCCGGAGCCTCCCCATCTCCACCTTGAAGCTTCCCACTCCCCTGCCTGCCTTTGAGGCAAGCGATGGTGGCCGGCTCCTATGCAAGCTCCAAACAATGGACCTCTGCTTTCCTCATTGGGAGCAGGGTCTTCCCTCATTTCCAAGCACTGAGCACAGCAGTGGAGTCCAAGCAGCAGCAGCCTGCCCCTCAGTGCTTCAGCAAAGCAGAGACACTGGTGGGAGCAGGAGGGCCCAGGCGGAACCTTCTGGAGCAGGTCCTGGAGCTCCTGGCTGGCTCCTGAGCTTCCCCTCTGAGGTCCTGCACAACCGTATCTGCTGAATGCTGAGAGGCCGAAGCTGGGAAACAGAGTGAGCAGGTCACAGGATAGGAACTTGGGAAGAAAAACACTTTCCTTCCCCAGGGGCTCCAGCAGGGTGGCGAGGGGCTGAAAAGAGGGACTGGGTTCAGTGTCCCATTCAGGGCACATGCCATCTCGAATTGGGAGAAGAGGGTATTTTTCAGCATTTGTGCTAAACTTGCGTGTGTACATATTCGCTGGCATTTCGGCAGCAGTTGGTTTACTCTCGCTAAGTGCTATTTTATTATTCAAACCAGAGTTTGGTTCATTCTCTCTCTGCAGAGCTTCTTACAGGCAGAACTCCCACACTCCGACATCGCTGTCCAGAGTCAGTCCTTGTGGGACTCTCAGAGTACAGAAAATTCTGAGAGCTCCGTGATGAGAGGGAAGGCTCAGCGTGGAAAACAAGGCGGTCCCACTCCTCCGCCTTCAGTTCTCCAGGGCAAGCGGGGCAGAGCTGTCCGAGATTCTGGGAATCTTCACTGTTTCTAGTTCAGCACAAAGGTGGGGTGTGGCTTGGAGGTAAGAACCAGAAACAGGGCCCTGGGACTCAGGGAACATCGGTGGGGAATGAGCTGGGTCAAGGGAGCCAGTCCTGGGCCAGCCCCAGAGGCTGAGTCAGAGGTCAGGCCGGGCCCAGGAGATCCTGGCCGAGAGCTCCGGGAAGTGCTGGTGCAAGCGGGCTGAGTGTGCAGCCAGCGGGAATAGTGGGGCAGAGAAGGGGTCCAGAAGGGCTGGCAGGCAGGTAATAATGAGAGGAACAGGAGGAGGCAGGTTATGGCAAGTCACAGGGCCTGGGCGAAAGAGCTGGGGTCAGCAATAATACAGAAGAGGTCAGAGGGCAGATCCCACCCAGGCCTGGCAGACATAGGGAGGGCTTCTGGAGGAAGTGGGAGCAGACCCCATGCAAGGGAGGAGCTGGGGAAGGAAGCTCAGGCCCAGGCAAAGAGGCAAGGAAGTCAGGCAGAGGAGAGGCCGTGGTCTCTGGGAGCTGGGGCCTCTCTGGTTCTTTGGGCTTCTGCGAGATAGAACACTGTGTGCTCCACAACTTCTCCTCAGCTACCACCAGACCCTTGGGGGCGTCACAGCAACCCTCAACGGCAGCCTGCTTTGCTGGACACGTGCCCTGAACTTTGAGACCCAAGCTAGGGCCTGGTTTAGGCCATTGTTGTTCACTCAATCGCCAGGCTCTGCTTATAACAATAGCAAAAACACCAATAAGAATTGTTGGGGACTTCCTGGAGTCCAAATTATTTGGGTTGTTATGCTGCCAAAGGCAGCACATATACAAATTATTCAGGCTGCTTCCTGGGACCCCAAAACCAGGCAGTGAAATAAAAGTTAAAGGTGAGCAGACAGAAAGAAAGCCTCAAATTCCAACTACGATTAGCCCCAAGCTGAGAAGACAGCGCACAGCAGCTCCCTAACCAAAACATGCTGCTTACACTGAACAAACATCGCATGCGCCATGACGGTCGCATGCCCACTGCACAGTGCATGCTCCAGGGAACTCTTAAACTGGAGTAAGTTATCTCCCACGGCTTAGTCCGTGCTGTGCTGCCATAACAGAATACCTGAGACTGGGTAATTTATAAATAACGGAGATTTATTTCTTACAACTCTTGAGGCTGGGAAGTCCAAGGCCATGGTGCCCTCATCTGATGAGGGCCTTCTTGCTGTGTCATCCCATGGAGAAAGGTAGGAGGGCAAGAGAGGGGGAGGAAGGGAGGATATCAAACTCATCCTTTCATTGGGAGTTCATTCCCATGAAAATTAACCCACCCTCATAACTAACCCACTCCCATGATAACTAACCCACTCCCATGATAACTAACATACTCCCATGATAACTAACCCACTCTCATGATAACTAACCCACTCCCATGATAACTAACCCACTCCCATGATCACTAACCCACTCCCATGATAACCAACCCACACCCATGATCACAAACCCACACCCATGATAACTAACCCACTCCCATGATGACTAACCCACTCTTATGATAACTAACCCACTCCCATGACCATTAATCCACTCCCATGATCGCTAACCCACTCGCATGATAACTAACCCACTCCCATGATAACTAACCCATTCGCATGATAACTAACCCACTCACATGATCACTAACCCACTCGCATGATAACTAACCCACTCCCATGATAACTAACCCATTCGCATGATAACTAACCCACTCACATGATCACTAACCCACTCTCATGATAACTAACCCACTCTCATGATAACTAACCCATTCCCATGATAATTAACCCACTCCCATGATCACTAACCCACTCCCATGATAGCCAACCCACACCCATGATCACAAACCCACACCCATGGTAACTAACCTACTCCCATGATGACTAACCCACTCCCATGATCACTAACCCACTTGCATGATCACTAGCCCACTGTCATGATAAGTAACCCACTCCCATGATCACTAAACCACTCCCATGATCACTAAACCACTCCCACGATCACTAACCCACTCGCACGATAACTAACCCACTCCCATGATAATTAACCCACTCGCATGATAACTAACCCACTCCCATGATCACTAACCCACTCCCATGATAACTAACCCACTCCCATGATCACTAACCCGCATCCATGTTCACTAACCCACTCCCATGATAACTAACCCACTCCCATGCTAACTAACCCACTTCCATGATCACTAACCCACTCCCATGATCACTAACCCACTCTCATGATCACTAACCCACTCCCATGGTAACTAACCCACTCCCATGATAACTAACCCACTCTTATGATCATTAACCCACTCCCATGATCACTAACCCACTCCCATGATAACTAACCCACTCCCATGATCGTTAACCCACTCTCATGATCACGAATCCACTCCCATGATCACTAACCCACTCTCATGCTAACTAACCCACTCCCATGATGACTAACCCACTCCCATGATCACTAACCCGCACCCATGATCACGAATCCACTCATATGACAACTAATCCACTCCCATGATCACTAACCCACTCCCATGATAACTAACCCACTCACATGATAACTAACCCACTCTCATGATCACTAACCCACCCCCATGATCACTAACCCACTCCCATGATCACTAACCCACTTCCATGATCATTAACCCACTCTCATGATCACTAACCCACTCCCATGATGACTAACCCACTCCCATGATCACTAACCCGCACCCATGATCACGAACCCACTCCCATGATCACTAACCCACTCCCACGATCACGAACCCATTCCCGTGATCACTAAACCACTCTCATGCTAACTAACCCACTCCCACGATAACTAACCCACTCCCATGATCTTTAACCCACTCTCATGATCACGAACCCACTCCCATGATCATTAACCCACTCCCATGCTAACTAACCCACTCCCATGATGACTAACCCACTCCCATGATCACTAACCTGCACCCATGATCACTAACCCACTCTCATTATCACTAACCCACTCCCATGATAACTAACCCACTTCCATTATCATTAACCTTCTCTCATGATAACTAACCCACTCTCATGATAACTAACCCACTCCCATGATATCTAACCCATTCGCATGCTAACTAACCCACTCCCGTGATGACTAACCCACTCCCATGATCACTAACCCACTCCCATGATCACTAACCCACTCCCATGATCACTAACCCGCACCCATGTTCACTAACCCACTCCCATGCTAACTAACCCACTTCCATGATCATTAACCCACTCTCATGATCATTAACCCACTCTCATGCTAACTAACCCACTCCCATGATCACTAACGCACTCCCATGATCACTAACCCACTCCCATGATCACTAACCCACTCCCATGATAACTAACCCACTCCCATGATCATTAACCCACTCTCATGATCACGAATCCACTCCCTTGATCACTAACCCACCTCATGCTAACTAACCCACTCCCATGATCACTAACCCACACCCATGATCACTAACCCGCATCCATGATCACGAACCCGCACCCATGATAACTAACCCACTCCCATGATCACTAACCCACTCCCATGATAACTAACCCACTCGCATGATAACTAACCCACTCCCATGATGACGAACCCACTCCCATGATCACTAACCCACTGTCATGATCACTAACCCACTCCCATGATAACTAACCCACTCGCATGATGACTAACCCACTCCCATGATCATTAACCCACTCCCATGATCACGAATCCACTCTCATGATCACTAACCCACTCCCATGATAACTAACCCACTCGCATGATAACTAACCCACTCCCATGATGACGAACCCACTCCCATGATCACTAACCCACTGTCATGATCACTAACCCACTCCCATGATAACTAACCCACTCGCATGATGACTAACCCACTCCCATGATCACTAACCCACTCCCATGATCACTAACCCACACCCATGTTCACTAACCCACTCCCATGATCACTAACCCACTCTCATGATCATTAACCCACTCTCATGCTAACTAACCCACTCCCATGATCACTAACTCACTCCCATGATCAATAACCCACTCCCATGATCACTAACCCACTCTCATGATCACAAATCCACTCCGATGATCACTAACCCAATCTCATGATAACTAACCCACTCGCATGATAACTAACCCACTCCCATGATCACGAACCCACTCCCATGATCACTAACCCACTCCCATGATAACTAACCCACTCCCATGATCATTAACCCACTCTCATGATCACGAACCCACTCGCATGATCATTAACTCACTCTCATGCTAACTAACCCACTCCCATGATGACTAACCCACTCCCATGATCACTAACCTGCACCCATGATCACTAACCCACTCCCATGATCACTAACCCACTCCCATGATAACTAACCCACTCCCATGATCATTAACCCTCTCCCATGATCATTAACCCACTCTCATGATAACTAACCCACTCCCATGATATCTAACCCATTCGCATGCTAACTAACCCACTCCCATGATGACTAACCCACTCCCATGATCACTAACCCACTAACATGATCGCTAACCTGCACCCATGATCACGAACCCACTCTCGAGGTAAGAGTATTCATACATTCATGAAGCGAGAGCCCTCATGGCCTAATCATCTCTTAAAGGTCTCGCCTCTCAATGCTGTTGCATTGGGGATCAAGTTTCAAACACATGAACTTTGAGGGACGTCTTCAGACTACAGCAACCACCCACTTGGATGTTTGTAAGTAGTGACTGCAAATAAATGTCTATGGATCCACATAAAAGCCCCCACGGAGAAAATGAGTCTTAGTCCACCTCTGTCTTTAGGAAGGAAATGCGGAAAGGGAGCAGCCACCTTAATATTTTGGGGATGAAGAAGCCATTTATTTACTTTCCATCCTTTCTTTTTTTTTTTTTTTTTTTTTGAGACAGAGTCTCGCTCTGTTGCCCAGGCTGGAGTGAGTGGCGCCTTCTCGGCTCACTGCAAGCTCTGCCTCCCGGGTTCACGCCATTCTCCTGCCTCAGCCTCCCAAGTAGCTGGGACTACAGGCACCCGCCACCGCGCCCAGCTAATTTTTTGTATTTTTAGTAGAGACGGGGTTTCACTGTGTTAACCAGGATGGTCTTGATCTCTTGACCTCGTGATCCACCTGTCTTGGCCTCCCAATGTGCTGGGATTACAGGCATGAACCACCGTGCCTGGCCTTCATTTTCCATCCTTTCAATGAGCATTTAAGGAATGGCCAGTGCGTCCTTGGGGATTGCAAGGCAGGGGCCATGCTTAATGCCTGGGGGATGCTGAGACTCAGAGAAGACTCTCCGTGAGCATCTCTTGGTGTGGACCAGGACACGCTGTAATCCTCAGCAGCAGTTCAGTTGGTCACAACATGGTGCGACTCTATGTCCTCATCTCACTCCCGAAATTGAATTCAAGACAGGAACCAACTGGTTGGGACCAACTGGACGATGTCCACTGTGGCCACCTACCGACAGCATCCCATCTTGGTGAAGATGAGAAGGCAGAGGAGGGACAGGCAAACTCTGGGGCCAGAGCTCACGAACTGGGAGCTTCCACGCCTTGCCAGTCCCTCTTTTCCACATTGAGGACACAATCAGCGGTTCCAGTTACTAAATACAAAGTTACTAAAGTTACTAAAATACAAAGGAGTATTTTAGATTAAAAAGGAAACATTTATCAGCAGGCTTTGGAGCCACAATTCCCTATTAGTGATTGATTTCATACACCCAGAG
This sequence comes from Chlorocebus sabaeus, assembly GCF_047675955.1. Taxonomy (NCBI): domain Eukaryota; kingdom Metazoa; phylum Chordata; class Mammalia; order Primates; family Cercopithecidae; genus Chlorocebus; species Chlorocebus sabaeus. Next base: position 132,706,294 of record NC_132923.1, read on the forward strand.
TGTCATAGGACTGCCATGGCCACAGATCTTGGATTTTCAGGGATAAGTCCCAGTTGCCCATCTCTGTTCTTTTAAGCAAAGGTGATTTATCACATGGATGACTTAAATTTGGGCCCTTGTAAGACTCTTTGTACAAATGCATTTAAACATCAGGGAGAATGCTGTCAGAACACCGGCTTTGATACTGGATTTAAAAGGGTGATCTCTGAGTGGCCTTGACAGACAGCACTTTGCAAAGGAGTCCATCAAATAAACATCATTTGGATAATGTCGCAGTCTCCGGACAAATCTGGAAACCCACTGGGGCAGCAAAGAATTAGGCTCTAGAGTCACCTGTCTGGAGAGAAAGCTCCTTGGTCATCTCAAGTAGGTCTTGCCTGAAAGTGTTTGGGGCCATCTATGAGAGTGCTTCATCCTCAGGGCTTCGAAATGGAGTAAATGTTTCAAAAACGGGAATGAAATCGGCTTCTCCATCTTGCTCTCACGACAACGCCTGATGGATGTTTCCCTCCAGAATCAATAGAAAAGTTTATTTAGAGATTTGGGAGAGAGTCTGGGGGAAGGGGAGCCGTGCAAACAAATATTCCCCCAGCTGGCTTCCCTTACGTTGAGATCTGTAAATAATATTCTGCAATAACAGAAGTTATGAACCAACAGTTCTCATGGAGAGGAGAAAATAATGGCAAATAAAAGCGCTCATGCCCAGAACATAAACCATCGTTCCTCCTGAGACTGACGAATGGAAACACTTACCTCAGCCACCAAGGGGAGCAGTAAGGGATCAGGTGGGGGTGGGGGCAGAACCGGGGGAGACCAGCTCAGCCCCCAGCCTGGGTCGTCAATCATCTGTCAGCTGAGCCCACCATGTATGCACCAGAGGGTGCTTAATTGCTCATAAAAATGATTTGCTGGGTGTTTCTTTTTTTAATAAACTATGGGGGTGGAGAAAACATGAGGTTCCATGGAGCATTGGCTTTTTACCTTTCAAATTCATAAAAACAAGCCCATGATCAGGAAGGAGAGCCAGGGAGGGAGTGGGCCGGGAGGATGCTCTGGGGATGGGGAGCAGAGCTCATTTACGGAGAGTGTTTTCCCGCTGGTGGGACACGGAAGGCCCTGCTGTGATGCTCTGGCACCACCGCCCACCCTGGGATGCCCAAACTTCTACTTCCACGTCCATTCTCCCTGGCGACTCGTCCATGCATAAGCCTGTCCTGTGGCTATTGGCCAGGTGCCTCCCCTGCTTAAGAGGTAGGAGGCTGATTACCCAAGGACATTGGCAAGAGGGTGGGATCAGGGGCTGCAGATGCCCCCTGTGCCCTTCTCCTCGAATCTGCCCTTGACACGTCCAGGAATCACAAGGCCGGAGCACAAGGCTGGGGGAGGACTCTGCAGGCGGGACCCTCATCTGTCTTGCACACGACTTCCTCCCCCAGTACATCGCACAATCCTGGACACAGTAGGTGCTCAATAAATAATGCGCCCAGGGTAACAGACCCCCATGAAGCAGCCACTTTCCTCTGAGGGAAATCACACTAAGCATTTATTAAACAAACGGCAGAATTCTGGGACAGCCCCCAGCCTTTAGACAGCGGTCCCTCTAATCCACCCCCCACCAGGCTCCACATGCCCCAGACTTGCCCCAGACCTCCTCTTCCCTTCCTCCTGGCCGGAGGCTTCCCCAAGGAGAGACCAGCCAGCCCAAACATGTCACCATACACAAGCCTGCCACCCTGCTGCCCCGATGTGATTACTTCTCGTCCCTTCTCCGGGCTGCAGAGCCCATGCTGAGCCGCCACTGGGCAGAAATGTCAGCTCCTAAATCAAAGACATACATCACCGCCGCCCAAATTAACACGTTTTATGGAGCCGTAAATGATTTTATGATAAATAGGCGCTAAGGGTTATGAATCAGGTTATGCAACCGCTGTATTACCCCTCAGCCCTAATCCCCATGGCTTTCAATTGAGCGGCAATACAGGGGGTGCGGAATGACATTTAGTTACATTAAATTGCAAGCATGCCTTTTCCCCTCGCTGTTTTCCCCACATAAAATGAGGATGAATGCCCCTTCAGCAGCTCCCAGGCCTTTCTCACCGGCAGGAACGGACTCGGCGCCCTGGGTCGCTGTGAGTTATTCATGAGGCCCGGCCCCCATCTCAGGGAGGCCTGAAGGCCACATCTGGGCAGAGATGGGCTAAGTAGGCTGCTCATTAGCCGAACCCTGACAACAAAAGAGGAAAATGGTGCCTGGAAGCCGTGGACACCCCCGAGCAGGCTCAGAGAGCAGGGAGAATCTCACAGAGCTCTGTGGACCAGATCTTCCCTTGCACTCAGGCTCAACTATGGACATGGCTTTTCAGAAGATCCCGTTGTGAGACCACAGGACATCTCAAAGGCAGGGCAGGTCGGGGTGGGGGCAGCAGCGGGAGACTGGGCTTTACAAAGGACTGTTTTCCTGGAAAGAAAGGAGAGAACGGGGAGGGGAACGGAGGGGAGGCTAAGGAGTCCCTGGCTTGGCAGTCAGCCCTTCTCACACCAAGAAGAAGCCTCATTCTAGAGACGCCCCGAAAACGGACAGGCACCTCAGCTGCTCTCCTTTCCTGGGAGCTGAAGGATCCTTCCATTTCAGCCCTGAGAAAGCAGGAAGCCTCCCACCATCCTGGTCAGAAGATAAACTTTTAACTTGGGGAGTGAGGAAGGAGAACACTTTTTAAAGATTTACAAAAACTAAATGAAAGTTAAGTCTTTCGAGTAGATGAGACGTTAAGGATGGAGAAGGTGGGAAAAGGGTTACATTGCTGAAATGGAGAGGAGAGAAAACATTTCCGCATCCCATCACTGTCCCCACTGCCTAAAAACACAATTCCCACCTGGTCCTAAGCACCTGGGCAGGATCCGTCTTTCAGTGTCGTGTAGCTTCTAGAACAGTAAATGAAGTCAGACGTCTTCTCTCACTTCTTCATCCTCACCTTTCTCCCCAAACATATCAGGAAAAAATATCTCCTTGGTTGTGCAGTCCTGAAGAACATTCAGCTGTTTCACTGAAACGCTCATCTTTGCTGATAACATTTCACACCCATCTAGGCCCTGGGCATCAGGGAATGAGGCCCACTGCGGGCTGTGTGGTAGGGAGAGCTGATAGGTAACTACCTGGAGGAATCGATGAGCCCCAGTGCTCAGCTCTGGGGGGCAGGGGACTTCCCCAGGCTGGGAGATCAGAGGACACCTCACACATAGGTTTTCCAGCACCTGTTCTAACCTCTGATAGGCCACAGTATATTTCGGAAACAGGTACAATAAATGGGGGTGCCAGCAGCAACAGATCATCTCTGAGGCTCAGAAAAAAAACAAATTCATCTTTTTGGAAATGAACTTAGAGCTTGGAGTTTGTTCCTTGAAACTCCTTCCTGGTCTAAGCCTCTCTCTTCCTCGACGTCGGAAAAACGTTATACTCAGCTTGACACTGCTTGGAACTGAACTGAAGGAACAACTGTGATAAATGTGGGCAATGCTGAGATTAAGCAGAAGTCGAGAATGAGGACCCAACACACACCCCGTAGAAACTTGAGATACATAAACAGACCCATACTTGAGGCAGCATCTCCATCCCAGTTCTGCCTGGCACCAGCTCTGCACACAAAAAAAGTTTTAACCCAAAACCTCAAAAAGAGGCCACTGTATAGACAAAAGCCACATATTGGTTCTGCAGGTCTCAGTCCCCCTACTACGAAACAGGCCGCATGAAAACAGAGGATGCCAGAAGCGAGGAGAGGCCCTCCAGGGGGACATGGATGGTCAGGTTTTCAGCCATGACACCTGCAGCCAAGAAGATGGTAGGAAGCACCATTGCTCCAGACCAGCCTTGTCCTCAAATTACCTCACTTGCATCCAGGCCTCCTGGACCACCTGCCAAAAGTCAAACTTCCATGGACCTGACCCGGCCTTTCAGAATCAGGGTCGCTGGGGCTGAGTCCTAGGAACCTGCCATTCGAGGTTCCCAAATGAATCGTCTGCAAGCTCAAGTTTGAGAAACCCAGTCTCTCCTTCCTGTGGCCTCCTTAGAGAGTCCACATCTGCAGTAGAGACACATGCCCCAGTACAGGGGATTCCACACCTTCGGAACCTCTCTCCCATGTCATGTCTCCTAGCAGCCTAGAAACCCAAATTAAAGGACAGGAGGAAGGAGATGGGCTTTGGCTCTAGGCCTCCCTGCAGCTCTTGGTATTCGTGCCTCCCAGGAGATGCCTCCACCCCAGCACTCCAGCCTCCCCTCTCCTGGCATCCATCACCAGGTCATGACCCGTGTCAGGCTGTCACCTGTCTGATGGAGAGCTCTGTGCGGACAGGGGCCAGGCCTGGCTTGTTCACAGCTGTAAAGCCAGTGCCTGAGGGTGGTTGGCATCCAAGAAGGGAATAATTTGGAAGAACAGAAGACAGCAACCTCATTCCCCTATGGTCCACCACTCTCTGCCCCAGCCTTCTGTTCATGATGATATGTGTGTCCCACATCTGTAACGGGCTTCATGGGTGACAACGTTCTCTGGTAAACTCATCCCTGTGACATTGTAGCAGCCGCAGTGACACTCCCTGAGAACTCAGGAGAACTCGCTGTGCACCTGCGCCTGGGTTGGCAGAGGGATCACCAGGCTGCTGGTCCATATCTCCTGCTGGTGATACCAACACCACATGGGGCAGAGGGATCACCAGGGTCTGAGTCCACATCTCCTGCTGGGACCCCAACGGCGCGTGCGGCAGAGGGACCACCAGGCTCCCGGCCTGCATCTCCTGCTAATGACCCCAATGCCACTAAGATTCCTGACGTTGGTTTCTGTGAGACGTTTCTAAGGTTGAGGGTTTAGCTCTGATGGGAGTCTCGCGGGCCTGGGGTCTTAGTGACCCAGGGTCTGAGTTTCCTGGCCATGGCTCCCCTGAGCCAGCCAATGCCTGTCCTCACCCAAACCGGACCTGCCTCCAACACAGGGAGCACGACTGAAGGAGAAAGCACTGCAGAAAGAGTGGCTGCCGGTGCTCAGCTGGGCTGGAGCAGGTCCAAGAGCTCGAGGCCAACATGGCAAAACCTCGTCTCTACTAAAAATACAAAAATTAGCTGGGCATGGTGGCGCATGCTTGTAATCCCAGCCACTCGGGAGGCCGAGGCAGGAGAATCGCTTGAACCCAGGAGGCGGAGGTTGCAGTGAGCCGAGATCGCGCCACTGCACTCCAGCCTGGGTGAGAGTGAGACTCCGTCTCGAAAAAGAAAAAACAAGAAACAGAGCTCAAGGGAGACAGATCGACCACGGACACCCGTCCTCAGCAGAACACAGTGTGTCTCCTGTAGAAGCCCCACAGGAAGTCGTCAGGACACCAGAAGGATGTGCAGGAAGTCGTCTGGACACCAGAAGGATGTGCGGGAAGTCTTCAGGACACCAGAACGATGTGCCCCTCTCCAGGTGTGGGGCTAAATCTCCCAGGCCCTCAGGCCCCCCGAACCCCCGCTCTGAGCCAAGCAACAAAGAAACCCCATCACAGCCTCTGGACAGGAGCAGGAAAGGACACAGAAGGAGGGGCTCCCGCAGCTCAGAGAGACCCACACCAGTGCCGACTGGCCCCACGAGACCCAGGCCTCCAGGCGGGGCGAGGGCACACTAGCGACCCCAAAGGACAGCGTGCAGCAGGCACTTTGGGTGGGTTCCCCAGGAGGCTGCGGAGCAAGGGGCTTCTGGCCGTGGTATGGGGCAGGTCGGGCGTGGCCTGGCAGGGATGCCCAGTGGGGAACCTGTAAGCATGATCCCTGGGCACTGCCCTCAGGGGCACAGGAGGGAAAGGACAGGCTCCGGGTTTACGGTGTCACACGGATGCTTCCATGTGAGTCTCCGTGGCGGCCGTGGAGAACCCACGCACTCCTCGGCTTCTTACGGGGCCTTCCCAGAAGCATCCGCTCTTCCAGAGCAGCACAGGGACCTTGTTCTAATACAGGACTTGCAGCCCAGGTGCCCCATGCCTCGAACCGTCTGGGGGAAGGAGCGTCCGTGAAATGTCATCATCAGTAGACAAATATGTCTATACACACACAGAGACAGAAAGAGACACAGGGACAAAGAGAGACAGAAATAAACAGAGACAGAGAGTCAGAGAGAGACCCACAGAGTGGGAGACACGCAGACAGACAGAGAGGCAGAGAAAGAGTCAGACAGAAGCAGAGACCGGGCAAGAAAGAGACAGAGAGAGAGAAACAGAGACAAAGAGAGAGAGGGAGGCAGGGGCTGAGGGCGCTCCCCAGTGCGCAGACAGAGGTGGCTCCCAGAGCCGAGGGCCATGAGGGAGTCTTGGTGAGAGTAGGCAGCTATTTTGGTGGAAACTCACCCCACACACAAAAAACAAAATCCCCACTGCAGGCTCACCAGGCGGACCCATGGCATGGCAGGGACCAGAGGGGCTCCGGAGATCTTCCAGCGGGCTCCTCCCTCGCAGAGAGGACACACAGAGGCTTCCACAGCCACACGCTCTCAGTGGCAGGGCTGGGGCCGAGATGCAGGTTTCCATCGTCTGTTTTTCTCACTCCATGCCCGGTCTTTGGTCTCCGGGGGCCTCGAGCCAGGGCAGCCGGTGGGCCCTCCCTAGAGAAGACGTCCAGGCCGCTACGAAAACCCACACTGAAGGGCTGCAGGGGGGAAACAATGAAGAATCTAAAAACAGGAGGTTCCAGCCACCAAGAACCTAAACCTCCCTGTTCATTCCCTCGTTCATCCAGCAAGTGCAGAGAAGCTTCACAGTGAGCCGCACTCCACCCAAAGATGAACAGTAGAGACAAATGGTGAAAGGCCAGTTAGAGTCAGCATGACTCAGAGAGAGACGAGCCAGCATGGGGAGGGATGGCGTGGAGCACGCTTCCCGGAGGAGAGGACTAGGAGGGTGGTGGATGGGAGGCCAGCATCTCAGGGGGATGGATGGGGAGATGGGCGTGCTCTTTCACACCCAGTGCTTCTGCCTCCAGGAGCCCTGGCCGCCCTTACAATTAGGTGGGCCAAGTGGCATGTTCTGGCCAACGGGCTGTGAGCTGGCGTGACGCGTGCTGCTTCTGGCAGGGATGTCTCATTCCTGTACGCAAAGCCCTTCAGTACTGTCTTCCCCAGGGAACACCTGGATTAGGCTGTTCTTGCACTGCTATAGAGAAATGTCTTCGACGGGGTAATTTATAAGAAAGGAGGTTTAATTGGCTCATGGTTCTGCAAACTGTATGGGAAGCATAGCCCTGGCAACAGCTTTTGGGGAGGCCTCTGGAAGCTTCCAATCACAGTGGAAGGCAAAGGGGGAGCAGGCACATCACGTGGTGAAAGCAGAAGCAAGAGAGAGAGAGTTGGGGGAGGCGCCACACACTTCGTGACCTGATGTCACGAGAACTCACTCACTATCATGAAAACAGCACCAAGGGGATGGTACTAAACCCTTCATGAGAAAACCACCGCCATGATCCAGTCACCTCCCACCAGGCGCCACCTTCAATTCTCGGGATGACATTTCCACAGGAGATCCGGATGGGGACAGATATTCAAACCACATCAACAACCAAGAAGCCCACTTGTCCCAGGTAGTGAAGCCGTAACTGGAAGAGTTGCCACCAGCCTGGATCCCTGAGTGACCTGTGGAGCAGAGACCCTGCCAGCCTCTCACATGTGTGTACTGTGAGCAATAAACGTGCCGTGCCATGTGTGAGGCAGGCTTAGCCCACAACAGCACTGGCCTCAAGGGAGCACTAAACATTATTATTTTTATTAAATCTCAACCCTGAGTTTACATCTTTTTAATGTAAATCTTTTTAATCTTCTGTGTGATTAAACGGGAACTATGTATAAAGCACTCCCGGTGCAAACCAAAGTAGAACGTTTGTCTCGGAGAAAAACCCCTGAGCCCTGTGAAACAACCGTGAGCTGAACTAGCTGCTTTTTATGAGATACCGTTTTTGCTTGAGAGAATAACTAAGAGACAAACTACGGTTATTCAGACGTGGGTATTTGGCAGACATTTTCTCAAAATATATAAAGTGAGCCTGTCACTTCAAGGAAAACAACTGACAATATTTGTTGCCAATAATAGAGTTCTGACTTTCAAGCAAAAATTAGAATTTTGGAAGACTCGTATCCACCGCCAGGAGCTCGACAGCTTCCCAGCACTTAAAGGCTTTTGTGATGAAGAACGTGGTGATATTATTGAATGTGATTCTTGATATTGAATGAAGAAATGTGTTAGCATTTGGAAGATCTGCAAAACACAGTGAAACGTTATTTTCCAAATGACCGTGGTGTGATGTTTCAAAATTACACTTGGGTTAAAAATCTATTATTTGAATGGAAAAGGAAGAATTACTGACAAGGCTTTCCAATTTCCAATTGCAACTAACCTTTAGAAAACTACTGCTTATTGACTTCCAATTTAGCATAAAGAAAAGCATCTGCAATTATCTAACAAAGCTTTTAAAATACCCCTCTGTTGTCCAACTACATACCTGTGTGAGGCCATATTTTCTTCATGTATTTTAAACAAAACAACATATTGCAACAGATTGAATGCAGAAGGAGTTCTGCAAATCCAACTGCCTTCTCTCCAACCAAACATTACAGAGATTTGCTGAAAGGTAAAACAAAGCTTCATTTCTCACTATTTGGTGGTGGTGGGGTCTATAATTATTTTTATTGAAATCTGTTATTTATGTTAACCTGTAATTAGGCTTATTTATATCATCTTTTTGTTTTGTTTTGTTTTGTTTTTGAGACGGAGTCTCGCTCTGTCGCCAGGCTGGAGTGCAGTAGCATGATCTTGGCTCACTGCAACCTCCACCTCGAGGGTTCAAGCAATTCTCCTGCCTCAGCCTCCCAAGTAGCTGGGATTACAGACACGTGCCGCCACACCCAGCTAATTTTTGTATTTTTAGTAGAGACAGGTTTTCACCATGTTGGCCAGGCTGGTCTTGAACTCCTGACCTCATGATCTGTCCACCTTGACCTCCCAAAGTGCTGGGATTACAGGTGTGAGCCACCACACCCGACCTATCATCGTTATTGTTAATGAATTAATAAGTACATGACTTGTAAGTTTCTCAGTTTTTGTCAGTAAAGAAGAAATTATCAATAGAGATAATCCACATCCACCAAAGCTCTGTGAGAACCTCAGTAACTTTTAAAAGTACAAAGGGTTTCTGAGACTAGAACATAGGGGTCCAAATTCCTGAGCCTGGAGTTCAGGCCATCCACAGCGTCACCCAGCTGACCTCCCCGCACACGCTGTCCATGCTGGCTCATGTGTTCCTGCACCCTCCTTGCAGAACACCACACCTGCTTCACCTTCCTCATGGTGCAGCCGGGTGAAAACCCTTCCCCACCTCCATGTAAGCTTCTGACCATTCCAAAAGCCCAGCTCAGGATCCTGCCCCTAGCAAAGCTCCCAAGTTCTCCAGACTACAGTGCTCTTTGTCCCCAGAACCCCTGCAGCCACCTGAGCCTTTGCCTTGTCCTAAGACATAAATGACAGCAGGAGGCACAGGGCAAGGCGTTGCGATTCACCCCACACAAAGGTGCTGCAGCTGCTCCGACCCACCTGACATCACCACAAGAGAGGGGACAGCCTGGGGTCTGCATGGAGCCCAGTCTAGGGCCAAGACCCTGGTGACACATGAGTAAACAAATGAACAAGAAAATGGAGGCCTTCCTCTCCCACAGGTCTTCCTCTGAGTAGACAGTCCCAGCACCTCGAGTCACAGCTTTCTAGAGCTCCATGGGGCCGGGCGCAGTGGCTCACGTCTGTCATCTCAGCACTTTGGGAGGCTGAGGTGGGTGGATCAGTTGAGGTTAGGAGTTCAAGACCAGCCTGGCCAACATGGTGAAACCCTGTCTCTACCAAAAATACAAAAATTAGCCTCATATCATGGCAGGCACCTGCAACCCCAGCTGCTCGGGAGGCTAAGGTATGAGAATCACTTGAACCTGGGAGACGTGGAGGTTGCAGTGAGTCAAGATCGTACCACTGCACTCCAGCCTGGGTGACAGAGAGAGACTCTGTCTCAAAAAAAAAAAAAAAAGAAAAAGAAAAAAAGAAAAGAAGAGCTCAACGGGAGCTCTCTGCGTTTCCTTCAGGCCTGAGCTGGGAGAAGGAGCCCACCCCACTCCTGATCCCATTATTCTTCAGGATACCCCAGGGGCTTCCCAGATGACCCAGTGTGGCCATCGGCCTCTCAAAACCTGAGCAGCTCCTTGAGATTTCATACAAACCCATCAGAAATAATCAGTGCTCTTTTTTTTTTTTTTTTTTTGAGACAGAGTCTTGCTCTGTCACCAGACTGGAGTGCAGTGGCGCGATCTCAGCTCACTGCAACCTCCACCTCCCGGGTTCAAGCGATTCTCCTGCCTCAGCCTCCCGAGTAGCTGGGACTACAGGTGTGAGCCACCGCGCCCGGCCTGTGCCTTTTAAATTTTTGAAAAGTGATTAAGAGTGTTGGACTCAATGGCTACATTAAATTTGACAACTGGTATTTAACTGGTCTGGAATAATCACAGTTACTTGTGACTGACAGAACAGTGAGTAGCAGATTAAAGACAGCTCGGCCTGAGCTGCCCGCCTGGGGTTTGGCAGTTTCGAGCATCTCCCACCTGTACCCGGAGCTCCCGGGGGAGAAAGATTCTGACTGTGGCACGGCCAGCCCTCTATCCCTAACCTGCTATTTTCCAAGAACAACTTGGGGGCCCTTTTTACATTCCTCTTTGCATTTTTCTATTAACTTCTTTTAGACAAAACTCAAAGTAAGTAAGATGATATATGCCCTTCCATTAATTGAGGAAACTGAGGCTCAGGGAAGCTACAACTTGTTTAAAATATGGACGAGCCAAAGCCAACTCCAAGTTCCCTCCAGACCAGTGAAGATGGTGAGACCAGGTCTTGTTCCTGGTCTTTCAGGGCTGTGGAGACTGGATGCTTCATCTTCCTTGACTCCCTCTTGCCATCTCTGAAAGGCAGGGTATGGGGAGATGTATTAGTCAGAGAAACGCTCACTAGCTGCTGAAACAAACAGCACCAAAATGTCTGACACTCACATTTCCTGATGGCCAAAGTATCATGGAGAATGAGTCATGATCCTGGTGGCCCTCGCTAAGGGTGATTCATGCACCTGAACTCCCTTTATAATGGGATTCAGAATCTCAGGTATGAAGTCAGCGAGCACAACAGCCCAGCCTTGCCTGCATGGAGGTCCAGGCTGGGGAGCACGCTCTCAACTAGGAATTCTGTCATCTCCTGACAGGCGGCAGAGTCCTTCTATTTTAGGAAGGCTTGGAGAGGGTCGTGTGGCCCATCCTTGCCACCCCACCATTCCCTGCCCATGGACCATGCACCTCAGCCTCACACAAAGTCTGCACCTGCAGCTGTGGTCATGGTCACCACATGGAGGCAAACTAAGACAGGCAGACAGTGGTCTCTGTGTTTTCCTCCAAAATCATCTTTGCAAGGTTCTTCACACTGCAGGCAGCAGCCACCCAGCCAGAACCTTAAGGACCGGCTCCCATGAGCAGCTGTCAGCCCTTCTGGACCCAGCTAAGTCCATAACAGGTGAGGTCTTGGGAACTAGCTGGACAGAGATGCCTCAGAGCCTGCTTCCAGGGTAGGGGCAAAGGATCTCAATGGAGGCTGTCCTCCTTCTCCCACCTCCCCAGCTGTCCCAGGGCTCTGGCAGCTGCTGGAGCTGCCGCTCCAACCCACATAGCAGCCAGTATCGTGCCCATGGCTCAGGATGCCCCGGAAGCCTATACCCAAACAGAGAATCTGAAGGAATATCATACTGTACTCCAGCCTGGAACCTTCTCAGCTCACAGGGAGTTGCAGGCCAGGGCTGCTCCAGGCACACACGTGCACCACCCTCCTCCTTTGTCTCAGAGGACAGCTTCCTCCCGGGCCCTTCGGGAAGTGTGCTTCTGATTCTTCAGCAGCTCCGAGGCCTGGAGGAGGTCACTACACTGGGCACATAGTAGAGGCCACTTATCTCTGCCTGTTGTCAACTCCCACGAGGTCACACTGTGCATCCTTCCTGTCCATTGCTGATGCCCCAAGCCCAGCACAGAGATGGCCTTCTGCAAATAAATGTCTGCAAAGTGAGATGCCACGATCCATTCCTCTGGACATTTTAAACAAACCACGGCCCCAGCCGTGGCCACCTTCGCCTTCCTCTGGTGGTCCCGCCCCAGCCGTGGCCGCCTTTGCCTTCCTCTGGTGGCCCCACTCTTCTCTGGCCCAGCCTGCAGCTGTCATTTGCAGCAGAGACTTGGCATCTCCCCCTGTCATCACAGAAGAATCGGTGTTTCCTCCAGCGTCCAGGCCATATGTCACCAAGGAGATGCAGAAACCACAGGGCATACGCCGGGCACCTGGTGACTGTGTAGCTGACTTGGCCCCACTGCTGATCCTGGGGACTGCGCAACCCTGGGAAGGGAGGGCCGGTGTCCTGCTACAGATGACAGAGCTGAGCCATGAAAAGGGCGAGCAGCTTGCCCAAGGTCACCCAGCTAATTTGGGAGAGCAGAGTGGGGTCCTGGGGCTGGGTCCCTTTGCTGGGTCTCTATCCATTCATCCACTCAATTCCAAGGAGCCTCTTTCCCCACCTTCCCGCCGCCCCCCTCCAGGAGATTGGCTCCAAGTTCTCAGAGTTATTCTCAGTATGAGAAGCAGAGTCATCTTTTAAAACATTCCCAGGGGAGTCACCTGCTCCAAGAAAATAATAACTCACCACATCAGACTCGAAACTGTGTGTAAGGACCGAGTACACATCTCCCAAGAGAAGCCTCGGATGCTGGAAACTGTGTTTCTGCAAATCAGGGAGTGAGGGCAGCTGCTGTGCCCAGCTCACAGCCACTTACTCCTACTTTTCCAGCTCACTCCACACTCCTGAGCAGCACTGGGGTTCAGCTCACCTGCTGTGAGCCAGACAGACAACTTGCAAGCACTTCCCCAAACCCACGGCTCTAGTTGGCCTCCCTGCCCTCTCCAATGCTCAGAGCAAGCTCAGGGGCTGCCTTGGAGTTCGCCAAGGGGCATCATGAGGTTTTAACCTCAAAGATATTACATTTGAATTCGGATCCCTTTACTCTGTTCAAACAAATTAGCCTCCCGGGACCGCAGGGCTGAGCCTCCAGCTTCTCCCACTAAGTGGAAAGACGGCTACCTGCACAGCCAGCAGGCCTGGACACTTTCTCAATTAAAAGTTGAGGACAGTCCTTCTTCCACCAAGTCTGCCATCGGGTCCCCGTCAGTCCATATCCCTTGCTGGGGGCCCTCCTGCCAAGCTTCTCTGAAATGTGTCGATTTGTATTCCACAGTTCAAGAAAACTAATCTGGATCATAAAAGCCGGAGTGGAGAACTATCAAGCTCAAAGGGTGGTTTGTGAATGAGGGCCTCTCTCATGTGAGAATTAGTCATTGATCTTCTCCAAGATGTTTCAAAGGGGAGCCTTCAATGACATGATCCAAACACATTCTGATGTGGCCAAAAGCTCAGCCCGGCAGCCAGTGCCAGCTCCGTGCACAGAGGAGAATCCCAGGCTCCTCCTGCCTGAGCCACCCTGAGGCCTGCAGGTGTAGTTGAGGCTCAAGGGATGGGCCCCCATCAGAGAGAGATGGGGAAAAAGCCCCAAAATGAACTTTCTGATTCCAGTACTCAAACACAAGCCCGGGAACGAGTCAAGTCGCAAGAGACTGCATCCATGGCTGCTTGTCTGAACCCACGTTTCCTGCTCCCTTTACTGGGTTTAACAGTGTCCCCCACAAACCAGCACCCTGAACTTAGAGAAAGTATAATTAAAAAAAAAACAGTGTCCCCCAAAGATTCACATCTACCTGGAACTCCATAATGTGAGTGTATCTGAGAATGAGGTATTCGCAGATGTAATTAGTTACGACGAAGTCAAACTGAATGAAGGTGGACCCTAACCCAATGTGACCAGTGTCCTTATAGGAAGAGAAAAGAGACACATAGGGGTACACATGGGGGAAGCCACATGGGGACAGAGGCAGAGACCAGGAGCTGGGCAAGGCCAGGAGCCAGCTCTGCCTGCACATTGATTTCAGGCTCCTGGCCTGCAGAACTGCAAGAGAATCAATTTCCGTGGTTCTAAGCCCTCCAGGTCGTGGTACTTTGTTCTAGCAGCTTCAGGAATCGAACACAGCCCCCAGACTTCCAGCATGGTCACGGACCCAGCAGGCAGAGCTGAGCAAGCCGTCTTCCACGGCCCTCCGATGGGGCTTCCTCCCAGGGCCACAGCCTGGGCTCTAGGGTCCTGCCTCAAGGTTCACGACTCATCAGTCCTGTAACCTGGGAGACATAGCATTTTACAGCCCCATGACGACACCCCGGCCATGTTCACTCTGCATTTTCTGTGTGTGCAATGCCAAGGCGGCAACTTTGAACAGGACAAGTCATCTGTCTCCACCGAGCCTGCATCCCCATGGAACCTCCTTGGGGAGCTGAAACCCAGGAGGCAAATGACTTCTGTGGAAGTCATGATGCTGAGTTCACTACTTTTTCCTCCTTGCGGCCGCTGAGCTTGACATACACCTCCATCCCCTGCTTTTCTCCAAGGAGCAGCGGGGACCTTGTGTGACTGCTCCTTGTAATGAGTCTTTGGAGGCAACAGGTCCCTGGACAGGGCCCTCGAGTCAGCCCCTCCTCCTGCCTGTCTCCCTGGATACACTGTCATTCCTTATTCCCTTGTCTGTCCTTCCGGTGGATGGAGAGCTGCCCAGGACATGGCGTGAGGCTGGGCCCAGGGGACACAGACACCATGCACAGGAGTCTGCGACTGACACCTCTCTGGAATCAAAGCCAAGAAAACACTTTCTACAAGTCACCCTGAGATCAAGGGCAGACACAGAAGAGAACTGGCCCTAATTTGCAAGTCACCCCAGTGGGCCCTCCCAGTGGGAGGCTTGATTTCTCTTAACCCCTTCATTCCTAGTCAGCTGAAGCTCCAAGGCCAGGTCCTTCCACTTAACAACCCCCCCGCTCTAAGGTTGGTGCATCATCTGATGGTTTTGATCAGCGATTTCAGGACCATCTGGCTGCCAGGGTGCTGGAAACTCTTGCCAGCTCTTGAAATAACTCAGCCTGGCTTCATTCACAAGCAAGCACAGCTGCCCTGCAGTTTTGGGTCAGGACACTGGGTTGGAGCATAGGATGAGGCAGTGGGGCCCTCAGAGCCAGGCTGGGAAGCAGCCAGGACCCATGAGGAGGGGTCAGTGCTGAGCTCCCGCCCAGGACTGTCCAGCTCCCTCAACCACCTTCCTCAGAAGCAAAGTATCCCAGCACCTCCAGCACGGCTCCGGGGTTTCCAGCCGACTTTGAACCTGGCTTGTCTCCTTCGCTGGCACAGAAGTTCTGCTCTTCACAGCCTCAGGGTTTGGCACCCCCCCCCAATGCCCCCTCAGCCCCCTTCCTCCATTCTACAGCCAGTCTCCTCTTCCTCTTCCATTCCCACAAGGAGCCTTCGGGTTCTGCTGTCCCCTGTTTCCACAGAGCCACAGTGCTGAGTTGTGCAACCTGGAAGGGAAGCCCCCCTCCCACCTCCCAACCCTCCCTCCTTCCCCAGACAGGACCGCCCCATCCTCTTCCCAACCTGTCAGCGTGGTGAACATCTAATCAAATCCACCCTCCTAAAATGTCTGTGGATGGCAAAGGTAGAGTATGAAAGTGGACCCAGGGCATGAACCCAAGAGGTGAACTGTGTGAATTAGAGGGGCTGCGTGGGCCAGTGGGGTGAGGCTATGGGCAGGAGGGCCTTGTGGTATCCTAAAAATCTCACCATCTCCTCATCACATACGACGGTCAGAAGGACCTCAGAGTGAGAGGGCCCTGAGTTCAAATCCTGGCATCCCAGCTCAATGGCCCTGGGACCCCCATTCACCTTCTAGGCCACCTCCATGATGATGGGGGCACCCTAGCTTCTTGCTCACACAGGCAGGATTTAATAAACTTCCAAGCGCTGCCTCCTGTGCTTTGCGAACCTAGGAGCACACACAGATGTAAAAGGCATCTTCACTCACTTCCCGAGCTTTTCCTGAGAGTCCATGCGGTGTGCCAGGCATGACTTAGACCCAGCGGTGCATAGCCCTCCCCTATGTCACCCCTGCCCAAACAAAGGCTCTCCGGATGGGTCTCTGCAGTGGGATCAAAGGCCTGGCTTCCCAGTGCAATCCTGGAGGCAAAGAGCTAGAAGATGAACCTTCTTCAGATCTGAATTGCCCCAGAGCAAAATGGCAACTGGGAAAAATGAGTTCCAAAGAGGTGGCAGTAACGAGAGGGCTCCTAGAACAGAGTCGTGGCTCAGGACCGGGACAAGACAAAGGGCCTTGGTCTGCCATATGTCCTGGTGCCTTTCAAGATCCCAGACGGAACCTCCTACTCTTTAGGAATCCCAGGTGGTCTTGAGCCTTTGGCATGGCACATTGCAGGACCTGCTATCCCTGCACTTTGCAGCGGAACCATCTCTGAATAATTCACAGGCTTTATTAAGTCAGGTCTCACAGACCTAAATCCTTGTGGATCTCTAATCAAATTATGGCAAAGTGGATGCCGTTAAGCTCTTATTAGCAGTAATGGTATTTTAAAATAATAGAATATTTTCGAGGTGTGTGATGGAGTCTTTAAGTACTTTTGGCATGTCAGCTTTCAGCTAGCATCTGTAGTTCCCTCCGGCCATTAGTTATGCAGATAATCAGAGCAATAGTCAGCTTCAGCTGCAGGAACAAACAATCCCAGCATCTCAGGGGCTGACCACAAATGGTTGTTTCTTCCTCATGCACACCATGGCTGAGACCGGCTGCCGCCCTGCTCTCCTCCACTGGGCTCTGTTGGGATCTGCGTGTCTTTCCTTTCCTAAAACTCAGGCTGAAGAAGTGCCCAGACCTGGGGCCCACTGTTCTCAGGAGCAAGACAGGTGGGGCCAAACCACCTGAGCACGCTTAAAGTTTCTGCTGGGAGCAGGCTTGTCACAGCCGTTCATGTTCCTTAGCCAAAGCAAGTCCCATGGCTGAGCCCAAAGTGAAGTGTGGCACGAAAGTCCACTCTGCCTTCAGATGAGCTGGGCATGAAGGGAGGTGTTATGGGTCCATTATGTCCCCCTAAAAGATACAATGAAGACCTAACTCCAAAGACCTCAGAATGTAATCTGAGTTGGAAACAGGACCATTGTGAATGGTCCCTAATCCGATGTGACTGGTGTCCTTATATAAAGGGGAAATGTAGGCCGGGCATGGTGGCTCATGCCTGTAATCCCAGCTCTTTGGGAGGCCAAACCAGGTGGATCACAAGGTCAAGGGATGTAGATCATCCTGGTCAACGTGGTAAAATCCCATCTCTACTAAAGATACAAAAAAGAGTGTGGTGACAATCACCTGTAGTCCCAGCCACTCAGGAGGCTGAGGCAGGAGAATCACTTGAACCATGGAGGCGGAGGTTTCAGTGAGAGGAGACAGTGCCCCTGCACTCCAGCCTGGGCAACAGAGTGAGACTCCCCCATCCCTAAAAAAAGGGGGAGATACAGACACAAATGTGCACACAGGGAGAATGCCATGTGAAGATAAAGGCAGACATAGGAATGATGCTTCCAGGAGCCAAGGAGCACCAAGGAATGCCTGCAGCCTCCAGCAGCTGGGGAGAGGCCTGGAACAGAGGCACCCTCACGGCCTCGAGAGAACCAACCCTCCCACACCTTGATCCCGGATGTCCGGCCTCCAGCACTGAAAGAGAATCGGTGTCTATCACCGAAGCCAAGGGTCCCCAGCCCCTGGGTCATGGACTGGTACCAGTCTATGGCCCATTAGGAACCAGGCTGCACAGCAGGAGGCGAGTGGCAGGTGATCAAGCAAAGCTTCATCTGTATTTACGGCCACTCCCCGTGGCTCACATTCCTGCCTGAGCTCCGCCTCCTGTCAGATCAGTGGCAGCATTAGATTCTCGTAGGAGCGCGGACCCTATTGTGAACTGTGCACTCGAGGGATCTAGGCTGCTCGCTCCTTATGAGAATCTAATGCCTGATGATCTGTCACTGTCTCCCATCACCCTTAGATGGGACTGCCTAGTTGCAGGAAAACAAGCTAGTTGCAGGAAAACGGATTCTACACTATGGTGAGTTGTATAATTATTCTGTTACATATTATAACTTAATAGAAATAAAATCCACAATAAATATTATGCACTCGAATCATACAGAAACTATCTGCCTACCCCCAATTCATGGAAAAATTGTCTCCCATGAAACTGGTCCCTGGTGCTAAAAAGGTTGTGGACCGCTGGTCTAAGCCACCCAGTTTGTGGCACTTGATTATGGCAACCCCAGGAAACTAATAACGGAGGAAATAAGTAATTGGGAGAAAATAATACCAGAGGCCACTGATGAGTGCCCAGGAAAGTCTCCAACATGCTAAGGGCATCTGCATTGCCAGCGCTGGGGCTGCTAAATGCCACGTGTGCCTCGGGGCGTGGTTTTCCTCTCACGTCTGCTTCCTGCCAGCGTGAGTCTGCGTGGCTTTACCCGACAGCTTCTGATCTCCTAACAGGGAGTTTGGGGGGCAGGAGCTGCCATTTCAATCTCGTGTTATGACTGGCAGGTAGTGGCTGCAGTTTTTAATGTTGCAGGTGTTCTGACGGCTGCCCTGGGCACTCTAAGACAATTCCATTGTTGGTGCCCCTACCTCTTCTATGGAGAAGCTCAGGGACTCACTGGGAACACACAAGAGGCAAGGGCTCCAGAGAACAAGTGGATGTTGAAGTCACACAGATCTGCATCCAGACCAAGCTCTGAGGGTAAGCGGAGAAAACACCCTTGCCTCGTCTCTTGCACTGAATGCAGCTGTGAGCCCTGAGCAGAATGCAGGCAGCAGCCCCTCCACAGACAGAGGCAGACTGAGGATGAGGGCCAGGGTTCAATACCCTATTGAGCCAACAGTGAGGCTACCATTTTATTTTCCTCAGGTGTCCCTCAGTCTAGACTCAGCACAGCCTCATAACCCACAATCAACATCATGTGGACAGGGGGGGCTACAGAAAAGCCCTCTAGTTCTGGTCTGCAGAGGGAGTCCCTAACATTCAGGGAAAGCAGGGGAATCCCCCTCTCTTTTCTCTCCTTTGTTCTTTCGTGCCCCAATCCCCAGGCAATCCCACTGTGGCAGTAACACTGAGAGCAGGGGCAAGAGCCCACAGGAGCCTAAAACCGCAAGACAGGAGAGGCTCCCTCTCTGATTGGAGGTGGGTGCTGTGGTCCTCAGAGAGTGGGACAAACCCCCATTGCTTTTATTCTTTCTTTGTCCTCCTGCCATTTGGCCCCAGGCAGGATTAGTTGCAGGACATACACGGCAGAGCTGGGTTTAAATAAAGCTGAAAGCAGAGTTCTCAGGAATCAGAAAATTCCAGGGAGACGGCAGAGAGGGAGAGCCTGGGAAACTTCTAGGCTTATTTCTAAGCTGCACATGTGTAGATCTGATCCTATACATTGTGAAAAAGGACTTTGAGATCTGAACTAAGAGACAGACTAGCTCCTGGGTCCCAGGCTGGCCACCGAGTGGCACACAGGCAGGACAGATCCAAATACAAAGACTGAAAACAAAACTGGTGCTGAAACCACGACCCTCAGCAGGCAGGGCATAACTAGTGGCTTCAACATAACTAGATGAGAGCTGACCAAATTAACAAAGATATCGACATTCTCAATAAGATTTAATTATGACCCAGAGACCCATAATGCATGTTCAGAATATCCAGGATGCATCCAAAATCACTCAGCATCTAAAGACCCAGAAACAACTCAATTCCCCCTCCCCAGAAAAGACAATTTAATAGACACAGATGCCAAGGTGACACAGACGTTGGCATTTTCGTACAGACTTTAAAGCATCTACTATAAAAATTATCCCACAAGTAAAAGGAAACTCTCTTGCAACCAATAGAAAGTAAGGAAATTTCTGTAAAGAAATAGAAGAGGCCGGGCGTGGTGGCTCAAGCCTGTAATCCCAGCACTTTGGGAGGCCGAGACGGGTAGATCACGAGGTCAGGAGATCGAGACCATCCTGGCCTACACGGTGAAACCCCGTCTCTACTAAAAAATACAAAAAACTAGCCAGGCGAGATGGCCGGCACCTGTAGTCCCAGCTACTCGGGAGGCTGAGGCAGGAGAATGGCGTAAAATCGGGAGGCGGAGCTGGCAGTGAGCCGAGATTGCGCCACTGCACTCCAACCCGGTCGACAGAGCAAGACTCTGTCTCAAAAAAAAAAAAAAGAAATAGAAGATAAAAACCAAAACCTACATAATCACAGTAATAATAAAAAAAAAAACACTTCATTGAGTAGGCTCAATAGCGGAAGAAAGACAACAGAGAAAAGAGTCAGGGAACATGAAAATATCTCAGTAGGAAATTATCTGACCTGGACAACGAGTGAAAAGAGGTGGAAAAAAATCAACAATGACTCAGGGACCTGTGGAGCAACAGCAAACTGACCTCTGACTCTTCGCTGCCCTAGTGTTATTGGAAACGTTTCCAGACTTCCCTGAACCTCAATTTCCTCCCCTCTAAAGTAGTGGGTAACTTTTCATTTCAACAGACATCGTCTCATTAAATCCTCATAACAGCCAACTTACATAGGTATAGGTAATAGTACCTTCATTTTACAAATAAGGAAACTGAGGCTGAAAGTGGTTAAAAATCTTTACCCAACTCAGTGTCACTGACACACCAGCCGCAGAACCCACATTGCTACTCTTCATGGCCATCCTCCTTCCTTCAGTAAACACCCATGCTGCTGTGTGTGGGGTGATGGATGATGGGCAGGCATCCATTTGGCACATTGAGACAGGAGATGTGTGGAAACCTTAGTTGCCTGAATTCTAGTCCTTGCTTTGACACAAACCAAAAGCATGACTCAGAGAAAGTTACCTCCGCTCCCCCCATCTCAGCTAAGCTTCCTCATCTAGAAAATTGAAGCACTGGATTCTATTATCCTGAAGGTCATTGCCAACTCTGGCAGTTAAAGATTGCCATCATCTTCCTCCAGGGACTTGCAACTCTTTCCTGAGTGTAGCGTAGGTCCATGCGCCAGTCACAAAGGGGACGGTGCTGTCCTGAGTGCTGAAGGAGAGACTCCTGCAAGCCTTGGGAGCCGGCAAGTTTTCTGAGCAATGCCTTTCCCTGGGGCTTCCTCCAACCTTTTCGCATGAGCTCCACTGAAAGCTGACTCTGTTTATGAGCACATTTCATGCTGGAGGGGGTTGTTCAGGTTAATCCATTTTATCTCTCAAACTCCTGCCTCTTTCAAGTGTGCTTAAGACTTCTCTGCCCAGTCTTGAAATGCTGCCTTCCAGGCTGTTTGTGCTTTCAACCATATTCTTCCCTGCCTTTGCCCAGCTGCAGTTCTCTAAGTCCTTCCTCTGCAGGTCATATGGCCCTTGAACATTTACCTATGAGGCTACAGTCTGCCAAGTCGGCCAGTCTGAGGGACCCTTAGGTTTATCTGCGACAGAAGAAACCTACTCATGCTCTGCATCTTTCTTTGAAAGGTTTTCTGGGCCCTGTATCAGGGGAAAAGGTCAGGGACACTACAGATCAAGCTTTAAATTCAAGTGGGCAGCACCTGGCTTCTCAAAGCACAGGCTTTCTGAGATCTCCAAGCCAGATGACTGGACTAAGTTTGAGAACCAAAGAGGAAATATACATGGAATGAAGAATGCGACGTCTCAGTCAGGAGAGTGGGAGATGGGTATTGTGAGTATCAGCTAGCCACGTGCCCAGAGGTTTTCATCTCCCCACTTATTCCTTCCCTTCTGAAGTGATGCCTGAAATAAACCCATCTCCAGCCCACTAAAGCTAAAATAGAGTTTTCTGAAGGATCTTGAGGAATCTCACCAAATTCGAGGACGAGTTAATGGGAAGAGCAGGGATTATTATGGGCTTCAGGAATGGCTTGATCCAGGAGTCAGAGTGTTTGGGTCACCTCTTGAAATACCTCATGCTTCTCTGTGCACATCTGTTTCAGTTCCTGCTGCAGATTGGTCCTTTTTTTTTCTTCCCAGACTCATGGAAGACACTCTGGACTCCAACAGCTTTGGTGTTTGATGTGTTACTGTTTCAGCCACCCAAAGAGAGACTGTTTCAAATTTCCCTGTCTTTCCCAAATCCAAAGCTGCCATAGAAGGGATGTGATGGCCTAGCTTGGGTCAGGCACTCACTGCTGGACCAATCAACTATTGCCAAGGGGGTAGTATTGTTCTTGGAGTCCTCTGTGTGCCACTGAAGGGTAGGGCAGGGTTGAGATAGGAACAAGAGGGGCAGAGACTCAAGAGCTGGCACACACAGGCACTTCTTAGCAATGCACCACACACCCTTCCTTGCTCCTGACTGTGAGAATGGCCTCTGAGGTGGGCATTGGTGATTAGCAATCTGTTTCAGAAATTCCTGAAGCTGATCAGGTCCTCCTGACACCCAGAGTCCTCCTCTCTGCCCTCCATGGCTTCCTTGTGCCTCCTTCACACCCACCATCACCCGCAACCTGAAGTAGGTTGGATTCCACTCACACAGCAGGCTGGAGACACTCTCAACTCTCCTTTCCCCACTCGGTCAGCACATTCCTGCAGCCTCTTCATCCTCCAGCTCTGGACCCAGGCACAGAGATCCAGGCTGGGCCAGAACTCATTTTTCACCCTCCTCGCCAGCTAGTCATCCTCATGAGATGCTCTCCTCGTCCCTTACCTTCCCATGCCAGGGAGTTTATTTTAGGAATCTCTCACTCCGTGAGGGATTCGTCAAGGCTCCCCCAAGAGCCTTTTTCTGGTGCATTTGGATCTCGATTTAAGGAACAGCCGCCCTGACTGACACATACTTTCATCAACTTCTTTTTCATTTGTATTGAATTCCATTTTCCCTTGGGCTTACTTTCAAAGAAGCTTTATCATCTCTTCTGCTGGATCTTTACCTGAATATGTCCTGATATTTCTGCTGTGAGGTCTTTAGTCTGCCCATTCCATCTGCCACATCTCTGAAGAACACAAATGTGCCTGTGCACCGAAGGAACTCCCAGTTTATAGGCAGGAGTCATTGGGAAAATAGAGGATCTTGTATTCATGTGAGTTTCTGCCCACATCCTCTTCACGGCCCTAGAAGTTTCCACATGCTAATGACAGGTTTTTTCTTTTCTAAACACCAAGTCACGTGAGCTAGGTGACTCGTCTGCGCTCAATTACTCTTGGAGAAAGATTAATTGTTTCCGAAAGGTCTCTGGGACAGAGACGTGATGTGCCACCCGGGTTTTTCTCAAACAGCCCTTCCAGCTCAAAGATAGTGCTGTAAATTCAGCTAAAGGGGCACCTGCTCTGTGTCTGAGGATTTAACCTGCATTGCTAGATGCCTGGGGGGCAGTCTGGTCTCTGAGTAATGCAGACGTATCCAATGTGTAGACACCATCAGCCCATGGAAGGCCCCATCCTCTTGGTCACCTGCTTTGTGACACATATTTCCTGCGGACAGACCTTTGCCTATGAAGCCAAAAGTGAGTCTCTGCTGCTTTCCATTGAAGTCGATACATGGCAGGGCCTGGCCCTCCACAGGCTCCTATGCCAGCAGGTGCAGATAAAGCATACAGATATTTCACATGGTTCAACGTCTTGCTTGGCAGGAACTCAGAAGAGGAAGACCTTGCCCTTCGCCTAAGAGGTCAGGGAAACCTTCAATGGGGCATTCGTTTTAAACTGGTCTTGATGCAAAGGCCTGAAAAAGAAAGAGAAAAGATGGTCCAAGAGGACTTTTCTCCTAGTGCTCAACCTTGGTGAGTCTTCATTGGAAAAATGCCGGAGCCAGGAATTAAACAGGATTACATAAGCATGCTGAGAATATCGAAAGACTCGGATCTACTCCTCCTTGTGAAGTTTCTGAGGAGTGTCAAACAAAAATAGAGGGTTTTGATACCATCCAGGAACAAGAATCCATCTCTTCCAGACGGTCTTTCTCGAATTCTCTATATTCCCACAGTCTCTCCCTTCTTGAAACACCTGAGGGTCCCCACTGAGGTTTCAGAACTTCCTGCTAGGAATGGTAACTGTTTGCTGTGGCTACATTTAACCTTCCTAGTCAGATTTTAAGTTTTGTGACAAAGCCTGGGCCTGATTCCTTTTTAACACAGACACGTGTGCATGAGCTCACATTTACAGACACGGGTCCCAGTCCGGCCTTGTATTATCCATCACCTTTCCAAAGGTAAGTGGTAGAAAACCCAACCCAACTGGCATTAGGGAAAAGGGGAATTTATGGTGTTTGCTTAAAGGAGAAATCTGAGGTAGTCTTGCTTCGTTGCTTCAGGTGTGGCCTGACCTCAAGGCTCTGCAGAACTGTTTCTCTCTAGCTCTTGGTTTTTCCTTCCCACTGTGTTGATCTCATTGCCCCACTCCAGTTGGTGGCACTGATTCTTCAGGCTTCTGTCACCTTAATATTCCAAGTTCCAGGACAAAAAAAAAAGAAAAAAAAATGCATACCCCTTCCCAAGAGGCTGAGGCTCAGTCTCACTGCATCTGGCCGACTGTGACTGGAGCACACGCCCACTCCAAAGGCTTCACTGTGGCCATGAGTGTGATGCTCTGGTGGACCAGAACTCCGTCCCATGTCTGGTCCTGGAGCCAGAAGTAGCAGCAAGTTCCTGCAAGCATCGGCACTGAGAATGGGAGAGGGGCGACTGCCCAGATGGATGTGAGCGTCCTGTCACCAGGGCGAGTGGATGGCGGGGGACAAAGTCAAGTTCTCTGCAGGCATCGCCAAGTGCCACTTTCCTGCAAGGAGTCCCAGAGCTCCCCAGTCTCCCAGCTGGTCACTCCACAGGGCACTCCCCCACTCTTCCCACGAACCCCACAGAGCTGTGCTCATCTTGGAGTCTGAATGGACTTCCAGCTTCCCATTGCCAGGAGCACCAGGCCAGTGGCAGGCTGAGTCCAACAGGTCCCTGCTCCTGAGGCCTGGCTGGTCACCTGGAAGCTCAACCCTCCCCGCTCAGCACTGGCTGTGTCACCCAGTTCTCGGCCGAAGCTACCTTATGTTTAACTCCGCTCGTCAGCCGGCCCCTATTTTCTCATGAAGTCCAGGCTCTTTACGGCTTATTAATGTTTATTCAGTCTGTTTAAAGTACACTGCTACTCTTAGAGACTCATTGCTCCTCTCTACAGAATTTAATTCCCGGAACAGCCTCTTCTGGTCCCAAGGAAGCCGCCCCAGGCAATCGGAGGCCGAGACTGAGCCTGCTGCTGCCGGGTAATGAGCCGCAAAGCCATTTAACTGGGGCACAAGGAAATCTGAAAACTCGTGGGGCCCCAAAGCTGCTGGCGCTGTGCTTTCTTGTCACTGCCATCAGGCATGCGTCCTCTCCCTCCTCCTGCCCTGTCTTCCCGCCCACTCGCTGAGAGAGGCCAAGACCTGGGGAATATTTGAGAGGTTGGTTGCGTGGCCTCAGATGATGGGAGATGTCCAATCCCCAGGCCCGGCCTCTTGCCAGCCACCCACATGTGCTCCTTGTTTTAGAAGTCAAGGCAGGGCTGGCTGGCAGCTAGTGTGAGCTGAGGCCCTCGGGGAAGCCGTCGTCTGCACCCTGGCTCTGCCTGCTGATGCTGTGGGAGCAGATGCCCAGCCTGGTGCATGTGGGCGCTGGAATCCAGCAGGCCTGTGAGGTGAGGAAAGCCAGGCTCACTCCAGCCTCCTCAGCCACATGGCCCACACTTACAGGGAGCTTGGTAATGGCTACTTCATAAGGAGCTGGGAAGAAAAATGAGGGCAGAAGGGAAAAGGCCTCAAGGAAGTAGGAGTCACCACCGTCTTCTGGGGCCCCACTGACCAGGGAGAGGAAGCCAAAGTGCAGGAACCGATCCACTCACAAAGCAGACGCATGACCTGGCACTGCAAGTGCACGGATCCAAACAGAGGGGGACGGACCAGGCCAGATCTTCCCATGACCTTTAGCCCCAGAGGGACTTGTGCTCCAAATTTCGGAGCACCCGTAAGGTGCCTGCAACAGATGATGTGTAAGACTCTGCCCCCACCCCAGGGCACATGGAATCCACTCGGGGACTGCCCCAGGCTAAACTGTGTCTCTGTCAAATTCATACGCTGAAATTCTAAACCCCAGTTCCTCAGCATGGGGCCTTCTTTGGAAATAGGGTCATTGCAGATGTGATTAGTGAAGTGAAAATGCTGTCATTAGAATGGACTTTAACTCAGTATGACCAGTGCCTGTATAAAAAGGGGAGATTTGGATACAGACACGCATAGAGGGGAGATCACGAGAAGATGCAGGGAGAAGACGGTGCCTACAAGCCAAGGGGAGAGACGGGGGGCAGATTCTCCCTCCAGCCTCAGAAGGAACCAACCCCGCTCATACCTTGATCTTGGACTCTCAGCCTCCAGAACCTCAAGACAATAAATTCCAGTTAAGCCACTGTGTGTGTGTGTGTGTGTGTGTGTGTGTGTGTGTGTGGAGGGTGGGGGGGGGCGGCGCGCTTTGTTCTACCGGCCCCAGGACACTAACACAGAAGAAAATGGGAGCCCCCGAAAGAGAGAACTCACTGCCTGGGTGCCAGACCGAGGGCAGGTGCACAGAAGTGGTGCCAAGGAGCACCTTGTTCCCTGAGAGCTGCCCTCCTGGCCACACAGAAGACTCCTAAGCCCAGGAGGAGGGGAAGAGGCTGGGAAGGTCAGACCTGAACAGCCCTACCTGCTACAGGTGAGGATGGTGACCCAGCTGTCCTCCTGGCTTGACCACTGATGCCAGACCCTCTCCACTTGTAAATGCCCCCTCCCTCTCCACCTGCCCTTTAAGATCTTGCCCATTCCAGCCTCTCTGTCTTCATAGACCCCAAATACCCTAATGACCATAAGACCCTGTTCCCTTCCTCTCCTGGTCATTTATACTTCGTGATCCCACTGGCTTCCAGGGAAGACTTAATAAGGTGTTGGTGACAGTGACACCTCTGTGCCAGTTTCCAGAGCCGAGCTCGATGTTCATTTCAGCAGGTGGTTCCCAGCCCCTGAGCCTGAGTGGATGGGGACGATTCACTGGAAACCATTTTCCTGGCCATGGGTGCCTTCTCATTTCCCAGTGCTCACGCCTTCAGGTGGTTTTGCAAAGGCGTCCTTCCCCTGGCCACAGGAGATGTGATCCATGTTCATGTGACCAGAAGCAGAGACCAGCAGCTGCCTCCCAAGGAGGGGAACCGTTGTCCAAGACCTGAACCTATGCCACTGTGCAGAGAAACAAGTGGGGCCGGGCACTGGCCACTCCAGAGGATACATCAGGTTGAAGGCTGAGCTCCCTCTCAGATCCTGATATGGTTGGAGGGGTCAAGCTCTGCTGGCAAAATTGAAATCACCCCTTACAGCTGCCTGATGGAGGCCTTCGGTGGGTACTTAGAGCCCTCTTCCCTCATGTCCTTTCTGAGAATAGTGTTCCTCCAGCCATGCAGGCCTGGCCTCCCTGCTTTGATCCAGAACAGGCCCATCTCAGGGGATACCTGGCCTTTGTTCCTGACCACAGCCCTGGAGAGGGAGGGCACAGCTTCTTTTCAGGCATTCCAAGGAGAAAGGGAGGTGACTGGCATGCCCGTGGTCCTCCGATGGGCCCTGCCCGGTGTGCCCAGCTGCAGCAACAGCAGAGGGTGGATCAGTATTGGGCTCGGGCAAGCTTTGTGGTCTAGGACAAAGCACTTCACCTCTCTGAGCGCTGGCTTCCTCGCTGTTAAAAATCTTCAATGCACGTGCTTCTGTGTGGATCGCATGAGGGTTGAATGAGCTCCTATAGGCAGCAGCTGCTCCCAGGACACAGCTCAATGTTTGTTCTCACCTTCTTACTTAGAAACATCATCCCAGCTCTATGTGGGGCATCAGTGAATCCCCTAATGCACACCTTGTATTTCCCAGCTGACTGAATGCTGACTGATGGAACATGAGCAGGAGTGGTATGAGTCACTTCTGGGTGCAGGATCTGGGTGTGCCCTCCTCCTGGCCCCTGTGCAGCTGTAATGCTGGAAGTATTAGTGGGACTTCCAGGAATGCCCCTTAAAGGGAAATAATCAGGTGGAAGGTGCCCTTGTTTTGTCCTCTTCCCTCCACTCCTTCGTTTTTCTCTTTGGCTAGAATAAGAATGTGATGGCTGGAGCTCCAGCATCTTTTTTGGCCCATGAGGTAACATTAAGAATGGAAGTATTGCATGACATGGCAGAAGTACAGAAAGATATTGAGTCCCTGAAGACAGCAAAAACCCTGAGGCAGCCCTCTCACCTGCCTCTGAAGCTCCTATGTACTTAAGCTAGTGCTATTTTAGGGTTTCTGATATGTGCAACCAAACTTTATCCTAACTTTTGTGATCTACAAAGCCAGGTGCACAGTGCCCAGCGCATAGTATGCACTGATTAAATGAAAGTGACTATTAGTAGGTTGGACCCATGACTCCATCCTGCCTCTGGTTTAGAAATTTAGAGCCATTCCCATGCATCCTGCACACGTTCCCATCAGTTTCTCAAGATTAGCTGCTGCTCAATTAATACGTGGGGTTTTCTTTGTGTTGTGTGTCTAGCCACACGCTGGCATCTGCAGTAAACCTCCTTTCACAGTTTACAAACTGTGCCATTTGATTCTTAACTAAAATCATGCAGCTCTCAGAGGGTTGCAGCCTCACCTGCCAGCTGAGGAAACGGAGGCCCAGAGAGGTCAATCTGCTGATCCAAGGCCACCCCAACCCAGAGAAGCCCGTCATGGCAAGTGTGGGTCTTGGTGCTCTGACTCCGTCCTCAGGCCTTCTGTCCTGCACTGCTATAGCCCCTTCCGTGGGATCCTGACCTCAGGGAGTATTGTAAACAGCAAACGCTCAATGTGTGCAAGCCGAGTCAAGGCCAGGGGGCAACAGGGACACAGGGAGCCATCCAGGCAAACAGGGCAGGAAGGACAAGAGTGGCTCAGAACAGCCCTGAGGACGGCATGGCCTTGGGCTGGGAGGGGATAGCGGGACTGTCTGAGGGCCAGAATCCTCTCTCCCAGGAAGTAACAATCGCCCCTCTTGGGTCTGCAGCTATTTAAAATCCTTGACTGCACCGTACATCCACGGCCTCGGCATCCAGGCTTATTTTCACTCCACTTCTCCAAAGCCCTGGCGGGTTTCTCTAATCACATTCAGAGTCTGGGGTGGGGGGTAACCCCTGCAGCCTGCACACGAAGGTGGGGGTGCTTTGTCCCCCCAATGAGCTGCCTACCCCACCCCTCACTCTTGAAACCACTCATGGGAGTCAAGCTGCCCGAGGAAGGGCTGGAGGTGTGGATCCTGTCATTCCGACCTCTGCATCTCACAGTCAGCCCCTTGAGAGCCTTGCAGGAAAACCATCTGATAGAAAGGCCATGGGAGGACCATGATGCATTTGAAGGAACTACCCTAGACAGGCCAGCTCTTTCTAAGGGGAGTTTGGGCAAGGAAATATGGCAAGAGAGTATGGAGATGAATGACAGCAAGAGAGTATGCAGATGAATGACATCCCTTTTAAAGTTTCAAGGTACCACTCTCTTCCTACCCTGGAAAGGAAAGCCCCCGGGCCAGTGTCTGGTGCACAGAAAGGACCCCGTAGCTGCCGGCTCTGCCCACTGTTCTGTGTCATTGCTGAGCAACTTTTGTGCTTCCACAAAACCTAGAAGGTGAGGGCTTGAAAACCATCACTTCTGTGGATGCAATTGTGCATGTGTCTGTTGCCAGGTTCACTGGCTCTGGGGCTTTTGAAAACTCCATTGTGAGTCTCCTCCAAGATCCTGGAGTGCTGCAATGCTGCCTGCACCTCTAGTTCAGGTGCAAGATCGGCTTTTGGCATGTATGTTTGGGATAGACACCCCAGTGGGAACTGGGGCTCTGGTATTGCTGACAGCTTCCCCCTTTCCTCTCCCATGAACTGGCAGTGAAGGAGAGGTTAGCAGATGAGCATCGCAACTGGAAGCACAGCCCCTCCGCCTGTCTGAAGGGAGAGAATGATTCACTCTGACCTCAGCAGCCCCAGCACTGGGTTTGTGAAGACAGTAATTCTAATACAGTTTTGTTTCCTTTCATCAGCGTGTTCCTGTTTCTGACCTTTGACACTGCCCGAACTTCAATCAGATCTTCAGAAACCTGCCTCTCTTCTGTACATCAAAAGCACAGACAGGCTGATGGGGACTTAGGGCACTCAACACATAGGAAAATCTTCCCGGCTACAGTCTCCCATCATTTGCAAAGCTGGCAGTGAGACAAGATGCTCCAGCCACTGTGTGGCTATCAGACTCCGGAGTCAGAGCTCCATGCCATGGAGAAAATATAGGAGGCCCTTGGAGGTTGTCGGGCAAATGGGAAGATGAATCTCACACTTAGAAGAGACTGGCATCAGCCCCCACACTTCTGAGATGCCTTGAGCCTTTCGGGACAAATGCATGAGGAATCAGTTCAGTAAGGTGCGTGCAGGGTAGAGTGAAGTACAGACCCACAGGATGTGGTTCCAGGTGGAGGACATTTTCTAGCAGCAATTTAGATGCTGTACCGTATAAGGGGCAGCCAAGATGGAGTGACGGGGTCAGGTTACACCCTGGCTGAAACAACCTGACCAAGTATATGAAGCAACAGTTTTCAGGACACTGGACATCAGGCAGTGAAGGACAGTGGTCCCCGAGAAATGATAAACACCAGACTGTAAGCCCAAGTTCACCACCTGGACAGAGTTTCCAGGCAGCAGCACGGGGAGGGGGATGCAGGCAGATCCCTCAGCCTCTCTGAGTTGAGGAGACTCTGCTAAAAAGTCCAGGAAGGCAGAGGCGGCTGCATCAATCAGACTGCCAGAGACAAGAGAGAAAGCAGAGACCTGCAGATTGGCTGAGGTCTCCCTAACATCTCGTATTGAGTACTTGCCAATGGATGGCAGTGAGAGAATGACTTGAGGCCAGGGGGAAAAATCCCTGAAAGAATTAGAGGGGAATGATTCTAGAGCTCCAACCAGATCAAGAATAGTGCCTGCTCCCACAAGCCAGCCTGGGAAACCTCATAATTGATGAACATAGGGGAGAACACTCAGAGGGCCTATGCCTTGGTTATGCCTTGGTATTGGGGCAAAATAGTCCTCAATGAAACAGTACCCTAAGCCCGCGTACGAAAGCTTGAAAGCAAGACCAAATAGATCAAACTGTTTCCAAGTAACACAACCACATCCTGGAAAAAAGCACAAGCGTATTTATAGGAACACAAAAATATACAGCATGCAATAAGGCAAAATTCAAATGTGTGGCATCCAATCAAAACTTATCAGACATGCAAAGAAGCAGGAAAATATTACCCAGAGATAACACAAATTATAGAATTAGTAGATGAAAACATTAAAACAGTTGTTATAACATTATCCTGTGTGTTCAAGAAGCTAGAGGAAAGAGACTGAACACAGTCTCAGTATATACAGATACAGGAGGAAAAATACCAAATCAGACTTATAGAGATGAAAACTACAATGTCAGGTCTGAAAAACTACACTGGATGAGATCAATAGCATTTTATATATATATATATATAAAAAATAATTTTATATATTGTGTGTGTGTGTGTGTGTTTGTGTATAAATTTGAAGGCATAGAAATGTAAGCCACCCCTAAGGTCATGGGAAGGGGGCTGAAAATAATACACAAAGTATCAATGGACCATGAGACAATTTCAGTAGCCTAATATGGATGCAATTGTAGGTCTTATTTTTACAAACTGATCAAAGAGGGAGGGTGGATAGGAAACGTGTAAAGGAATACTGGCCTAAATATTATTCAATTTGATGAAAACTACCAAGAAGCTCAATGAACCCCAGGCACAAGTGTACTAGTCCAATCTCACACTGCTATGAAGAAATACCCGAGACTGGGTAATTTATAAAGAAAAGAAGTTTAACTGACTCACAGTTCTGCATGGCTGGGGAGGCCTCAGGAAACTTACGATCATGATGGAAGGCACCTCTTCACAGGCAGGAGACAGAATGAGTGCCAGCAGGGGAAATGCCAGATGCTTATAAAACCATCAGATTTCTTGAGAACTCACTCACTATCACGAGAGCAGCATGGGGGAAACCACTCCCATGATCCAATCACCTCCCACCAGGTCCTTCCCAGGACACGTGGGGATTGTGGGATTCCAATTCAAGCTGAGATTTGGGTGGGGACACAGTCAAACCATATCAACAAGCAACATGACAAAAATGACACCAAGGGATATCATAACCAAACTGCAACCAGAGAAAATGACAAATTATGTGTAGAAATCATAAAAAATTATTTGTATAATTTTTATACAAATTGTGTACAAATCTTTTGTACAGATTATGTGCATGTTATGTACAAATTAAAAATTTTAAAGCAAGAGTTCACTGACAATATGAAACCTACAAGAAACTTCTTTCAAGTATAAAGACACAGACAGGTTAAAATTAAATGGATGCAGAAAGACATACTAACCATGAGAAAGCTGGGGCGGCTATACAAATATCAGATGAGTAGATTTTAGAGCAAAGAATATTAATATAAGGATAAAGGAAGTCACAATCTCTTGATTGTGAAGTCAGTTCCTCAAGGTGACATAACAACCCTAAATATCCATATACCTAATTAACAAGCTTCAGAAGGCCTGAAGCAAAAACTTAAGGAGCTGCAAGAGAGAGACAAATGGCAATTATAGTCAACACCCCTTTCTCAATAATTGGTGGAACAAGTAGACAGAAAATCAATGAGGATATAGAGTATCACTATCACCTGGGTTGATCTACTTAGCATTTAAAAGGCACTCCATCCAACAACAGCACCATGCACGCTCTTTTCAAGCTTGCATGGAAAATTTGCCAACATAGACCATATTCCCATTCATAAAACAAGTTTCAATGAATTTCAAAAGATACGAGTTGTGGTGCGATAGAGTCTGGATGTGGCCCCCTCTAAATCTCGTGCTGAAATGCCATCAGTGTTGGAAGTGGGGCCCGGTGGGAGGTGACTGGATCATGGGGCAGATCCCTCATGAATGGCTTGGTGCCATCCCCTTGGTGATGAGTGAGTTCTCCCTTAGTGAGTTCACCTGAGATCTGGTTGTTTAAGTGTGTGGCACCTCCCCCTTCTCGCTTACTTCCACTTTCCTCATGTGTGATGTCAGCGCCCCTTTGCCTTCCACTATGATTGTAAGCAGCCCAAGGCCTCACCAGCAGCTGAGCAGATGCTGGCACCATGCTCCCTGTACAACCCACAAAGCCATTAGCCAATCAAACCTCTTTTCTTTATGAATGATTCAGTCTCATGTACTTCTGTATAGCAATACAAGAATAGCCTAATACATGGTGTTATGATATGTATTGGTTTTTGTCCATGGTTCTTGGTTCATAGCTCCCATAGTTCCTTTTTTTATTTATTTTTTATTTTTTTTGAGACAGAGTCTCGCACTGTCGCCCAGGCTGGAGTGCAGTGGCACAATCTGGGCTCACTGCAACATCCGCCTTCTGAGTTCAAGCCGTTCTCCTGCCTCAGCCTTCCAAGTAACTGGGACTACAGACGTGCACCACCACACCTGCCTAATTTTTGTATTTTTAGTGGAGACGGGGTTTCATCAAGGTTGGCCATACTGGTCTTGAACTCCTGACATCAGGTGATCCGCCCGCCTAGGCCTCCCAAAGTGCTGGCATTACAGGAGAGAGCCACCATGCCTGGCCCCATAACTCTTGTCTTTTACCATAAAACTGGGTGTGTCAGGGCCTCAGGGGCAGGCCTCAGGAAAGAGAAAGTCTGTGATCTTCTCCTGCCCTCGTTTCACCTGCCCCAAGGCACGACTCTAATATTCCCCCACTTTTCTGATTGTAGGTATTAAGACTCTCCCCAAAGAGGATCCCACCTTATCCCAGGGGGAAGAAATGCTAACTGCATGAAGCTTCCATAGAAACCCAAGAGGACTGGGCTGCGGGAGCTTCCAGACAGTTGAATACTTGGAGGCCAACAGGAAGGTGAAGAACTCATTCACGTGTCCAGAGGGTGGTGCACCCCAACTCCAGGGTCAGAAGCTCCCGTGCTCAGGACCCCTCCAGACATTGCCCTATGTATCTTTTCATCTGGCTGTTAATGTATATCCTTTAAAATATCCTTCTTAATCAACCAGTAAGTGCAAGCGTTTCTCTGCATTCTGTGAGTAGCTCTAGCAAATCAATCAAATCCAAAGAGTGAGTCGTGAGAACTCCAGCTTGAAGTCAGGTGGTCAGGAGTTCCAGAGGCCCAGACTCACAACTGTGGGGAGGGAGGAGACTGTCCTGTGGGACTGAGCCCTCATCCTGTGGGATCTGGTGCTATCTCCGGGTAGACAATGTCAGAACTGAATCGGAGGACACCCAGCTGGTTTCCGCTGCTTGATGCATGGAGAAAACCCACATACGTTTGGTCACAGAAGTCTCTTTTGTA
Organism: Chlorocebus sabaeus; assembly: GCF_047675955.1. Taxonomy (NCBI): domain Eukaryota; kingdom Metazoa; phylum Chordata; class Mammalia; order Primates; family Cercopithecidae; genus Chlorocebus; species Chlorocebus sabaeus. The sequence goes on from NC_132923.1 coordinate 132,740,794, forward strand.
TTGACGGTTGTTGTGGTGTCAGAGTAGAGGAAAAACACAATTTGAAAGAGCTTTTCCTTACACGCAAGTTGTATGAAGTACATTCATTCTCTGACTACAGTAGAATTCAGCTAGAAATCAATAAGAGAAAAATATCAAGAAAACAAATACTTGGACATCAAATAACACACTTCAAAATAGCCCATGAGTTGAAGAAAAAATCTAAAGAAAAATTGAAAATTGACAATAAAAATTAAACATAACTTATCTAAATTGTGGGATGCAGCCAAAGCAGTAATTGGAGGGAAATTGATAGCACTCAAATACCTACTTTAGGAAAGAAGAAAGACCTTTAATCTTTGACATCAGCTTCCCCCTTAAGAAATCAGCAAAAGAACAGCAAATTAGACCCTAAGTAACTAAAAGAGAATAATAATGACCAGTGTGTAAATGACGAGTTAATGAGTGCAGCACACCAACATGGCACATGTATGCATATGTAACAAACCTGCACATTGTGCATATGTACCCTAGAACATAAAGGATAATAATAATAATAATAATAAAGAATCAATTAAATGAGAAACAGAAAAACAATAGAAACTGATGAGATTAGAAGCTAGGGTCTTTGAGCTGATAAACAAAATTTTGAAACTTCTAGTCAGACTGGTCACATAAAATATAGATAAGACACAAATTACCAATATTAGCAATAAAAGAGGTGACACCAAGACAGAATCTATAGAGGGTTACAGAAATGTCAGCTACTACTGCCCTGCGGGCTCTTCTCTCAGGGACCTCAGAGCCCAGTTATCAGAGACGGTGTCCAATGCACCCCCATTCCCACCCACCCAGTACCTGGCCCATCAACCTGTGGGCAGAAAGGTTCAGCCTGCTGGAGGAATGTGTGAATGGCCCCAGGTGGTCCCAGGATTCCAGGGTGATGGAGCTGCTGCCTCACATTCTTGGTGCTGACCTCCTGGCCACCCTGAGCTCCCTTTCTTCTTCCAGGGGATTCTGCCCCAGTACAACTTTGATTTGGTTCTGTCAGACTGGCAAGTTGATTTTGCATTTGCTCTCAGGTTCCTCAGGGTTCTCCTAATACATGCAAGCGGGCGAAAGTGTTACCCATGGTTACCACCTGAGAGTGTCAGGGCTTGGTACCAAGACGGCACAGTCTCATTCCTCTGAGGAGGCAGGTGGGGAAAGGAGGGTTGCTGGCTTGGGACCTGAGGGAGCGTCCACCTCTGGATAATGTCCTTTCCTGGGGAAGCAGCAGCTTTGCCTCACACTGAGCTCATTGGTTCCTCCAGGAAGAGTGACCCCTCTGGCCTGTGATTAGACCCACACTATTTCTCTAATGTTTTATTTATAGACATCTAAGTGTGAAATTCTGATAAATAAAAGATTATGTGATCCCCACCAATCCCCGGTTGTCTCAGCAATCAGCCTCTCAAGAAGCAAAGTATGACACACACATTTCACCCACTCTCCGCATCACTGAACTCGTGTTCCCAGTCAGGGCAGGGAGGCGGCTGGCAGGGAGAAAGCTTCCAGCATAGTAACAGTAATTTTTCAGCTACAGAGACAGAAAAAAATATTCTTAAGGAAATGTTTGTGTACCTCGTTGTATTTATTATTCTATGCGGTCTAACAAATTACCAGAAATTTAGCAGCTGAAAGCATCATGCATTTACCATCTCACAGTTTCCATAGGTCAGAATTCTGGGAGTGTCCTCTGCTCAGAGCAACATGGTTGAAATCAACGTGTCAACTGGGCTGTGCTCTGATCTGGAGGGTGGACTGAAGAAGATGCTTCCAGGCTGATTCAGGGTGTTGACAGAATGAGGTCCCCAGTTTCTTGCTGGCTGTCAGCTGAAGGTCGCTTTCAGCTCCTAGATGCCACCTGAAGTTCCTTTCCACGTGACATAAAGTAAGGCAGCCTACTCCTTCAAATCCAGCGGGATGGTCTCTTTGTGCAGGGATGTCCTCCCCCAGCCCATGGAAGAGCTCAGTTAACTGGGTCAGGCCCACCCGAGGGAATCCCTATTGGATTATCTCAAAATCAGCTGATTAGGGGGCCTTCACTGCATTCACAAAATTCCCTCCATTTTGGAATATAATGCAACCTAATTGTGGGAGTGAATCCCATCACCTTCCCTGTCCCTCCCCTACTCAGGTTGGGGGTCACACAGGGCATGGACATCGGGGGGCAAGAATCTTGGAGGACATCTTTGAGTGCTCCCTACCACTCAATTAAAAAGACAAAAACTTTAAAAGGAGGAGGACAGAAGAGAAGGAGAAGAAGAAGAAAAGCAAGAAGAAGAAAGGGAGGAGGTAAAAAGAAAGAGGAGGACGAGGAGGAGGAAGGCTAAATCAAGCTCATTATTAAGGGAGCTTTGTGCAGCCCATGGCTGTCACTGAACACGGTGGTGTTTCAAGCCTCACCTTATGCACCAGTTTTCCCGAGGTTTGCAGGCACGTTAGGCGTTTATGTGACTGCAGTCTAACTCGCGTCCATCATAAACTACAGCCACTATGGAGCACCATGGGATTTGTGATCTAACACGGGGAAAGTGTCCTGGGCCCCATCTCTTATTATCTCTAGAAGATGAAGGGGTGCTTTTAGGAGTGCTCACTGGGGGGCAGGCAGAGCCCTGGCATAGATGGCCAGGGTAGGGCTCCCAGAGACCTCGGGAGAGAGATTCATATGGCCAGAAAGCCAGTAGGCAAGAGAAACCTGAGGCTGTGGGGAGAGGGGCCTGGGAGCAATGGGTGAAGCCATCTGAGGACCACCTACGGCAGGAAGCCATGGAGCTCCTTGCTAAACCCCAGTGGAAAACCCCAGAGAAGGGGGCAATCCCAGGAGCCAATGGTGGAGATGCCCTGATTGGTCTCTGTAAACACCCTCTTGTCCCCCTGTTCCCGATTGGTCTCTGTAAACACCCTCCTGTCCCCCTGTTCCCGATTGGTCTCTGTAAACAACCCCTTGTTCCCTGATTGGTCTCTGTAAACACCCTCCTGTCCTCCGTTCCCAACTGGTCTCTGTAAACACCCTCTTGTCCCCCTGTTCCCTATTCATCTCTGTGAACACCCCCTGTCCTCCTTTTCCCGATTGGTCTCTGTAAACATCCCACTGTGCTCCTGTTCCCTAAGCAGATTGCTGCAGGTGTGGAGGTGCTGCGTGCACATTTTGCTCTGTCATCTTCTATTTCAGTTACCCGCTGCACCCCCCACCGCCCCCCGCCTGGGGAGGACACTTCACCTCTGCAGCCTCAGTCTTCTCGTCTGTAAAATGGGATGATGGCCACACCTTCCCAACAGGTTGCCATGAGGAGTAAATGAGAAGCTTGTGAGAGTGCCTTGCAAACTGGAAAGTCAAAGCGGCCATTAGTGCTTTGATAACCTGCAGGACCCCAGGAGGAGGGAGTCCAGCAGTGGCGGCAGCAGCTGACGATGCCCCTTCTCCAGGTGACAGCGTCAGGTCAAAGGTACAGCCCCTCGAACTCCACCTGGGGCAAGATCAGGAGGAAATGCACCTTGCCTGCTCAGGTCCAAACACAGTAAGGACGAGTGACATTGCTGAGCCAGACAGGCAGTGCTTTGCAGAACGAATGTCCCTCACCCCATTGCTGTTGAGCGCACTGACCACTGCCAGGCTGGCAACAGGCCCTGTTCTCCACCAGTAAACAGGCAGTGGTGAGGCTGCCTGTCTGTGTGCCAGGCAGGGGCCCAGGGACAGCTGTGGGAAGAAATGCGATGGTTACAGAAGGTAACTGCAGAGGCGGGGCTCACCCTGCCTCCAGCCAGCCCACACCCAGCCAGGGCGTGCAGACGAGCAGAGGGGGACGTGAGGGTGACAGGCAGAGGCTCACCTGGGGGCCCACCAAGTTTTCACCTCCCCTTGTTCTCTTCTTTGTGGGTCCTTTCCCTGCCAGTTCCCTCGGATTACGTGCATTTAGGGCCGAGGGGCTGGGGAGAAGGAATGAGGTCAAATGCGCTGGGGAGACCTAGGGTGGGAATTGTCCCTTGGTGGTCCCGAGAAGGTGGGAAGCCTCCTGTGCCTGAGACTCCTAGCCTCCTCAAAAGGGGTGAAGCTGGATTCCCCACTGCACACTGGGATGGCTCCTCTGACAGCCTCTGCACGTGCTCAGCTCATAGAGGCAGGATGTCAGGGGGCCAGCGCCTCTCTACAAGGTATCACACACTGAGTGTCTCAAAACAACAGGAATTTCCTCTCTTACAGTTCCGGAAGCCAGAAGTCTACAATCCAAGTGTGTGCGGGGCTGGTCCCTTCTGAGGCTGGGAGGGAGAAACTGCCCCAGCCTCATCCAGTGCTGGTGGTTTGCTGAAATCTCCCGCGTTCCTTGGTTTGAGGTGACAGCATCTGGTCTCTGCCCCATAGTCATGTGGTCTTCTCCCTGTGTGTTGCTAGATCTTTTCTTCTTATAAGGACTCCAGTCATTGGATTAGGGCCCACCCTCATCAGTATGACCGCATCTTAACCAGTTACATCTGCAAAGACCCAATCCCCAAATCAGCTCATATTCTATGGTTCCAGGCAGATGAGAATGTTATGGGGTCATTATTTGACCCACTAAAGTCGTTGTCACCCTGACAACAAATGGGTGGATACAGTGAAGGCCAGAGGGGCTGGAGAAGGAACAGGTGAAGTTGGGCTGGGCTCCATGTCCGCGCCCCCAGTGTTTGCTGGCCTCACCTCCCACCCCCACAGCCTGCAGTGGCTGAGAGACACCAGTGTCCACCCTGGCCAGGGGACTCTTTCCCTGACAGCCCACCAGACGTGTGTTCAGATGCCTTGGTCCACTGGGCCAGCTTCTCTGCAGTCCCTGCCCCCACCTCGGTGGAGAAATCCATGAGGACTCCCTGTCTTCATTTCTGGGGCTGCCTGTACCCCATCTTCCCTTGACTTCCAGTGCCCAGTGCCTGGAAAGTTCTCAAGAAATACTTGATGAACAAATAACAAATAAGTAAATGGATTATCTCCTTCCCAGTGAGAGGCCAGACCCCGCCTTGGCCTCACCTGCCCATGCCCCACATTTAGCCCACCCCAGATCCTAGGGTTCGCACTCGCTTACCACTCCCAAACCCTTGCAGTCCCCCGCAGCTCCCGCCTCCTCACACCCGAGACCTGCCGTCTCTCCCGCAGGACAGCTGATCAAGCACAGAAGGAATGCGGGTGCTGGAAACAGGAAAGAGGAGAGGAGAGACATTTCATGATTGGCACAGGAGTGTGAAGTCCCTGGTTTGCACCCTGGCAAAGCATGGGGAAGGTACAAGAGAGGCTGCGTGGATGGAACCTCTGTCCCACTCAAATCCCATGCCTGGAGGACTCCTCAGTATCTTATTTATTTCTCACCACAACCCCAGGAAGCTGGGGCCCAATCGCTCTCATTTCACAGATGAGGAAACTGAGGCTCAGTTGTCCCCTAAGGCCAGCAGCTGTTGAGTAGCTGCATCAGGATCTGCATCCCCACATCCAGCCCCTGAGACACTGCTGAAAGAGAGGGGCATGGAACGTGTGGGAAGGCGGCCCTTCTATAGGGAGTCAGGGCAGAGCCCAGCAGCAGAAGTGGCTGTGGAAAATGAACAGGGTTGACTTGTGGGAAGGACCATCTTCCCTTGTTTTCATCCTTTCTCTGCAGCCTGACTCTGAACTTTTGTGACTTCTCAGCCCAGATCTCCAAGTTAGAATGCTGGGCCTGGCCCAACGGACCTGTCATAACTGTGATATGGTTTGGCTGTGTCCCCACCCAAATCTCATCTTGAATCGTAGCTCCCATAATTCCTTTGTGTTGTACGAAGGACCCAGTGGGAGATAATTGAATCATGGAGGCGGTTTCCCCGATACTGTTCTCAGGGTAGTGAGTAAGTCTCAGGAGATCTGATGGTTTTATAAGGGGCAACCCCTTTCACTTGGTTCTCATTCTCCCTTGCCTACCACCATGTAAAATGTGTCTTTTACCTTCAGCCATGATTGGGAGGCCTCCCCAGCCACGTGGAACTGTGGTTCTTTTTCCTCATAAATTACCCAGTCTTGTGTATGTCTTTATCAGCAGCATGAAAACGGACTAATACAAACTGATTGGTGAACTGAGTTCACAGAAACTGCAAAGGAGACAGAGAGAGAGAGAGAGATGGAAGGAAGGAGAGGGAAAGAGAAAGAAGGAGGGAGGGAGGCAGGAGAGAGAGGGGAAGGAAGGAGAGGGAGAAATGGAGTATTTTCTTCTTTTGTTTGTTAATTCCATGACAGTAGCAGCAGCATATCTTGGGATAAATCTGTCCCCTTGGTCATTAGAAACTTCCTCTGGACCTCTCTCCAGGAATGCACCAGCAGAATGGCGCTGCAGGCAACACAGTGACAATTAGCGGCAAATTATAACAGCCTGAGCTCCCATTACCTGCTTCTGAGGTTTGGAATGTGAAGTCAACCAGAAGAGCTGATTGTGTTCTGTTTCTTAATATAGATTCATGGATATGTTTTCAATGCTAAGAAAAAAATCTTTCATGTTTGGATTTTTTTTTTAAGATGGAGTCTCACTCTGTCATCCAGGTTAGAGTGCAGTGGCATGTTCTCGGCTCACTGCAGCCTCTGCCTCCCGGATTCAAGTGATTCTCCTGCCTCAGCCTCCTGAGTAGCTGGAATTGCAGGTGCACACTACCATGCCCAACTAATTTTTGTATTTTTAGTAGAGACAGGGTTTTACCATGTTGGCCAGGCTGGTCTTGAACTCCTGACTTCAGGTGATCCGCCCAACTCGGCCTCCCAAAATGCTAGGATTACAGACATGAGCCACTGCACCCAGCCAAGGGGGTTTTTAAAGAATGCCTAAGAATCTATAAGGAAGTGAAGGTGAGTGAATCAGCCCAGGCTGTCACCTGTGTGAGACACAGGGGATGGGAGGAGTCTGCTCTGCACTTGGCTTTTGACTTGGTTCTCAAGTGCTTGCCTTTGCCTGAGAGGCCGACCCACAGCCCTGGTGGGGTATGCAGGGCTGGGCCAATCATCACTCAGCTACCCTGCTGGGAGGAACGGCTGTTGTTTGCCGAGGCCGCCTGTATGGCCTTCTCACATTGCCCTCCCCACAGCCAGAGAGACGTCATCATCCCATTCTACAGATGAGGAACGTGAGACTCTGAGGGGCTCTGGGACTGGACTCAAAGCCGGTGACGGGATGAACTGCATATTTCCTTGGTGTTTCTGACAGTGAAGCCCATTCTCTACCCTCCAGCTGCACAAATCAAGAGTCCAGTCTTGTTTTCCCCCATGACATTGGAGCAGTGATATGAACCCCTCGGCCTACAAGGTGGCTGTGACTCTCAGGTGAGAGGATAAGGCTCTCAGGTGCTTGTGCAAGTTCAGCTGAAAGGTGAAACTGCTGAAACAAAAGCTCTTAAGCAACAGCACACAGTGAGTGCTCCCAATCAACAGACAGCTCTGCTCCACGCAGTCACTCAGGAACCCAGGCAGACAGCAACTCTCATTTGCTGAGCTCTTACTGGCACCGAGCTCTTACCGGCACTGTGTTCCGGCACTGTGCTAGGTGTTCTGCCACTCACAATGTACAGACCCAGTGCCACTAAGACTGACATACTTTTGCACATGGGTGGGTATATAGCACGGTCCCAAGGCCCTGTGAACACTGCATGTTCCCTGCCTCTGCAAATGAAGAGTGGTGACAATGGACACCAGGCCTGTGGATCCTGCCAGTTGTTAAATATCCTACGTGTTGGCCTTGCCCTCCTGGCTCATTGGCTCCTCATGCTACTCTCAGAAATGTATGCTACTGTTACTTTCCACTTTACAAAGGAAGAAGCAGGATCCAAGTAACTGGGGAGCTCATCAAGCCCCTGCAATGATGGGGTGGAGCAGCAGGGTCAGCCAGGCCTCACTGCATCACAGACCCATGCTGGCTCTGCTGGGCGGCCCCTCTGCAGCCAATGATGGGGTGGAGCAGCAGGGTCACCCAGGCCTCACTGCATCACAGACCCGTGCTGGCTCTGCTGGGTGGCCTCTCTGCAGCCAGGGAGCGGGAAGGGCTTTCCTCTTGCCTTATTCCAGGCCAGAGTCACAGCCTGGCTCCCAGCTGACTGCAGGAGGAGTAACACAGTGGGGTGAGCCATGATTGATGGGCATCCTGCCTCATCTGCCAATCACCTCTAGGTCAGAGACAGGCCCTAGAGGAAGAAAGAGAAGGACAGGACCAGGTGAGGCAGGCCATGGGCACAGGTGAGGCTGCAGGTGTGCCCCAAGATCTGCAGCCCCCTCCACCTCTTACCCACCTACTCCAGAGGCTCCCAAATCCCCCCTATGCTGCTGTGTGCAGATCCCATACCACATGCGGGGGGGCAAGCAGCTGCTGCCACAAAGAGCTCCCTTGCAGGCCCCTCACAGCACAGCCAGGGACAAGGGTCCTTTGTCAGACAAGTCAAATCCCATCAGCCCTGCCTGGGAAACACTGTGAGCCTCATGGGACTTGTCATGGCCATTGTCCTTGCCAACCTCCTGACACTGCCTTCTCCCTGAAGCCACTTGGCCTTGATTACCGAGCCTGTGGGTGCCCTGCAGTCACCTGCTGAGTGAACCCCTGAAAGGCTACCCAGGAGGCAGGCTAAGGGCAGCAGCAGCTGGCAAGCAGCTCACCAGGAGCGCAGCTTCCAGGGCACCAGGGAGGCCAGCCCCTTGATCCAGTGGGCTGCACCTTGCCGGCCTCAGCTGCCCCTGGCTGCCTCTGGTGTCCATCCTGATTTCCCCCTGTGGAGGCATTTCCCCAAATAATGTACCTTCCATCTTCTACTTGAAGAAGGGGCGCCACCACCCAGCAGGGTGGAAGCAGGTAAACCTGAGAAGGAACACACCTGGCCACTCACCGGCTGTGTGAACTGTGCACACTGCTGGACCCTCCGGGACTCAGTCTGCCCACCTGTGAAATGGGGACAGTCACACCCGCCGTTCTGGATGGGAGTGAGGACAACAGACAACATGTTATGCCCCTGAAGCACAGCACGGGCTCGAGAAACAAGCCATCCTAAATGTCGCAGATGGTGGCCTCTGCATGTCATGGAGAACCAGGAGGCAGCATGGCAACAACCGTTTTCATACTTGGGAGCAAAACCCAATGGAAGACTTCAGCCTTTTCTGGCCCTGAGCAAGGGCGCATGTCTGTTCTAATGAGGCGCACAGCCTAAGGAAGGGGCTTAGAAGGAGTCAGCAGGGCCAGGGTAACTGCACTGGACCGAGGCTGTTACCGGAGCATGAGAATCCTCTCTGCAGCGGGGAGGGGCTCATGGCTCCTCAGGAGGAGGTAAGGATCCTTTCTAGGGGTTTTCTTAGGCTCCCCCTTATCATCCTTTCTGGCCCCTGCCCTGAGCCCTCGAACACAAACCAGATCCAGTCTCTGCCATTTCCCGGGCTCAAGTGGGACAATGGGTCAGGGTCAGAATTGCCTGCCCAGGCTCTGAGGGAGTTAGAGGGATGCTGTCCCCAGTGGGAAGTGCAGGAGGCACAAATGTTCTGGATCCAGAGGGACTAAGGGTGGCTCCTGACTCCATGCTCCTCACCAGGCCCTGAGAGTCCCCATCCTGGGAAAAGCAGGGGAAGGGGGGCTACTGGACCCCACTGAGAGAAGCAACACTCATCAAAGGCGAGCGCAGCCTGCTGCCCTGGAACTCCGAGTACTACAGACAGGAGCTGCAGAGTGGCCCCTCCGAAGCCAGATCCACATCCTGGAGCTTGTGGGTGTGACCTTATTTGAAACACAGGTGTTTACAGATGTCCTTAGGTTAAGGATCTCGAGATGCGATCATTTTGGATTATCCCCATAGGCCTTAGTCCAATGATAGGTGTCCTTGTAGGAGAAAGCAGAGGGTGGTTTGAGGCAGACAGAAGGGAAGTGAAAGGAGGAGAAAGCACCATGTGGAGAAGGAAGTCGAAACCGGGCAATGTAGCCACAAGCCAAGGAACGCCTGGGTCCACCAGAGGCTGAAAAAGCAGCAGGGACCCTCCCCAGGGTCCTTGGAAGGAGCATGGGCCTGTCCACACCTTGGTTTCAGACACGTGGCCTCCAGGACTGAGAGAGAACACATTTTTGTTGTGTTAAGTCACCCTGTTTGTGGGGGGTCATTGTGGCAACCACGGAAAACTAACACAAGAACTGAATAAAAACAAAAACAGCCTCTGACTCCACAGGATCAAGATTGGGACTGGATGTGGGAAGGGCCGGGGCTGCCGCCACCACAGGCCTCCTCCTCTGAGCATCGGTGGGTACAGGGTCCCTTGGGGACCCCGTCAGCCCCACACTTTCCTGCTCCAGGACCCAGGAGGAGAGGGGAGGCTCAATGTCTCTTCTGTGGAGGCCACCAGCTTCTGACGTGGCTCCCAAAGGTCCTGCTTCCCACTGTCCTTCAAACTGAGTGCAAACTCCCTCAGGGCCCGAGGGGCTGGCGGGTGACCCTGACTCCCCATCTCCACATCATTCACGGTCATGTTGGCATCCATTCTACGAAAACCCCCAGTTTGAGGCCTCTCCCTAAGGTGTCTCCCCATCCCCATCTCCCACCCCCGACCCTCTTTTCTGCCAAATTGCTCTGCTTTCCCTTCCAGCACAGCCAGATGCTCCCACCCCAGCCCAGGGGTCTTCAACCCTCACCGCAGGTGAACGTCACACAGGCATTGGTTGGGTCACTTGCTTGCTGTCTGTTCACCTCCTAAAATGTAGTCCTTTGTCTCTTTCATGGCATCTGACAGCAGCACCCACTGCAGCGCAAGACAGACACAGCACGGCACAAACAACCATGGATGGTGGCTTCAGGTATCGCCCTGGGCACGAGACCCGGCCTGAGGCCTGGCCCTGCCCTGCTCTCAGCCAGCACATGGTCTCCCCAGAGGCCACCTCATCTCTGTTGGAACAGACAGCAAACCCATGCCAATGGCAAATCCATGCCAAAGGCCTTCCAGAGAGAAGCAAGACAGGTCCCAGACACCGCCCCCACCCCATTTCATGACAGTCCCTGCATCTGTCCTCATGCTTCAGATACAGACAAACTGGAAAGACAAGGTTCTGAGCTGACTCAGGAAACCTAGTGGGGAGGAAGGAAAATTTTTCCCTTCTGTTTTTTATTTATTTTGAGCTGGAGTCTCACTCTGTCTCTCAGGCTGGAGTGCAGTGGTGTGATCAAGGCTTATTGCAGTCTTGAACTCCCAGGCTCAAGAGATCCTCCCAGCTGTGCCTCCCACAGTGCTGGGGTTACAAGTGTGAGCCACCACACCTGGACCTTCTTCCTTAGGTGTCGACCTTAGGCAAACCGCCCAGATTCATTCATTCAATTACTCATTCATTTAATGTACTCCTCTTTCATTCATTCACTTCACAGACAAGCCTGGAAAGGAAACCACAAGCCCAGCTGGGTGGGTGTGCTACAGTCTGAATATCCGTCCTCTCCAGAACCCATGCTCAAACTTAATCCCCAGTGCAGCAGTGTTGAGAGGTAGGGTCTTCACTTGGTGATTGAGTCATGAGGGCTCTGCCTCCATGAGCTGATTCACCTGTTCATGGATTCATGGATTCGTGGATTATCAGGAGAGTGGGACTGGTGGTCTTACAAAGACGAGGAAGAGAGATGCTGCCAGCCCCTGCCAGGCCATGCCCTGCACAATCTCAGGGCTCTGTGGTGTCCCTGCTAGCATGAAGGTCCTCATCAGATGTCAGCCCCTCAGCCTTGGACTTCCCACCCTCCAGAACTGTAAGAAATACATTTACTTTCTTTATAAATGATCCACTTTTAGGTATTCTGTTACAAGCGACAGACAGTGGACTAACACAGGGTGCTAGATGACAGAGATGCTTCATCAGTGCAGCAGAATGAGCCCTGGGGCCCGGCACAGAGCTGAGTACCTGCCAGGGTAACCTCCCACAGGCCCCACCCAGCTGGGTGTCATCAACCCCGTTTTGCAGGCAGAGGGACCCAAAGTACATGATGGTCTAGGATCCTTCCCCGTGGAGTTCGGGTTTAAATATAAGCAGAGGGCTCAGAGCCTGCACCTGTTGCCACCATCTGGGGGTGGCCACCTGCCGGGAGTGAACTTTCCATCCACCCTGTGGACTCCAGGGTGGGGAGCAGCTCTGACTGGTCCCTGCACCAATCGCCTTCGACCTAAGGGATGGGGTGGAGGTCAGTGAATGTGGCTGCAGGGCCCCTCATAGGTGACGTGGGTGGGGGCATCACAGATGACCAGGAGGGAGGGGCCCTTGTGAGGTGAGGGCAGCCCAAGGCGCCCACTGTGGGCGCTCCCAGCTTCCTGCCCTCACCCTCCCACCTCCTTCCACATTTTCCCTTTTACACAACTGACGCCATTATTTTGTCTTTTTTGCTTTTTTATTTACATTTTCACATTTCCCCTTCACATCTAGGTCCCCAGTGTGCAGGACGGAGGCCAGGCTCAGCTGTGGCTAATCTAAAATGTCATTAATATAAATTGGGGCTAATTACTTAGTTCCCTTAGGCAATCCCTAGCGGAGCTCCGGCGACAGAGGCCTTCTGGAAAACAGACGGACGCCTCCACCAGAAGGGGCCAAGGCTTCCTGCAGAAAGCTCAGCAGTGCCCAGTTCCTGCAGCCCACGGGTCATCTCTGGAACAAGGCGCTCTGAAGGCTTCTGTCCCTCTTGCTGCACAGGGCAGCAAAGTTTGACACAAGTCTATCTTCCTCGTGTTCGATACAGAGTTTGATACAGGTCTCTCTTCCTCATCTGTGATACAGAGTTTGATAGAGTTTTGGTTCTCTGGGGCAGAATGGCCACAGGACAGGAGCACTGAGCACCAGAGCCCCACGCCTAAGCCCCCTGTCCACCAGCCCTCTGCAGCTGCAGCTGGTGAGAACCCACTTTCTTCTTCAGAGCCTCCCTCTCTGCAAACTTTCAAAGTCATATAGTTACCAGATCAGGTTTGAGGTGAGATGTGACTCCAGGGAGGATGCTCATTGCAGAGAGACACTGGGGAAGGCCCTTTTTTCCCAGATCCTCCCAGCTAAATGGAGCTGGCATCTGAGCAGAGGGCTGGGGCTCCTCCCTCGGGGCAGGAACCCACGACTGACTTCTGACACCCAGTAGGCACCAAACAAATGCTCTCTCTGTCCATCACGACATCAAACACTGGCCACAAGCCATCGGAGCTGAAACTTTGGGCCACGGTACATAGATGACTTAACAGGCACTGGGCCTGCATACCAACCAACAGCTCTTAGGTAACTCCTTTAAGGAGAGTAAAACAGCGTTTAAAGATTAAAGACAATGGTGAAAATGCCAAGAGATGGACGGTGTCTGTGAACCCTCACAGGCCCCCTAGAGCGGGCTTGATGAAGACGACTTGAACCCTAGACAACCCCGCAGCTGTTCTCGGCTTGCTGTTCCCTCCCACCATCCCAGCCCACCGTCTGGGGCTGCAGGAGTCATAGGCAGCAAAGACCAGCATCGAAGAGCTTCTCACTGAAGCCACTTGCAGAGTCTGTGGTACGGCAGGTTGTTCAAGTCTGGGAACTTAAGTGTCTCAACTTGTGGGGAAAGATAGAGGGAGCTGCCTGTCGCACTGGACTCTAGGGATCCTTTACATGATAATGCAACTTTGGATGGAGTTTCTAAATATTTCCAATATGCATTATTGATTTCCTGCTCCAATCAGCAAAGAAAAAAGGCATCTCAAGTGGAGAAAGAATGAAATCTGGAACACCGAGCCATTTCCCATGGAACCATCTTCTTAAACAATTCCATTGTCTTATTCTTGGCTTTCAAATCATGCTCTTGGCCATCCGTGGCCTTTCCTGGTCTGTGAAGAAGGTGAAGAGCTATTTTCAGTCCATCTCTCATTTGAAATGCTTGTCTGAGCAGGGTCCCCCCGGCTTCCTTGTGGAAAGCGGAACGTGGTTTCCTCTGCCCTCTTCCTCGTGCTGCTCGGAACCCTGGAAAGATGAAGGTCCTGGTCTCGACCTCACTGTCTGTGGAGAGAACTACTCCCTGCCCCTGTGAACAAAGCCTGTCAGCGCTCAGGTCCCTGGGGGACCTGTGCACCAGAGACCCCTCAGGATGCGTATGCTAGGCGGGCACACGGTTGGGACTGACCACGTGTGGCTTTTCAAGTCTTCAGTGAGGCTCACAGAAGCATCACTGGCCATGCAAAAACTCGTCACCTATAACATGGACCTGGGTGTCCTCAGCTTTTCTCCCACAACGTGAACTTCATCCAGCCATGCAGTGAGAGGCGGGCTGATGTGCACACACACACACACTGGAAATGACATTTACACCCGCCGTGTTCAACAGCATCCTGGGATGAGGGAATGATGCCATCATCATCCCATCCCTTCCCAGCATGATCGACAACTTAACTTTGCAGTTGGTTTTTTCACACTTCTCAGCAGCAGCCTGACGTGCACCTCTCATTGCCTTGTGCTGTGCAGTTATGAACAATGCCTTCGTTCTGATCTCTGTTCACGGTTGACAAAATGTATTACTCGTCAGTTTTGTGCCGGGAAACCTAATTTAGCATTTGTCAACAACAGCTCACTTGGCTGACCAGAGCCTCCACTCTGCTCTTCAGAAAATGCTCTGAAACTTCCACGGTGTCACTCTTTGAAAGTCTTGTAAGAGATCACAGTGGGATGACAAAGAGCAGTGGAGTCACTATCCCAGCAAGTTTCAGCTTTCAGGTATTCTCCGCTGTACTCTTCTAAGCTTTTCCTACCTGCTACATATGCAAAATCTTCCTGGACTTGCCCCAGCAGGGGCGCAGATGGCAGGATGGTTTTCTATATTTGTCCCGGAATCAGGCACACACCAGTTACGTTGTTTCAGTTATTCTAAGCTGTGCTGTTTATGTTTCCATTTGTATCACTAATTTGATGCTTTACCTAACCACTTTTGAACCATGGATCTATGTTTGTGAACTGGGAACAGATTACATCACCCAGCAAAAGTAAGAAAAAGCACAAATGTTTACAAACGTAGAATGACATGCCAATTCTTTCTGGATATGATAACACACGAGCAGGCGCCCTGTTGGACTTTGCTGCAGGGAGCCAGCCAGCCCAGACGTGTGGTTCATGCCCAGCCTTTAATGGTTATTAAAGACATCATGCGATTTCTGTGAAACATGTAAGCGAAGTTGTTTCATGGCTTTTATCCTGAAACAACCAACGACCTAGCAGGCAGAGTGGTTGCCAGGGTCCGCCAGGGTCTGCCAGGGCGTCAGCAGACACCCACAGAGAAATGTCCATCTTGCCCAAAGCTGTGGGCGGCTTAGGGCCGGGGCCATGCATTGTTTCATCAGAAGCATGCATATCGTGGACATAAGGAAACAACATCCTAGGACGAGCCAAGCTGGGCAAGCAGAGACCTGAGTTCAAGTCCAGAGCCCTGAGGGCAGGCCAGTGGGACGGCCCCTCTTGGCTTCCATCTTCTCTGCTGCAAAACAGGAATGAGACCTGCTTTGTGCTTGAAGGGATGTAATGAGATCACACATTCACAATTCCCTACACAGGGTGAGCGTTCACTCCTGGCTGCTGGTAGCACTCATTATTATACAATAGCCAATTGTTAATAATATTAGTCACTCAGGAACTCATCTTACAAAGAAAATATCTGCCTAGCACCATCCTGCTTTCCTGAAGAGCATCCATTGTTTTGCTCTCATAAACCAGATCGTTCCCTGTCTCCTGTCTGTTCAGCAAGCTGGAAGTTAGAAAGTGGAGTTGGATCCCATCCACCCCAGGGAGGAACGCACAGGCTTCAAACCAGCCCTCATCTCCCTGGTCCACGTAGAAACGTGGATGCAAAGGCAACCCGCTGGGCGCAGCAGATGAAACCATTCATTGACAGTTTACTTTTGGCTTACTGCATGTTCCTCTCTGGTTAAATATTCATTGTGTGTTTTTATTTATTATTTACGAGGCACAGGGGAGAGTCTGAGTCTGATTTCAGTTTCACAGATGGGATCAGTTGCATGAATTTTCCTTATTCTCCAGGAGGCCAGCTCCTGGCACAGACTCTAATGACAAAGCAGCCAGACCCCGGTCCTCAGTCTCCCTCCCGCCCACTTCCCCATGAGACCCCTTTCTTCTGCTTCCTGATGCAGCTGTCGCCTTCCAGGGCAGCAAGGAAGCAGCGCATGGAGTCCAGGGACAGTGGGCCCTCCCCGTCCCCAGTGCTAAGGTGCTCCACCTGCTCCCACCCCATGTGTACCCAAGTCAGAATAAAAAGCAAACCTTTCTCCCCGAAAGGTGTTCATGATGTCACTTTTGTCCCAGGAGTATTTGGGTCCCTATTCTTCAGCTCTCCATTTAAATTGATTAATTGTCCTTTAAAAATGAACCCGGAGAATAAATTGCCTAATAAAATAAATTATCTTGTACTCTGTGATGCCCAAAATCCACTGAAACCTGAGAAGGACCTAATGAAGCAGCAAAGAAATGACTAATGCAGGAAATACACTTAATAAAGAATAATTGATCAGTGAACGCAGGCTCCTCACGCTCCACCAGGGCTTCCCTCGGAGAAGTTCAGATTTCTCTCACTCCGGAAGCAGTCCCAGGACAACAGCAGGAGCCTGATGGACAGGGCAATTAGACATTTTCTGTGAGTCACCACCCCCCAGCCTCCCTCCCCCAGTGAAGGATGGTTCTCTGACTATGGATGAAGTCAGCTGGGAGGACGGTCCTGGAGCAGCAGCCTTCAAGCCTGTACCCCCTCCTCCAGGGACTCTGATGTTGACCCTGGCAGGTGGCCAGGACTTCAAAGCCAGTGTGGCACCCCCAGCCCAGCGGCATCCCCAGCCTCACAAACGGACCATTTGGAAGCAAGTTGTGATGGGGCCAAGGCGATACGCGGAGGCAGTTTTCCCTCCAGGAAGAACAGACTCCTTCAGGGAGGGGCAGGGACCATGCCCCTGGCCAACCCTGTGTCCAGCCTGTTGGGGCAGGACTGTGTCCACCGTTTCCTGAGCAGTGAAGACCTGGGAAGAAAGGCCATCCGCACCCAGCCCAACAGACTGGACAGCCTCCTGAGGATGGCAGCGTCTGATACACGGCAACAAAGAGGACTTCCGGATGCTTGTGGGAGGAGGTGGAGTCAAAACAACAAGTGCTGAGTTAAAGGCAGATGCAGCATCCGTGTGGAGGGGTCAGACACCCCATGACCAGCCATGGCATTCCTGGAGGGGACGTCCTGCCCTCACTCTGGGCACATCTGTTGGACACAGGCTGAACCGTGGGGTGGAGAAGAGCTCATAGTGGGACCTTTGGAGACAGGAGCACAGACCCATGGACATGCGGGCACAGTGAACCAGCAGGGGAAATGGGAGACAGGAGCTGCTTGTTACCGAGAGCCGATTAACGAGAGCCGAGCTTGTGCCTGATACTGCACTAGGTGCGTCACCTGCACTCTTTCATTTGATTCTCATACCAACCTTGGCCAGCCAGAGCTGCTGGGCCACTCCCCAAGGCCCCAGAGCACTGGGCTTCTTACCCATGGTATTTTCATGCCACGTATCACATTGCTCAAACACCCACATCACTTGTCCATCCTTCCATACTTTCATCCATCTATCCATCTGATACAGCTGGACGTTTGTCTCATGTTGACATGTAATCCCCAGCTTTGGAGGTGGAGCCTGGTGGGACATGATTGGATCATGGGGACAAATCCCTCATGAATGGCTTAGTGTCATCCCCTTGGTGATAAGTGAGTTGTCTCTCTCTGAGTTCACATGAAATCTACTTGTTTAAAAGAGTGTGGCGCCTCCCCCCTCACTCTCTTGATCCTGCTATTGCCATGTGACCTGCTGGCTCCCCATTGCCTTCCACCATGATTGGAAGCTCCCTGAGGCCTCACCAGATCCTGAGCAAATGCCAGCACCACACTTTCTGTAAAGTCTGCAGAACCACGAACCAATTAAGCCTCTTTTCTTTATAAATGACCCAGCAGCCTCAGGTATTTCTTTATAACAACAACAACAACAAAAAGACTAATACATCATCCCTTCATCTATCTATCCACCATCCACCCATCCATCCTTCTATCCATCCATCCACCCCTCCTCCATTTATCCATTCAACCATCCATCCTTCCTTCTTTTTTTATTATACTTTAAGTTCTGGGGTACATGTGCACAACGTGAGGTTTGTTACATAGGTATACACGTGTCATGTCGGTTTGCTTCACCTATCAACTCACCATTTACGTTAGGTATTTCTCCTGTTATCCCTCCTCTAGCTCCCCACCCCCTGACAGGCCCTGGTGTGTGATGTTCCCCTCCCTGTGTCCATGTGTTTCCATTGTTCAGCTCCCACTTATGAATGAGAATATGTGGTGTTTGCGATCCCTTCTTCCACTCATCCTTCCTTCCTTCTTTCAATCCATCCATCCATTCTTCTATCCAATGAACCATTCACTCATTCATCTTCTACTCACTGAACATTATTCACAAATCATCTGCCAACAGGACCCTGCCTCTGTCTTTATCTTCCTAGAAAGAGGAGCTTCACATCACATTAGATCACAAAGATTGGGTTAACCCATAGTCTCCATCATGTTTTAGTCAGTGGCCCATAACTCTGACCCTCCAGGCATCTCTAGCCTTTTCTTTGGCCGTTTGAGCCCAGAGGTGGAAATATCCACATCCACCACCTGGGCACTCTAAACCGTTTGCTCAAATTAGGTTTTTGTTACGAGGAGATCAACCCTTGACTGTATTTAGGGTAAGAGAGGCCAACATACCTTGGGCCAGGGTGGGGAGTTTCTCGATGGTCAGGAGGAAGACAGTTCTTCTGGAAGGCACTGTCAGGTGGAAATTTCATCCTGACTCAGGGCTCACCCACCTCCTGTAAATACGTATCTCTGAAAATATAAGGAGCACCTTTGAGTGTATTCAACCTCAGCCCTGAGGTCACAGCTGAGAGAAAGAGAGCATGCACCAAGAATTCAACTCTTCCCAGACAGAAGACTGGCCTTTTTCTTGGCCCCAGGGGCTGTCTCTGGGCCCTGGAATGTTCTGTCTGATAAGAGGGTCCTTGTGTACCTGGGGGTCCTGGGCCATGCAGGGTCAACTCGCAGTGTGATTTAGGGTGGGGACTTTGGGCCTTAAGGCATTGGCCCAACCTCTGAGGGTTGGAGGCTGAGGTCAGTAGGCCATGTCTGTATGAAAGGGCCCCCTGAAGACTCTGGGCATCCAGGCCCAGGAAGCTCACAGTTGACGTGCTCCACACATCTTGTCACATCTTGTCACAAACTGTTGCTGGGAGTGTGATATGATTTGGCTGTGTCCCCACCCAAATCTCATCTTGAATTCTCATGTATTGTAGGAAGGACCCAGTGGGAGGTAATTGAATCATGAGAGCAAATATTTTCCATGCTGTTCTCATCATAGTGAGTAAGTCTCATGAGAGCTAATGGTTTTATAAGGGGGAGTTTCCCTGCACAAGCTCTCTCTTCACCCGCTATCATCCATGTGAGATGCGACTTGCTCCTCCTTATCTTCTGCTATGATTGTGAGGCCTCCCCAGCCACGTGGAACTGTGAGTCCATTAAGTCTTTTTCCTGTATAAATGACCTAGTCTCAGGTATGTCTTTATTAGCAGCGTGAAAACAGACGAATACAAGGTGTTAGCGTCGTGAGTCCATGGGGCAAAGACAATTAGAAGGTCTGTACTTGGAACCTTCCTGGATGCTACCTCACACATCTCTTCCCTCGGCTGATGTTTTGGGAATTTTTTCGAGACAGGGTTTCACTGTCACTGAGGCTGGAGTGCAGTGGCACAATCATGGCTCACTGCAGCCTCTACCTCCTGGGCTCAAGTGATTCTCCCACCTCAGCCTCCTGAGTAGCTGGGACCACAGGTCATGTCTGGCTAGTTTTTGTGCTTTTTGTAAAAACAAGGTTTCGTTATGTTGCCCAGGCTGGTTTTGAACTCCTGGGCTCAAGTGATCTGCCTGCTTCAGCCTCCAAAAGTGCTGGGATTACAGGTGTGAGCCACCATATCTAGACCCTCAGCTGATTTTAAACTGCATCCTTTCACCACGATAAACATTAACCAAGAGTGTAACAGCTTTCAGTGAATTCTGTGAGTCTTTCTAGTGAATTTCCAAACCTGGGTGTGGTCCCAGGGACCCCCAAATTCTACAGTTGCTGTCAGAAATGAGGGTGGTCTTAGGGACACTTCCCTAACCACAGGAACAGATTCCCGTCCATGTCTCACTGGGTCTGGGTGCCGGGTGCATCGGCTGTGTCTGCAGGTGACTGTTGGGAGGTGCGTTGGCATCTGTGCAGCAGCTGCTTGATAAATCCCCGGGACCTGTGGGCAGATGCGCCCAACGGCCTCCATCCACCCATGGCCCCACCCTCCCCGGCCCGTGATTCTGTCGTGTTTTACAGGCAGAGTTTGGATGGAGTGAGCGGAAAGCACTTTAGCCTGAGTTCTATCAAAGGAAGTAATGAGAAATCCATAAGTCTTGTAAACAGGTGATAAGACAAGTCTTTAAAACAAAAGGGGTAATAACTTAATCGCATGTAAGGCAGAGGCAGGAGGATAGAGCTGCTAAGACAAGGCCACTCCTCAGCATCTGAGAGCCCTGAGTGCGTCCCTTGGAGGTTTCTGCACCCCCAAGAAAGAAAGGGGGTGCACGCAGCCTGGGGACTTACACACATCACCTCACTAGACCCTCACAGCAACCCTGAAAGGGAACCGAGTTCCGAATGAGGCAACCGAAGCTCCGGGGAATAAACACCCTGCCATGAACCTCAGCTGGGGAGGTGCAGCTCTATTCTGTCTGAATCCAGGGTGGGCCATCTTTTACCTGGCCACCATGCTCCTGAAGACAATCCCAGCGTCCTGGGATGCAATGACAGCACTGTGAGGTCCACAGAGAAGTCACCGCCAGCCACTAAGAATTCAGCTCTTCTCAGAGAGAGGGCTGGCCTTTTCCTTGACCCAAGGGTGCATCTCTGGGCCCCGGAATGCCCTGCCTGAGAATAGGGTCCTTGTGTACCTGGGGGCCTTGGACCATGCTGGATCATCTCACAATGTGTTTTAGGGTGGGGACTTCGGGCCCCACCTAAGGGGTGAAGGCCATGGCTGTACCCCTGCAGTTCCAGCTCTTGGGCTCAGAACCCTCCCCCAGAAACTCCCCTACTGAGATAGAACACCCTCCTGGCACCGCACCTTCCCATCCCCACAGTCCCAGTCACCCACCTCATCTCTGCACGCCTACAGGGGTAGGGTTTGTTTCCTTAGATGATCACAGCATTTTATGGCTTAAAACACACCCCCCTCTCCAACTCCTAATTTGCTCTTCCAGGGAACGTGACTGCCATGCCCATTTCAGAGACGGAGAAACAGAGGCCCAGCAAAGAAGCTGGAGTGGCCCGAACTGGGTGGGCCTCATTTGCTGCTCTGCTGTCCCTGCTGCTGGGCTCCATGGTGGACACGGGTGCCTCTGCCCGGGTTCTGCCCTCAGCACTCATGGGCTGGCTGGAGAGAGAGGGTGCTCAGACCCAAAGGCTGGGCATGGGTGGGGCAAGACCAGGAGAGGCAGCGTGGGCATGTGCGGTCCCTCCAGGAGAGGCATGGGTAAGAGGCACAGATAAGAGTTGGGGCAGGTCAAGACCTGGAGAGGTTGCACCACCTCACTCCCTTTGCCTTACTTAACTAAGGCACCAAGTTCTTATCTGATCCCCCAAAGCTCACCTTCTGCCTCTGCCTCAAGCTAAATTTCCTCTCACCCAGGGCAGCTTTATCACCAGCTGGGAGCTGAAGAAGTTCTGAATTATCCCAAAGCAGCATCACAAAGTGTCTGAAAGGAGCACAGAATGGAAAGAGGCTGGGTCTCCGGGACCCTGGCCTCTGCCTGTGACGCTGGTTTGTGCTCTGAGAATTAAACACGGAGTCCCTGTCGGCTCATTCTCTGGCACTTCTGAAGCTGGTTCCTGCTCATGGAGAGAGAGAATCTCAAAAAGCTACCCCTCACCCCAACAAATGCTTTCATTCCCTTTTCTGTGCCTCAGTTTCCCTCCTGTAAAGTATGGGGCAAGGCCAGACCAAATTCTTGGCCAGCTCTGGGCTAGGGTGGGTTGGCTCTTGCCCCCCTTGACATAAGTGGAAGTCCTACCCCACAGTGCCCTTATTTGGAAATAGGGTGTTTGCAGAAGTTATCAGTTAAGAGTCTTCCCAGGCACCACGCCTGGCCCACAGAAAGTGCTCAGCAAATGATCTGAATGGGTGTCCGTGGACACAGCCACACCAAGGTCTGCACACCAGAACCTCACCATGAACAGTTCACAGGCTCAATGTGCTTATTTCACACTGCACGCCTGTATCAAAACATCTCATGTACCCCATCAATAAATAAATACACCTATTATGTACCCACCAAAATTAAGAATAAAGAAAATAAGAGTTCACAGGCTCGATGATTCCAGGTATTGATGGAAACGCCCCACGCTTCCCAAAAGCCCAGTAGAAATGGGTGATGGAGTGCCAAGTCCCTTCATTCGTTTCTCCTTTCATTCATTTAGAACCTATTTGTCAGGCCCCTACTATGTGCTTTGATGAGTGCTGATAGTGAATCACATCAGGCTGCTTGGAGAACGGATGTGAATTTGAAACCATCCTAGGATTTACCAGCAGGAGACCCAAGTAGCCCTCTCAGACATTCCTGTCTCCAGGCCTGGGAGCTGACCTGGCCCAGGAGCTATGATCCCCCCCACTCAAGGCAGCTCATACAGGGCTCCCAGGTACCTCCACTCACTCAAGAGCAAGGACCCAGAGGGGCCCTGAGAGTCTATAAGGCACCACCTTTGCTCAGCACACACTAGCTTCACCCTGAAAGGGGCCTGGGGATCTGTATGGGAAAATGTCAGCTCTGAGCCCATAACTCATGTTCAGAAAGCAAATTATTTTTCTTTGGAGGCATTAAGGGTAAATAAAGGCTTAATGAATCATGCCTTTTGAATTGCTATTGCTCCTTTAATTTGTAGTTTACAAGGTTCTTGTAAATTAAAAATGGGAAAAGAAATCCCTTCCCATCCTGCATGTACCTCCTCCGGGCAGGAACAATTTGGTTGTTTTGATTTTCATGTCCCTAAAGCCCTTATCTCTTTGAAAAATTATTCCTTAATTTTTATGAGGTTGCTGGTAAGACGGGAGACGTTGAACGATTGTTCCATATCTCGTTCTCCCTCTCCTTCGAGTTCACTGTGAGTGGTTATTGTTCCCTGGGTGGGAAATAAAGGTGGAAGTGCTCACTTTTAATTTACTGTTTGCAATAAGCAGGGCTTTATCAACAGTCCCCCCAATAAATTATTTTTATTGCCAGCCTCCTTTTGCTGGGAGCAGTGGCCATGAAAACATTGGTGTAGGGAAAATGCAATCTCATGGGCTTTGGACCCAAGTGAGCTGGTACCTACCAGGTGGGTGCAAACAGAGGTGCTGGGTGGGGCTGAGAATAGTGAGAGGGGTCAGAGTATTCGCAGGACCTGCCACAGCTGGAGAAAGGGAATCCCCCTTCCCTCAGGGCTCACAGGAGGACTGGCATGACCAGCCTTCCCCCACTGGTTTCAGCGAGGGGTGACCATAAAATCAGAGCTGCAGGGCCAGGCGCCATGGCTCACACCTGTAATCCCAGCACTTTGGGAGGCCGAGGCAGGCAGATCACGAGGTCAGGAGATCGAGACCATCCTGGCTAACACAGTGAAACCCCGTCTCTACTAAAAAAAATACAAAACAACTAGCTGGGCGAGGTGGTGGTCACCTGTAGTCCCAGTTACTCGGGAGGCTGAGGCAGGAGAATGGTGTAAACCCGGGAGGCGGAGCTTGCAGTGAGCTGAGATCCGACCACTGCACTCCAGCCTGGGTGACAGAGCGAGACTCTGTCTCAAAAAAAAAAAAGAAAAAATCAGAGCTGCAAATCAGGCCACTCAAAAGCCAGGAAGGCTTTCTAAGTCTTGTAACAAAAAGCTACGCTGCTCCAAGCCTGTGAGTCTACGAGGCAGCGTGTGTAACAGAGCCCCCCTCTCTCCCTCCCTGTTTCTCCCTATCTGTCCTTCCTACTATCTCGTCCTCCTCCTTCTCCTGAACCTGCCCCCTTCTATGTCCTTTTCTTTGTCCTCCTTCTCCTTCCTTTTCTTCCCTCCTTTCTCCTCTTCATCTTATCTTTGTCTTCTGCTTCTCTTCCTGCTCCTCCTCTCTCTCCGGCTCTCCTTCTTTTTCTCCTTTCTCCTCGTCTTCCCACTGTCTCCCCTGTCCTGAGAGTGACCTATGAAGCAGCTGATATAAGAATCTGGTGTGAGACACTGAAAAGTCATCCCATGGTTTGAGCCTCAGGAACTGTGGCACTGTTCCTTCCAGAGGAGGGCAGGGAGACCAGCTCTCTCACCAGGAAGGGTGGCAAGGACCCTGCTCCATCCTGCCATGCTCTGGGTTGATAAGTCTTGGAGAAGTTTCTTCTGCTCCTCCTAGTTACTTTCACTTTGTGGAGCCATCACTGGCTGTGGTCTGCCGCCCTTGCCTAGGTCAGCACAACGCCGGGTGCATCTGGACCCAGGCTCTGTGGGAGATCACCACACTGCATGCCTCTGCTGCCCCGAGGGTCCTAATTAGTTTTCAGCCTCCGAAGTGACAGGCTAGAGCACAACATTTATTCAAGTGTTTATTACTTTGACACTTCCCTATGTTCAACAACATTACTCACTTTGAGAACAAATCCATTAGGATATCTCTCTCCTTCGATGGAGAGGTGGGGTTTTCATTGACTAATTGGAGTCAGTGGGACTGTTTAAATCACGTGGAAGCCCCGCAAGGTGAGTGCACCGACACTGTCACGTTTCTCCAGAGCAGCTATTTTCCATGACAGAGAGTCAGGCTCATGGAAACGGCCTGCTCTGAAGGGAACCTCATGCCAATCTCAGGCAGCCCCATGGCCCGATCCTGCCTTCCTACTCACCTGGCTGCAACTTACCACAAAAATAGATGCCCACCTGCAACCAAATGCACTCCTGGAAACACACCAACAGGACGTGCGAGTCCCACCTAAGCCCCAGATCCCGTGTTTCTCAAAGGCAAGGACCAGCACAGCCCCACAGATAGCCGGGACGGGAGGATGCCAGAGCTACCACACAGCAGGTGCTTCCTGGCTCCCCTGGAGTGGAGCAGCAGTTCTTCCCTCACGCAGACTCCCCAGACAGCAGCTGCTCCTTCCTCTCTGAGCCTCAGTCTCTCCCCTAGAAATGGGGCCAAGAGCTAGTTCCTACCCTATAAGACTGTGAGGAGGATACGGTGAGCTAGCCGTGGGAAGTGCCAGGCGCCTCAAGGGCTCAGGCAGCATTAGCTACTAATAGTATCAATTAGATCAGCACCAAGAAGAAACCCATCTGTGTTCTCAAGTAGGGAAAATTCCAACAAGATCATATTTCTGGAAACACACTGATTTTTCCATATGGTCTCCCTCTCCCAAGGGGACGCCCAGCCCCCAGGGTCTTCGCAGGGAACAGGTTCATTTGTCCAGCCTGGAAAGCACACACTGGAAGCAAAGGGGCCTTGCCGCAATGCCCAGGTGGAGGGCCCGAGGGAGGGGCTGGTGAGGAGAGTCCTGCATGTGGCTCGGCAGCAGGAGCAGCTGGGGACAGGCCCTGCCACTGTTCCTGGCCTCCCTGCAATGACGGTGTTTGCTGGCTCAGCTGATTGTCCTCATGGCAGCCAGATGGTTGGAACATCAGCGTTCAGTGTGAGATTAATGCCAGGTGGAATAAAATCACTTAATACCCTGCAATATGCAAGAGCAACGCTTCCTGTGCAGAGTTGCTGCCTTGATACGACGGCATCCTCACATTAGTCATGCTGAGAGGCCAATATTTTTTTTTGATGGCAACCGGAAGAAATGGTAGAGAAGGAATCAAATGTCAATCAAAGAAGATAAGACTGAATTAACCAGTCTTGGTAATTCAAAGGTCACCAAAGAGCCAGAAAAAGTCAAATTAATGTCGTGCTGCCTTCAGGTTGTCCCTGGCCCAGTGAACACTGCCGAATGGAGCAATTTCCAGGAAAGTCAACTGAAAGCATAATATAGACAACTATATAGATGAAATCATGAATAAATGAATGAATAATGCCAGATTATTAGCACCACAGAGCCCCTTCCTTCCCAGTGGTGACACCTGGCACACACTCCTCTGCCAGGTGATCAAGGTCAACTTCAGTAGTAATGAGGCGTGTTGAGAACAGGTACCCTGGATGCAATGAATGCAATGAGAAGGGCACTTCACCCCTGCAGT
Organism: Chlorocebus sabaeus; assembly: GCF_047675955.1. Lineage (NCBI taxonomy): Eukaryota > Metazoa > Chordata > Mammalia > Primates > Cercopithecidae > Chlorocebus > Chlorocebus sabaeus. The sequence continues at coordinate 132,767,102 of NC_132923.1, forward strand.
ATTCCTTCCAAAAATACACAGCGCCAGTCTAATCATGAGAAAAGCATCAAAAAAAAACAACACCCTCACTGACGGAAATTCTACAAAATATCTGGCCAGTATCAAACAACTATCAAGGTCACCAAAATCCAGAAAAGTCTGAGACAGTGTCACAGCTCCAAGAGGAGCCCAGGGAGGCGTGATGACTAAATGTAATACAGGATTCTGGAAGAGATCCTGGGATAGAAATCGATCCTGGGGCATTAGGTAAAAACTAAGGAAATCTGGGGAAAAATGTACACACTTCGGTTAAAAATGACCTGCTGATATTGGTCTATCAAGTGTGACAAATGTATCATATTAATGTTACTAATAAAAGGAACGGGTATAGCGTAGAGGTGAACTCCCCATTGTGAAAATAAGTAATTCAAAATCTAAGTTGTTGGAACTCAAAATTATTTTGAGCCTCAAAGGAATGTAATTACGGGGCCCGAGTCATGTGACAGGCAGCTGTAACTGAGGCAGCTGTAACCCTCCTCTCTCTGATTCCAGATTAGACTTCTTCCTCGCCTACATTGTTTCGCAAAATGTTGCAAATAACTAATGGCTTCCTTTTCTCACTGCTGATCTTCATGAGAGATTAGCTTTTCCTACCTTTCTCACACCCAGAATTCATGGCTACCACATTGTCTTAAGATGAAACGTTAAATGCGCTCTTTTAAATTGGAAAGTTAATGAAAATCAGATGTCAAGAAAACAAACTGTTAGAAGGGAACAAACTGCAACTCACTAAATTATTGTAGTTCATAACCCGATTTGCATAGGAAATATTGTAATCCTGTTAAATTTCTTTGCCTTCTACCTATAACAGCAATACCTTAACTTTTAATTTCAGAACACTGACCCCATTTCTCCAGAGTCTGTGTCTCCGGGATGGCTATTCCCAGCTTTTTGCTTAAATAAACTCTTTAAAACTGGATTCTGATCCTTTTGATTATTTCGAGTTGACACCATACTGTCTTCCTAACTTTTCTATAAATCTAAAACTATTAAAAATTAAACATGTATTAATAAAAAAGAAAAATTACTTAAGGATGTAGTTCCTCCCCACCCACCACAAAAAAAGAGGTACAAAACTGGTGGGTCCGACTCAAGGGAGAGATGAAGGCTATCCCAAGATGTTAATGGGGAGCCATCCTGGGATGCAATTGCTTCATTTGGAGCTTGCAAAAGAATTCCCAGTTGCTTGTTGTTGTTTTTTTAATGAAATTTCAGAGAGTTGTTACTATTACAGAGAGGCTAGAGGAATTTAAGGGTATGCTAATGATAGACCACGCAAGAAAAAACAAAGGAAACTAGGATCTTCTGAGGGAAAAATACGTACAACAACAAAGAAATGTTTACCTTGTAGAATCAAGCTACAGGTAACACCTTGAAGATGTAATTACCGTTTCAACACAGGATGTGTTACAATGGCTGGGATTCATGAAGCCTCTTCCCCAGAGTGTAGGTTGCTTGAGGGGAAAAGGAGGACCTTATTTTTGCACGTGGTCAACTAGCAGGTGCCCAGTTGCTCTGCAGGTGGTACAATGAAGGGCTTATGAGCGTGGGCTTTGAAGTTCAACAGTCAGATCCCACTGTGGGCTCTGATGCTCGGTGGCTTTGGAAGACTGAACAAATAATTTAGCTCCTCTCGGCCTGAATTTGCCCATTTGCTTATCACCCAAGATAAATGTACTAAGGATCAAAGTAGACTATATATGTAAAATAGCACAATGCCCAGACATCATCAACACACTGCTTAATTAGTTGCTATTGTTACCGTGTAAGCAAAGAAAGGAAGACAATTCGTTTGCTTTTTCTGGGGAATAAAGGAAAGAAAAGATACTCCTGGAAGTACAACTCAATGACCAAGCCCTCAAGTAAAATTTTTTAAAAAACAACACTCTGAACTTTTACCACCTTCAAGAGACAGGGTCTGAGGAAGCCCCGCCTCCGCACAAAAGCTCAAGGACTCAAAGAACTCAACCTTCTCCATCCTAAAAACGCATCTGCTAGTTTGCTCCTCTCAGCTGGTGTCCACAGGGTGCCTCTGCAGAGCTCAGGGAGAACCACCCTGCAGATGGGAAGGAAGGAGCTTCTGCCAGCACAGCCTGCTCCCAAGACGAGCTCTCACTACACCCAGAGACCACACTTCCAGGCTGAACCCCATCACAACCAGGTGTTGCACTGGCCTAGGGATCCTTCCTGGGTTCCTACATCCTGCACCGATAGAAAACCCCTAAGGCATATCCATGTGATTGATGGAGACTGAGTCACAGAATTAAGTGATTATTTATGCCTAGCAAAATAACACGAGACCAATTGAATTCACTAACCACCATCACTCGCGGACCGGAGCTTCGTCTCAGGAAGAGAAGCAGAGACATCTCTGCAATCCAAACACACCGTGTCCATGTAATTAGCTCATCCATAATTGAGCACTTCTGCTTGCAAAAAGTTTGCGCTCATTAGTCAAAAGCACATCTCTCATAACTCCACAGGTTGTTTTAAACAAATTGGTTTTTTGCTGAAAGCCTTGTTTTCATTTAAAAGCGTGTCCTTACACGGCGTGTCAAGAACAGGGACACTTTTCGTAAGATGAATGGAATCTGGGCACATTCTTTTCTGCAATGAGTTTGTGACGTTCTCAGCCCCTGGCACATGGGAAGGGCACACCGAGCTTGGATTACACACCAAAGTGTCAACAGAGGCTCCCCTTTTCAGCAAGTGAAAGTCAAGCATCTTCCCTGGCCCTGCCAAGAAGTGCCTTGTCTCAGCCTCTCCCTGCCAGGGAGACCCTGCGGTCCTGATGACCTAGCCAAGCCCTTAGCCGGAAGCACCGGCAGACGCTTGACGTTCAAGGTGGGCAGCAGCACATCCAGGCCCGCTCTGGGCTTCTAGCCCTGTTCCAGACCCTCGGTTTCTTCCAGGGTCCAGAAAGGGCATCTGCCTCCTTCTCCCTGTGCCCATAACACAGTTTGCAACTGAACATTCTCAGGGCCAGGAAACTTGCGTGGGGTCTTTCTACACTTTCCTTGCTATGTATGGTATTCTAGTGTTTCCTGGCCTCGCAGCCCCTGTGCTGGGATGGGGTGCTGGGATGCCATGGGCTCGGTGGACAGTGCCCCAGGCTTCTGTGACTGATGCATAGATATCATCCAGGGCAAAATGAGTTCCCTCCCTGAATCCCTGGGTCCTTGCCACCATGAGGACCCCAGACCTGCCCTCACCACCTGTTACACAAACTCACTCAAGGGGAGGCACTGAACATGAGGCTCCGGGTCCCTTGGGCTCCTCAGGTGCCAACATTTTCACCTCAGAAAGAGGTGTCCCCAAGTGACCATCCCTTACTCCCTTCCCCGGCCTCCCAGTACCCCCACCCGTGCCAGTCTGAGACTACCTGGACAACGTGCCCCTCTGATCCTGGCCACCAGCAGGAGTTTGGCAAACAGATGAATGAACAATTAAATGAGTGAGTGAATGAGTGAGTGACTGTGTGAGTGAGTGTGTGAGTGAATGAGTGAATAAGTGAGTGAGCAAGTGTGTGAGTGACTGAATGTGAGTGAGTGAATATGTGAGTGAGTGTGTGAGTGAATGAGTGAATAAGTGAGTGAGCAAGTGTGTGAGTGACTGAATGTGAGTGAGTGAATATGTGAGTGACTGAATGAGTCTGAGTAAGCATGTGAGTGAATGAGTGAGTGTGTGTGAATGAGTGGCTGAGTGTGTGAATGAGTGACTGTGAGTAAATGAGTGAGTGAATGAGTGACTGTCAGTGTGAGTGAATGAGTGACTGTGAGTGAATGAGTGACTGTGAGTGAATGAGTGAGTGAATGAGTGACTGTTAGTGTGAGTGAATGAGTGACTGAGCAAGTGTGTGTGAGTGAATGAGTGACTGTGAGTGAATGAGTGACTGTCAGTGTGAGTGAATGAGTGACTGAGCGAGTGTGAATGAGTGTAAGTGTGTGAATGAGTGAGTGATTGTGAGTGAATGAGTGACTGAGGGAGTGTGAGTGAGTGACTAAGTGAATGTGAGTGAGTGAATGAGCAAGTGTGTGTATGAGTGAATGAGTGTGTGTGAGCGAGTGAATGAGTGACTGTGAATGAGTGAACAAGTGTGTGAGTGAATGCATGAGTGAGTGTGAGTGTGAGCATGAGTGAATGAGTGATTAAGTGAATGTGAGTGAATGAGTGAGCAAGTGTGTGAGTAAGCGAGTGTGTGAGTGTGAGTATGAGTGAATGAATGAGTGACTGAGCGAGTGAGTGAGTGAGTGAATAAGTGAGTGACTGAGTGAGTGAGCAAGTGTGTGAGTGAGTGAATGCATGTGTGAGTGAGTGTATGAGTGAATGAGTGACAGAGTGAGTGAATGAGTGATTAAGTGAATGAGTGAGTGAGCGAGTGTGTGAGTGTGTGAGTGAGCATGTGACTGAGTGACTAGCTGAGTGTGCATGTGCCCAGAATTACTGGGAGGGTCTCTGCCTGTTTTCTCTGAGCAGCACCCAAGTCCCCCCTCAGGCAGTGATCCCCCCACCCTCCTCTTGAGGAACCGACCCCTCCATTTCCGCCAACTGCACACCTGCACCCAGGTTGTCGAGGAGTGGGGACCCGGCCAGCCTGACTCCTGCCCGAGATTTTGGGTTCCTGCAGAGGACTCCTCAAGCTGGGGAGGCTGCTGCCTCAACACACACAGTTCTGGGCCCCTTTCTTTCTGGGGCCTGGTCTTCCGGCCTCTTCCACCCCAAGGTTCCTCATGTTGTCCCAGTGGTAAATTCTGCCCCCTCCCCTTTCTTCATTTTCTCAGCTAAGGTTGGTTTCTTCACTTCAGCCAGAGAACCGTCACTGGCCCGGTTGTCCCTGGGGGAATACCAGGCCTGAGGGTGGCTTTCTGGGGCTATGGGCAGGAGGTCCAGCCCAGCCTGACCTAGGGGCACCTTCCCAGGTCAGGGACCACCACTGACCCCTCCCTCTCATGCCTTCTTCACTCCTCCTTAGGGCTCCCTGGTCTAGACGTGGGGAGACCCGGGCTGGCCCCGCCTGCAGTCACTGTCTGTGTGACTCCGGACTACCGTGGACCTCTGTTTTTCCATCTGATGAATGGGCACGATAATGATGCCTGCTCTGCGTCTTGGAGGTCCATTCTGGTGTGGCTTTGAGAACGTGAAAGTGCTGCCAAATGCAAGGGGTTCCTGTGGCCGTTCGCCCTCAACAACCAGGGAAGACTCTGATGGCAGCAGCTGGCTCAGTGGCCAGTCCTGGGTGTGTGCAGGGTGGGCCAGACCCTCTGGGGACAAAGGAGGGGCTCAGCAGGGCATGGGGCTGCAGGAGCAGGTCCTGAAGCACAGCCACAGCTGAGTCCTTTCCTCCTCCACGGGCTGAACATGGGCCCTGCCACAGCTGACCATGGATGGGCCACAGGAAGACCAGAGGCCGAGGCTGCCCAGGGAGGCAAGCCCAGATCTGAGCCCAGCTCCGCCTGGCGGAATGAAGGATCAGCTGAGCTACTGCCAGAGCAGCCACAGCGAGTGACCAGAGCCAGGGCCATCGTTGGAGGCGCCGCCACTGTGGGCCAGGCCCTTGCCGAGCCCCCACCTGCGTTCAAGTCTCGTTCAGGTTTCACAGAAACCTCTGGGGTGGGCCCAGTTTTCCCCACCAGGCACCAAGCCACGGCGAGATTCACAAAGGTCACAAAATGAGAACTGGGACCAAGACCCCCCAGGTGTGAGGCCAGGAGAGAGGAGGACGGCCCTCACCACACATGTCCCCAGGACACCAGGAAACATCCCAAGTTGCCACTTCCTTGGGCTTCCCGGAAGGCACCATGGGGTGGGGCCTCTGCCAAGTTGAAGTCCCCGGTGGGTCGGCCTCCACCCTCCACAGGAACAACTGCGGGGGCAGAAAGTCAGAAAAAAAGCAAGGCCACGGACTTCCACCAGCCGGAGCCCCAAAGGTTGTGTCCAGAGGCCGCTGTGGGCAGAGCGTATGCTGAGTATGGAGAAGCCTGCTGCTCCACCCACACTGGTCCACACCGTGGCGGGAGAGATGGAAAGAGGGAGGAGGAGAGACAGTGGGTAGGGGGCAGGGGTGAGGACAAATAGGGAGAAAGAGATGGACGGAGACAGAGGGACAGAGACAGAGAGAGAAACAGAGAGAGAGAGGGACAGATGGTGGGAAAGAGATGGACAGAGACAGAGAGGTCGGCCTCTCTCAGCCTGAGCCACTCCAGGAAGGCACCTCAGAGGCACCGCCCCCCAGAACCAGGGTCTCAGGACCTCTCCGTCCGGCGTTACCTTGTGTCCTGCTGTCTCTGTCACCACCAGTCACTCAGGCCTGCCCTCAGCAGCAGTGGTCGACGGTGGAAACCAACTCAGATCAGGTCTGACGTTGAGCTGGTGCTTGTGCCGCTGGTCCCGGGTTCTCTTCCGTTCAGCTTCCATGCTGGGTCAGGGAGCTCAGGACGGCCCGCTGTGCCCCTGACCCATCCCTCCAACCCTAGTTCCCACCTCTGGATACTGATTTTGCTGGAACGAAAACACAGGTGCCAGCCTCCAGCCTGAGCCTCCGCCTCAACGTTCCCAGAGCCAATGCAGGGTTCGCTCCTCTGTGTCACCCTGGCGGCGGGGGTGGCACGACCTATAATTCGTGGGGCCCTGTGAGGGCTAAGAGGAGGACGACAGCACAGTGCTCCCTCCACCTTGTTTTTGTGGTTGTCACCGCTAATGAGGGGTTCCTCAGGGCGTGTGTGCACACCCAGTGTGACGTACCAACACTGGGAAGCTGCTCCTGCACCACGAGTGTCATTATGGCCTCCAGAAAGCACCCAGCCTATTCTCTGAGACAGCGGCAGGTGGTAAGAGACCGGGCCATACAGGGGAGACACAGAGGGAGCTCCTGGGGGCAGGGCTGGTACAGGAAGTGCTCGTAAGGCCCTCACCTTACCCAGGACAAGGCTCCGGGCCCAGCCCCGGAGATGCCTCGCTCGCTCCTTTCACGTCCGGCCTCCCGTCTGGGTGCCAGCTGGGTCCTGCGGTGCAGTGCTCACAGCACGAAGCAGGGCACAGGCTGCAGGTCCAGGTGCGTGAGTGGATAAGCGGGTGAGAGAATGAATCAGCGAAGGTGGGAGCACTTGTTCCCAGTGGCTGCTGTAGGAAGTTATCACAAATGTAGTGGTTTCAAACAACACACGTTTACTATCCTACAGTCAGGGAGGGCAGAAGTTTGAGAAGAGTCTTAAAGGCTGAAGTCAAAGGGTCTGCAGGGCTGTGTTTCTTCCGGAGGTTCCAGAAGATAATCCATGTCCCTGCCTCTTCCAGCTTCTAGAGGCCACCTGTGTTCCTCAGCTGGGGGCCTCTCCTCCACCTGCAGCGTTCATGTCTAGGCTCTGCCCCCCACCGTGCCTCCTCTGCTGACCATACTGGGAAGGGTTATCTGCCTTTAAGGGCTCTGGGATTGCACCAGGCCCACCGGGTGGTCCAGCACGCTCTCCCATCTCAGGGTCCTTCCACACATCTGCTCAGCCCCTTTGCTATGGAAGGCCACGTATGCCCAGGTCCTGGGACTTGGATGGGGATATCTTTGGCGTCCATGATTCCACTCACCACATACGTTGGCAAAAGCCAGCATGTCCCAAAGGCTGGAAGATGTCGCCTGCTGGGCCCAGCTGCTCCCCTGACCTCGGTCCAGAGCCAGAGTTTAGGTTCAGGTGTCGTTTCAGGAGGGCTTGTGTCGCAGAGCACTGGGAGTTTGACTCTCCCTGGGACTCTCCCAGCAAGTCCAAGGGTCTTCGTGGAAACAGATGAGAGTGTCGTGACCACCAGCAACTTTGGGGTCTGACCCGATGCCCCCCACGCCTGCTTGTACTTATGGCCAATCCTTCTGCAGGCCAAGCCCAGAGCCCCCTTTGGGTTCCTTAACTGGACTCACTCTGACCCTGCCCATCTCGCCTCCTTTTTCCTGGAAAACTTAGCTCCTTCTCGGGTCAATCGGCCTCAGTGTCAGGTTTGAGAGTCCCATCTTCCTTTAAACCTTTGTCCGTACCAGCCAGGAGGCTCAACAGGTCTTTTTGTTCTGAACATCACTGTGACCCGCAGGCCTGCGAGAGGGCATGGTGACCAGGAAGGAGAGAGTGAAGTTTCCCCGTGGCAGCCCCACCTCTGGCCGCTTCTTAAGGACACCCTCTCCCGCTTCGCCAGCAGCCTCTGTGCTCGGAAGGTGCTTATCGCAGCCTCCACCCCTCTCCCACCTCCCCCTTTCCTTTTTAAACTTTCTTCTTCAGCTGATTCTCTCTCCCAGGAAGGGCTTTGATCTGAAAAGGAAACAGGAAAGAGAGGAAGAGATGGCTTGCAGGGCCCAGCGGTGGTCTGAGGGTGCTGGAGCGCCCATCCCCATCTCTGATTTCACCCTTCCCTTCTCTACCCGGCAAGCGGCTGGCTTTTATTTTCATCTTGTTCTCAACTGCCAAGTCTGTGACGTGAGAGGCTCCAGAGCTGAGCGGGAGGTAGCATGGGCTGCCTGGGTGTTAGCGCATGTCATATTCCACCAGGGTTGGGGTCTTGACAAGGGTGGGGCTTTGGTGGCCCCGTTAGCAGACCCTGGCCCACACCCCCAGGCTCCCTGGACATGGACCGCCCTGGTGCTGAGGATGGGGACTCTCCTGGGACACTGCTATCGTCTCAAAGCACAGGGAGGGAGAATTGGTGAGGGCAGCTGCTCAGCCTCGGAGCTGTTACCCCATGCCTGACGATGCACTTGAACCTGAGAGGTTTAGAAGGGTGGGGCACCCTGAACCCCACATCCACACAGCTGCGACGCAGGTCTCCATCCTAGACCAAGACCACCTGAGCTCCCGGCCCACTTGACGCTTCCCCAGGGACATTTTGAGGTCTCCAGGAGCTGCTTGGCTCCATCACCAGGCCCCTGGCCCCTCCCCAGGGCCCATGGGTCCACAAACCAGCCCTGAGTGATGAGTGCTTCGCTGCAAGAGACCAGCATTTCCCCAAAATACTCATGTGGGAGTTGCTGCTCCGCTCTGAGGCAAAAAGACAGGGCCAGCCTCCCCTCAGCCCCACCAGCCCTTCTTCCTACCAGCCTCTAACCAGAGCAGGTGGTGACTGCCCCAGAACAGTACCATCCGGGGGAGAGAGGCCCCGAACCACGACTGCAGCCAGGGACCTCTCCTCACCACCCACGATCACATGTGGGAGGGGCCTGGAGGCCAAGAAGGGGTCAGCAGGTGGGCGGCGTGAGTCCCAACGTGAAGGTGAGGGGCACCCCCCAGCTCAGAAGCCCTGGGCAAATCCGACAATGGCGTTAGGGGCTGTCAGTGCTGGGGAGCAATGAGCCAAGGTGGCACAGACACAGAGGACATAACCCTCCTCCCTCCACACCCACCCCCAGTACACCGTGAAAGTGAAGTTTAACAAATTTTGTTTGGCAAAACTTCACCACTAGCGCTGCATCTGGGGAAACTGAGCCAGGCCACACCCCTGTCAAATGGGTTCTTAGCTGGGGACAACAACCACTTGGGGATGTCTGATGACCTCGGAGTATCTCTCCACAGACGAGTGCTCACCGACCGGCTTTGTGCTCTGTTCTGCAGCGCCAAATCTCTGAAGCTTCGGGGGTAGGACCCTGGTGAGTGTTGGGTTCCTTAGTCTAGAACTTTCCTCCCCACCGGCCCCCATGTTCCCTCAGAGAGGTCAGTTGGGCCCAAGGGCCGCGTGGGTGTGACACACAGGAACTTGCTGGGTGCCCCCAAATTCAGAGCCACACCTTCTCAGCAAGTCCCTCCACTGTCCAGGAAGGTGGTGGCGGTTCCACCCCAGGACAGAAGAGTCACCTGCCTGGAGCCTCGGACTTGCCAGAGAAGGCCGAGCTTCCGCAGAAATCCCCAGGGCTCTACAAAACAGGCTGGAGCAGGAGGACACCCATGTGGGCCTGGCACCAAGTGGGTGATTCTAGAAGAATCTTTGGCTTCCCCATGTCCCCACTGAAAAGCAGAAAGGGACACCCAAACTGTGGCTCCATATGCGGAAGGCATTTCCACCCAGCAGGATTGCCTGAAGGCAGAGCGGAGCGGACACTGCAACAGCCGACCCAGCGATACCCTCCTGGAAGGCTGCCAGGGCCCTCCACGCTACAGCGTCTAGCTAGTTTGGGAGCTCCCTGATCTTTCCAGTGTCTGTGGTTCTGGGATCGAGACACATGTCCGGGTGTCCCCACTCCATGCGGGCCTCAGAACATCACCTTTCCCCCCTCCCATCTTGACTGTGCTCCAACCCCACCCAGGGTGTATATAACCCAACAGCTTGGCCCCGGGAGCCATGAGGGACTGGCTGTACCGCCAACAGCTTCCCCATCTCCAGGCCCTACCTCCCAGGCCGATCACCCACAGCCTCGTCTTCTTCAGAAGAGCCTCGAGGGGACTGGAATGCATCCAGCCCTCACACAGGAGATGAAAAATCGCCCGAGATGGGCATGTCGGTTCTAATAGGAAATGATGACGTGGAATGAGGACTTGTTTCTACCGTCCCCGGTGATTTATAAGGACGGGCCTGTCATCAGAAACACAATGTCTATTTTCAGCTTCAGATTCTAACGAGTGAATATATTACAATAACTTTATTTAAAAAATCAATGCACATCAATTCAATTTTCAAGCTAATTGCCTTGCGAATGCTGCAGCATCGAAGCCCAGGCAGCTATGGTATGCGTCTGATTTACACAGAGCGGGCCACAGATATTCGCCCGCTGCTTTGCTTGTTTCTGCTGGTGGAAGGTAGGAGTGAGCGCCTCCCTGCCCAGTGCACCTGTCCTGGTAGGAGGGAAGCTGGCGAGGGCAGCCTCTGCAGGGCTGAGCTGTCAGGGTCCAGGGTTGCCCTATCTTTGCAGCATACTCGTCATGGTGAGGACCGACGAGGGCTGCCCCTGCACCATGAAGACAGTGGGACGGCAGCCCTGGGCCCTGAGATCCTGGGCAGGCCCTCTCCTCTCTTGACTTCGGTCATTCACCTCCAAGGTGCGGACAATAGTGCCCCTGGCACAGGGCTTCCACGCAGTTCATCATGACACACATCGTCACCATCACTGTCATTGTCATCTCATTGCTGCTGTTATTAAATACTCTAATTTCTAAATAATCATTGTTGTTCTCATGCCAAGGAGTCATGAAATTCAAATGAAGTGATGTATGTGAAATTACTTAGTATGGCACTGTCTCATCTACATATGCAAATCACCATCAGCCCCTAAAGCACTGACAGGTACTAACCTGAAGTGTTTCTGACAAGCAAATCCCTGAGCAGGATATTTGCCTAGCAAGATACAGGTGCCTCCTTCTGCTTTCCTGGGAACCTGGGGTGTCCCCTCCTGAAGAGATCTCTGTGCCCCCAACACGTACACCAGAGCTGACAGCCCTGTGGGTCTGGATGCAGGGAAGAGAGAGATGTCCTGCCTGGCAGGGCCATGGGACAATTTTGGCCTGTCCTGACCCTCAGAGGTAAAACGAGCCCCCACCACCCCTGCCCTTTCAGTCTATTCAAGCTGCTATGGGGGAACACCACAGACGGGGAGGCTCTCAAACAATGGACATTTATTTCTCACAGTCTGGAGGCTGGAAGTCCAAGATCAAGGTGCTGGCAGATTCGGCTCCTAGTGAGGGGCCCCTGTATTAGTCCATTCTCACACTGCTATAAAGACAGGGGAATTTATAAAGGAAAGAAGTTTAATTGACTCACAGTTCTGCATGGTCAGGGAGGCCTCAGGAAACTTACAATCACAATGGAAGGTGAAGGGGAAGCAAGGCACGTCTTACGTGGTGGCAGGAGAGAGACAGCGAAGCGGGAAGTGCCACACTTTTAAACAATCAGATCTCCTGAGAACTCACTCACTATCACAAGAAAGCATAGGAGAACCACCCCCATGATCCAATCACCTTCCACCAGGCACCTTCCTCAACATATGGGGATGACAATTTGAGACGAGATTTGAGTGGGGACACAGAGCCAAACCATGTCACTCCATCCTGACTTGCAGACGGCGCCTTCTCACTGTGTCCTCACTGGTGGAAGGGGCCAGGCAGCGCTCCAGGGCTTCTTATAAGGGCATCCATTCCACTCATGAGGCTCCGTCCCTACAGCCTCATCACTCCCCAAAGTCTCCGCCTCCTAATCCCATCACCCTGAGGGTTAGGATTTCAACCTATGAGTTTTGGGGGTACACAGACGTGCAGACCACACCTGTCGTGGATGTTGTTTGTACACAGTAGGGGACGGGGAGGGGGCAGGGCTGACCACTGGCTCCACCAAGCTCTGGGTCAGGACCTGGAACAATTTCCCCTGGCTCTGAGGCAGTTACCCACAGAAGCTGGGGTCCAGCCAGCCGGCTTCTCTGGCCTGGCCAAGGGCACGGCAATTGCCAGCAGCCATTCCTGAGATGGTTGGGGAGAGGTTCGGGTCAGCCTCCACTTTCTCACCGAACCTTTGCTCTGTGCCTCATACACACAGTGCCACTTCCCTCCCCGAACCGTCCCAGCCACCAGGCCGAGTCACTGGTGATGACCTGGGCTTGGTGAGGCAGGCAGCAGGCCAGCAGTGGCACTGGGTGGGAGGCCACCTGCCATCAAGGCCATGGTGGGCACTATGACTCTGGACAGCTCACCTCACTCTCAGGACAGACTCCTGGCATAGGTCACCTACAAGCCAAATCCCACCTCTACTAAGGAAGCCCACGGGACAGCTTCAGTATCTGCGTGTGTCTGGGCAGCTGTCCAGCATCACTGAGTTATAAGAGCACAGAGAGCTCATTGGGCATGGAGAGGGTGGGCTGGGAGGTGCTGAGTCCTTCACCTCTACCCTCTACCCTCTGAGCCACAGAGATCTGGCAGCTGGACCAAGAGCTCCTGCAGCCTGTGTGATGAGGGGGAAGGGACTCCCTGCTCCTGGCGAAGGTCTTTTGGCCACCACCAGGGAAGCCTCTCCCTTCTGCCACTTCGAACCTGCTCAGAAACAACAGCCAGATGAGGTCAGCTCTACCCGCAAGCACACATCCTGCCTCCAGGAAGCCTCGTCTGTCTGAACGTAATCGGTGGTGTGGGGAAGCTGCCTGGAACTGCACGATAAACCTTGGTTCCAAGCACATTCATTCTGAGCAGAAGAGCAGGCTCCTTGGTAAGTGCCGTACATCTGACAGGTTAATTATTTATTAAGGGTAATGGAGTTTAATCTAAACAATTACTTCCAACTGGCTTCATCTTTGAATCGTTCGAGTGAGCAAGGCACCATCGTGCACTCCCGGGGTGAGCTGAAAGCCTGCTGAGCACACGGTCCTGCCGCACTTGTCAGCCCTGCCTTCCCTCGGGCTGGGATTGGAGTGGTGTTGAAAGTTGAGAGAGAAGCTGGGCACGGTGGCTCACGCCTGTGATCCCAGCACTTCGGGAGGCCAAGGTGGGTGGATCTTGAGGCCAGGAGATCGAGACCATTCTGGCTAACAAGGTGAAACCCCATCTCTACTAAAAATACAAAAAACAAACAAAAAAAAAATTAGCTGGGTGTGGTGGCACACGCCTGTAGTCCCAGCTATTCGGGAGGCTGAGGCTGGAGGATCGCTTGAACCCAGGAGACACAGGCTGCAGTGAGCCGAGATGGTGCTACTGCACTCCAGCCTGGGTGACAGAGTGAGACTCCATCTCAAAAAAAACAAAAAATAAATAAATAAGAAAGTTGAGAGAGAACAACGTAGAGAGAATCACCTTTGGGTGTGGTCACTGGCCCCTCCGTGGAAGAGGATGCTGAGGCTGGAGATGATGGTCATTTTGTCCAAGGCCACAGAGCGAGACCAGCAGCAGCTGGGGCCATCAGACTGCAAACCAGGCTTCTTCCCCAGCAGACACTGGCAGAGGGCTCAGCCGGGATCTTCCCGGATCTTCCAGATAGTCCAAGGTGCATATTCATGGCTTCCAAGGGCATCATCCCATCCCTAAGTCTCCAGGTCCTGCTGGAAAAACAGTCCTTCTGCAAATGAGGAGCTCTGGATCAGCCCCAGCTCCAGGTGCACTTTCAGGCCGGACAGGCATGGTGGAGGGCAGGCTGCACTCACCGAAACCCCTGCCCCCAGGAGACTCAGCGCCACTCCTTCCCTCTGCACCTTGTCCCCTCCTGTGCCTGGCTAGGAAGCCAGGGGTGTGCAGCCTTGCTGTGGGCACCATCCCTGCAGCCTTTTGTGAACTGGGAGCTTCTGGTGGCAGGCACCCGGGTGCCTGGACTGGTATCAAGCTGGGTGTGGACTTTCTGTCTCATTTCTTGGGTGAAGTCAAATCAGGTGGGTCCCTGACTGTGAGCAAGCACTGTCCAGCGGGAGGAGAACCATCAGTGCCTCAGTGGGGTGCAGGGAGAGAGACAGGGGGCCAGTACAAATGCCTTCAGGGGTTCAGAGGGAGCCTGGGCCATGCAAGCCAGTCTTCCTCATCCTCATCCTCTACATCCCCATCCAAGGACAGCCGTGGCCCTCAGAGCTCACCTGGACTCTGGTGGAGAAACAGACAAGTCAACAGAAAGCTGTGGTCCCACACAGTGAACACAGCAGGATGGGGGTGGTTGCAGGAACCAGGTGAGACATCCCTAGGCCAAGCGGGGATTCAGGGGAGGCTTCCCAGGGGCAGGATCCTTAGGCTAAAACTTAAGGGTAGGAGTTAGGCAGGCAGGGAGGTGCCTGGGGAGCCCACGGGGTAGGGAGAGAGGAGGACTCCAGGCAGGGAGGAACAGCCTGTACGTGAGGCATGGTGCGCTGGGCACCTGTCAGAGAAGTTCAGCGTATGGAACAGAGCTGGATGGGGGCTGACGAGGAAGGGGTAGGAGGGTGAGAGATGAGGACAGGGTGAATCATGCAAAGAATTTGCAGGGACTACATCCTGAGAGCCCTAGGGCTTAAACCAGAAAGGATATTCTTACAGTGGGGGAATCTGAAAAGGGTTTTGAAGGATGAGTAGGTGTTCCCAAGAAGAAAGATATGAAGCTTAACATTCCAGAAAGAAGCAGCAGAATGGACAAACATGGAGGTGCATAAAAGAGCAAGAGGTCTTTAGGAGGGCTGAGGTTGAGGACTAGATCATAGAGAACCTGCCAGAAAACAGCTGAAAAGGAGGTAGGGTAGTGACGGGCACTGAACACCAGGTTCTGCAGAGCAGGGGTGCCCCTGAGGGCAGCGGGAAGTGAGCGGCAGTGTTTGTGGCCTGGGCCATTTTCACACTGTGTGTTAAAAAGATGAGGCCAGCGACCACATGGGAAATGAACTTGAGACATCTTGAGTTGGTGTTGGAGGGCAGGGATTAAATAATCATTGGGAAGAGATGAAGCGGGCCTGAGAACAAACATACTTCTAAATGTGTATCTTTATTGATTTTTTTTTTTTTTTTTTTTTTTTGAGACAAGGTCTCACTCTGTCACCCAGGCTGGAGTGCAGTGGCACGATCTCAGCTCACCGGAGCCTCCACCTCCCTGGCTCAAGGGATATTCCTGCCTCAGCCTCTCAAGTAGCTGGGATTACAGGTGCAAGTCACCATGCCCAGCTAATTTTCATATTTTTAGTAGAGACGGGGTTTTGCCATGTTGCCCAGGCTGGTCTCAAACTCCTGACCTCAAGTGATCCACCCACCTCGGCCTTCCAAAGTGCTGGGATTACAGGAGTGAGCTACCATGCCCAGCGATTTTTTTTTCTTAATCACCAAAATAACACTGAAAGAAACCAGAGGAAAATCCAAATTTCCCATAATTTTACCACCAAGCCATACCCACTGTTGGGGTGCTGCTGATTATCCTCCCAGCCTTTGGTCCTAGGAGAAAATGCACACACACACACACACACACACACGCCTGGGATCTTATTGAACTCATAACCTACTTGTTCACTTAATACATTCTGAAAATAGGATGAACATTTCATAATACCACCTGATAAAAAATACTGCCCTTCACTTAAACAAGGTGACAAGGTGATTGGCCGCAGTTTCCAGTGCTGCAGGGAGCACCCTTGAGTTGCGGTGCACATCGTTGAGGATTTCTCAGAACAGACATTCCTGGCAGTAGAGGTGCCGGGTCCAGAGTGAGGACGCCAGGTAGCTTTCGATGCCTGCTGCTCACCAGCTGCAGGGGAGATTACACCACGTTCACCCCACCTGCCATCTTCAGAACTCCCCGCTCCCCAGCACCCTGGTAATATCCATGTGACATTATTTGTTCACTGCCAGTTTAATGAAAAGCAGCCTCCGGGCTCAACGTCTCACTGTGAGTTTCTCTTGACTCGAGCTTGACCCTTCTCCGCAGCCTCGGTGGCCATTTCAGTCTAGGTTTGAGCACCATCCGTGCCTGTCTAAGCTCTCGAGGTCCCCGCAGGTGCTGTTCCCCTGTCTGGAACACTTCTCCCCACCCCATTACAGGGCTGGCTCCCTCTCACCTGCAGTCTGGGAAACACCGTCCCGACCTGTCCAGCGAGCTGGGCTTCCCACCCAGGCACCAGCTGCGGTGCTCGATTCCAAACCTTGAGCCTTTCTGACCCCCCAGGCTCCTGCCCAGCTGAGGGCTCCCAGGAGGTCTCATACCCAGTGCTGACAACAGTCCCCACCATGGCAGGGCTCAGTAAAGATTCCAGAGGAGGCCGGGCGCGGGGGCTCACGCCTGTAATCCCAACACTTTGGGAGGCTGAGGCGGGCGGACCATGAGGTCGGGAGATCGAGACCATCCTGGCCAACACGGTGAAACCCCGTCTCTACTAAAATGCAAAAAAATTAGGCAGACGTGGTGATACACACCTGTAGTCCCAGCTACTTGGGAGGCTGAGGCAGGGAATTGCTTGAACCCAGGAGGCGGAGGTTGCAGTGAGCCGAGATTGCGCCACTGCACTCCAGGCTGGGTGACAAGAGCGAGACAGTGTCCAAAAAAAAAAAAAAAAGATTCCAGAGGAAAATGATTCAGCCAGTAAATCAATAAAATGAGTATTTTTCTTTTTTCTTTGTGATTTTAAAGAGCCCTCTATATTGACTTCCTGACTTTAAAAATAAGGGGAGGAGCCAGGCGCGGTGGCTTACATCTGCAATCCCAGCACTTTGGGGGCCGAGGCAGGTGGATGGCTTGAGCAGGAGTTTGAGAGCCACCTGGGCAACATGGTGAACCCTGTCTCTGCAAAAAACACAAACATTAGCTGAGTGTGGTGGCGCACACCTGTAGTCCCAGCTACTTGGGAGGCTGAGGCGAGAGAATCACTTGAGCCCACAAAGGTCAAGGCTGCAGGGAGCCTCTGCACACAGCCTGAGCAACAGAGTGAGACCCTGTCTCAAAAATAAATACATAAAATAAAGTAAAAATTCAAAAGCCTTCTCACTGGTCTGCTTTCCTGGGTAATTTTTCAATCAATCTCTCTTCAGAGACCGGTGGCCAACCTGAGAGAGCCCCACCCATCCCCCCCCCCATGCACCCACGTCTCTCCTGCTCTCGCACTCTTGGTCTCTCTTTCTGACTCTGTTTCTCTCTCTCTCTCTCCCTCACTTGCCTCCTCTCTCTCTCTTGCTCTGTCCCTGTCGCTCTCTCGCTCTCCTCCCTCTCCCTCTGTTTCCCGCTTTCCCCCATCTCTCCTCCTCTCTCCTTCTCCCCTATCTCCCTCTCTCCCCTATTTCTCCCTCCCTCTCTTCTTTCTCTCCCCCTTCTCCTTCTTTCTGCCCCTTCCTTCTCCCTCTCTTTCCCTCTCTCTTATTCTCCCTCTCTCTGTTTCTTTCCCCTTCTCCCCATCTCTCCTGCTTTCCTTCTCCTCCATCTCCACCTCCCTCTCTCTCCTTCTCCCTCTCTCCCCTATTTCTCTCCCTCTCCCCTTCCTCCCTCTTTCTCCCCCTTCCTTTTCCCTCTTTCCCTCTCTCTCCTTCTCCCCCTCTCTCCGTCTTCCTCTCTCTACTTCTCTCTCTCCCTCACCCAATTTCCCTCTCTCTCCTCATCCCTCTTCTTTTTCTCTGATTTCCTCCTTTCCTCCCTTTCCCCCTCTTGGAGAACTAACTCCTGCCTTGAGGCTCTGCCAAGATCCTGACCTGTGACCAGGGCGTCTGTCAGGGCACCCGTGAGCCAGCCGCAGCTGCAGTAGCCCAGCTGGGACACTCACATGCTCTGCCTGCCCCCTGGCCTCTGGGGTCCCCATGGACACCTCCACTCAGTAGAGGCCACCGTCCAGCATCCGCCCTGGTCCGTTGCCCAGAGCTACTCCCATGCACTCTTTCTGGAAGAAGTTTGTCTGGCCAAGGCCTGATTCGAAGCAAAGTCCCTCTGGGGAGCTGATATAATTCATAATTTGGCCCAGACTCCATAGGATAACCACGGGCCCAGCGTGGCACAGTTATTATATGCTAGTGCATCCACGGGCAATTTAGTTCAGTAATTGATTTTCAAGCAAGGGAGATGGAAATTCCTTGATGTGAGATGAATGTACCAAGGGAAGGAGGGTCCCCTGTTCCCAGCACAGCCAGGGGCTCCCAGGGCAAGACCCATGCCAGGCTGGGCCCAAGGCTCCGAGCTGCCTGAGCTGATACCCGAGACACTCAGGAAACCATCTGTACACAGGGGCCACCCCTGTGTGATCACAGCACAAATCATTGAGCAGAAGTTTCTGTTCCTCCCTTGGCTGTATATTAAGTCCTGGCCCAGCATCAAAGGGACAATTTGGCTGAGAGAGACGGGAAGGTGTGGTGGGGCGTCTCATCTCTGTCCATGGAGACATGGCCCAGAACACAAGAAACTGACCGAGAAATTGGAGCGACGTGTTAATCCATCACTGCTCAGAACCATCACCATTTGGCCACCAACTTCTGGCAGTCGTCGGAGACGCTGTGTTCTCTGCCTTGACTGCAGGTCTGGAGGAGCTGGCCGTGGGGAAAGCCAGCTCAGATCCCTGCCATGGGGAAGGGAGAGGGGGATACAGTTTCCTTCCCCTTCTCTGGAAAAGTCGGAAGTGCACCCTCACTTGAGGAGCTCAGGGGTCATGTCGACTCACCACTGCAGCCCCCAGGTGAGGCCCTGAAAATACCAGAATCCAGACTGAAGCCAGCGCTCCCACTGGACAGGAGGTGGTGTCAGGTCACCTCCCACCCCCGATGGCCCAGACATCACCTTGGGAGCCCTTGGACATCTCTCCAGCTCCCACCAACAGACAACCTCTCCATGATGTCTATGGACAGACCAGTTCTATTCCCTGCTCACCAAGAACAGCATGGGAAGTTTCCCATGCTCGGCCACCTCCTCTCCCCAGATGCCGTGTGCGCAGCTGACTCGAGGAAATCAGATGCCACTTCCCCGGCAGAGGCCGCACGTGGGCAGGCACCCGCTGAGGTACACAGAGTGCTTGCCTGTGAAGGGAGCTTCTAAGTGGGTAACTGTGCTGCTGCTATCCTTGCAGGGCTCAGGAAGGGCCCCGTGGGACAGCTGTTCATTTGCAGCTAGCAAATACAATTTCCTGGTTCAGAGGCCTGAGCTACAGAACTGAACGTCTGACTTGGGCGCCTTGCAAGACTGGGCACCTTGGGCACTGGGCTGATGGCCTGGTTGCCTGTGGTCGCCTGGAGGCAGCTAGAGCAGCCGTTTCATGGCAGAGGAGCAGAGAAGAGCCAACCAGGCTCCTTTCCCCCAGCAACAGAGGGAGCTGCCCCCGCAGTGTGGGCCTTGGCTGCTTGGAAAACCCACCACGACCGGGCTCTGTCAGCTGGGGAGCGATTCCCACATCTGGCGTCACCTGGTAGCCCTCGGAGGGCAAACTAAGCCCAGCATTAGCTGGCCAACCTGCAGCAAATATAATCATGTGATTCCTTCAAATCCAGATATAATTGACTTGCAAATTCCCCACTGTTTGGGATCATCCAAGCTACAGCGTTCCTCCCTCCAAGTAGACAGCTCAGACCCTAGAATGAGACCCCATCTCCCAATCACCTCGACTTCCTGCTGCAGAACTGCCCATGTCTCTCTGTCTCTTCTTCCTCCTCCTCCACTTCCTCCTCCCCCTCCTCGCTTCCCCATCACTGTGTTCTCCTCTTCCTCCTCCTCTTCCCTCCTTCCTCCTCCTTCCTCCCCTTCCTCTCCCTGCCACCCTCCCCCAGTACCTGCCTGCTCACAGATCCTGGTTCAGGAAACACACCAGTCCCTCATCCTGAAGCCTTTGTGCTCCAGTCCCAGTCCGCTTGCTCCAAACAAGAAGAACCCTGAAACCAGGCCCCATGCAAGGAAAGAGAAGCCAGGCTCTGACCCTGAGCCTCCACCTCGAGCCCAGCTCCCAGCACCCCCAGCCCAGCAGCTCCCAGCCCCCATCAGGAAAAGAGTTGGGGCCAAAACCAGCCAGGAGGAGCTCGTGCCCACCCAGCATGAACCTGTGTGCCCTAAAACACTGGCAAGTCTTGATCTCATGAAGAATGATGAGCCTGGCAGGGCTGCGGGAGGCAGGTACGGAGGTCCAGCTGTGGGAGGAATGTAACAAGGATGGGAGGCTGGCAGAGAACAGCCTCTCACAGCTGTGCAGGAGTCACAGTGAGAATCAGAACTACCCAGCCCTCGTGGGGGCAGGAAGTGGCTGCCCACATGGTCCCAAACACCTGGTCCCCTGAGTAGGGACAGGGAGGGGGCCCCCACAGGCAACTCCGCTCTTTATGTGTTGCTGCTTTCTGCTGGAGTTGGCCATAGCCTGCAACGCCAAGGTGAGCTGGGGGTTCCTTGCCCTTTGGGTGTAGACAAAATGAACCTGAAGCCCTAGCTGTGCTCACAAGGAAGCTTAACACCTCCTCATGCTTTTCGCATCCCAAGAGGCTGCATCCTCTCAGACCTGGAAGCCACAAAAGGAAAGGCTTGATCCCTGAGTCACTCTGGGGAGGGGACCTGCCTGACTCTGTGCAGCTCCTGGTCTCCAACATGTATCTGTGGGTGCTCTTTCCTGTCTACCCCTCATCAGTGTGCAAGGAAGAGCGGCATCGCCCACCAGGGTCCCCATAAGAAGTAGGCACATGACAGCTGCATGAGCAGAAAGCTTAGGTTTATGGGGAGGTGAGTAGCCACAAAGGGCTTCACATTGCAGAACATGGATAACTTGGAGCCAAACATTCAACCTCCATGACTTCCTAATCCAACCTTTCCCTTTCTCTTCCTTGCTCCCACTCTGCCCCAAATTCCTGATCCTTTCTAAAGAACCTTCTCTTGCTGGGCCTTCAGACATCCACTTCCACCTTTAGCAGTTCATGCAGGTATTTTCCCAAATAAAGACAGTTCCCTCCTGCAGAGGAATTCTGTTGCCAACTACAAATGCTCTCTGGTTTATGATGAGGCTGCATCCAGATAAACCCATTGTAAGGTGACAATATCATTAAGTTGACAATGCATTAATTACAGCTAACCTCCCTCTCATCGTAGCTTAGCCTAGCCTACCTTAAATGTACTCAGACACTTGCATTAGCCTACAGTTGGGCAAAATCCTCTAACACGAAGTTATTTTGTAATAAGGTATTGAATATCTCATGTAACATACTGAATCCTGTACTGGAGGTAAAAAACAGAATGGTTGTGTGGGTCCTCACTGCTAACGTACACAGCTGAAAGCACTATCATCATAAAGTCAAAAGATCGGAATTCGAACCATCATAAGTTGGAGACCATCTGTATACAGAAAGATAGATTTTATTATAAGTAATTGGCTCATGCAATTATCAAGGCTGGCAAGGCCAAAATCTGCAGGGCAGGCTCACAAACCATGTGACCCTGCCACGTGACCCACCACCTCTGCAGCAGCGGGGAACACCCACCCCAAGCTGGTCTTATCAGGGTCTCTCTCCCAACAATCAGGACTTTGAATGAAGGGTAGTGGCATTGGTAAGTTGGGCCACATAGACTTGGGGCTTGGAGAAGCTGAAAGAAGAGAGAGAGAGACCTGCCTCAGGGGCCCTAAGTCTGCTTCATCCTGACCTCAGAAGGTTCTGGCTCCACTAGCCTGAGTGCCTTCTGCTCCTTGCTAAGAACACGTTCCACCCAAGACTAACACAATCCACTTCCCACTTCCTTCATCTCCCACCCTGGGCTTGTCCCCTCTGCAGCTTCTCCCTGCTCCAGGCAGCTTTCCAAGAGGGGCCAGATTTTTTTAATTATTATTGTTTTATTTCAATAGGCCTTGGGGAGCAGGTGGTGTTTGCTTTCATGAATAAATTATTTACCGGTGATTTCCGAGATTTTGGTGCACCCATCACCTGAGCAGTGTACACTGTCCCCAGTGTACAGTCTTTTATCCTTCACCACCCTCCACCCTTCCCCGCAAGTCCCCAGAGTCCAATGTATCATTCTTATGCCTTTGCGTCTTCGTAGCTTAGCTCCCACATATGAATGAGAATTTACAATGTTTGGTTTTCCATTCCTAAGTTACTTCACTTAGAATAATAGTCTCTAATTTCATCCAGGTTGCTGTGAATGCCATTATTTTGTTCAGTTTTTTTGTTTTTTTTTTTTGTTTTTTGTTTTTTGTTTTTTGGTCTGAGTAGTATTCCATATATGGGCATTTTCATATGTATCACATTTTCTTTATCCACTCATTCATTGATGGGCATTTGGGCTGTTTTCATATTTTTGCAATTGCAAATTGTGCTGCTATAAACATGCACGTGCAAGAATTTTTTTTCATGTAATCACTTCTTTTCCTCTGGGTAGATACCCAGTAGTGGGATTTCTGGATCAAATGGCAGTTCTAGTTTTTAAGGAATCTTCTCACACTCTTTTCCATAGTGTTTGTACTAGTTTATATTCCCATCAACAGTGTAAAAGTGTTCCCTTTTCACCATATCCACACCAACATCTATTTTTTTTTATTATGGCCATTCTTGCAGGAGTGAGGGGGTATCACACTGTGGTTTTGATTTGCATTTCCCTGATAATTAGTGATTTTGAGCATTTTTCCATATGCCTGTTGCCCATTTGTATATCTTCTTCTGAGAATTGTCTATTCATGTCCCTAGTCTACTTTTTTATGGGATTGTTTGTTGGTTTTTTCTTGCCAATTTGAGTTCTTTGTGGAGATTCTGAATATTAGTCCTCTGTCAGATGTACAGATTGTAAAGATTTTCTCCCACTCTGTGGGTTGTCTGTTTACTCTGCTGATCATTTCTTTTGCTGTGCAGAAGCTTTTCAGTTTAATTAAGTTCCATCTATTTTTCTTCGTTTTTGTTGCATATGCTTTTGGGTTCTTGGTCATAAAGTCTTCTACTAAGCCAATGTCTAGAAGGGTTTTTCCAATGTTATCTTCTAGAATCTTTACAGTTCAGGTCTTAGATTTAAGTCTTTGATCCATCTTAAGTTGATTTTTGTAAAAGGTGAGAGATGAAGATCCAGTTTCATTCTTCTACATGTAGCTTGCCAATTATCCCAGCACCATTTGTTGAATAGTGTGTCCTTTCCCCAGTTTATGTTTTTGTTTGCTTTGTCAAAGATCACTTGGCTGTAAGCATTTAGCTTTTCTCTGGGTTCTCTATTCTGTTCCATTGGTCTATGCGCTTATTTTTGTGTCAGTACCATGCTGTTTTGGTGAGTATGGTCTTATAGTGTAGTTTGAAGTCAAGGAATGTGATACCTCCAGATTTGTTCTTTTTGCTTAGTCTTACTTTGACTATGCAGGCTCTTTTTTGGTTCCATATGAATTTTAGGATTGTTTTTTCTAGTTCTGTAAAGAGCAACAGTGACATTTTGATGGAGATTGCATTGAATTTGTAGATTACTTTTGGCAGTATGATCATTTTCACAATATTGATTCTACCCATCCATGAGCATGGGATGTGTTTCCATTTGTTTGTGTCATCTATGCTTTCTTTCAGCAGTGTTTTGTACTTTTCCTTGTAGAGGTCTTTCACATCCTTGGTTAGGTATATTCCTAAGTATTTTAATATTTTTACAGCTATTGTGAAAGGGGTTAAGTTCTTGATTTGATTCTCAGCTTGGTCATTGTTGGTGTATAGCAGGGCTACTGATTTGTCTATATTAATTTTGTATCCTGAAACTTTGCTAAATTCATTTACCAGTTCTAGGAGCCATTTGGATGAGTCTTTAGTGTTTTCTCGGTATGTGATCCCATCGTCAGAAAACAGCAACAGTTTGACTTCCTCTTGACCGATTTGGATGACCTTTATTTATTCCTCTTGCCTGATTGCTCTTGCTAGGACTTCTAGTACTATGTTGAATAGAAGTGGCGAAAGTGGGCATCCTTGTCCTGTTCCATTCTCAAGAGAAATGCTTTCAACTTCTCCCTGTTCAGTATAATGTTGGCTATGGGTTTGTCATAGATGACTTTTTTTTTTTTTTTTTTTTTTTTTTTTTTTTTTTTTTTTTTTGAGACGAAGTCTCGCTCTGTCTCCCAGGCTGGAGTGCAGGGGCCGGATCTCAGCTCACTGCAAGCTCCGCCTCCCGGGTTCACGCCATTCTCCGGCCTCAGCCTCCCGAGTAGCTGGGACTACAGGCGCCCGCCACCGCGCCCGGCTAATTTTTTGTATTTCTTAGTAGAGACGGGGTTTCACCATGTTAGCCAGGATGATCTCGATCTCCTGACCTCGTGATCCACCCGTCTCGGCCTCCCAAAGTGCTGGGATTACAGGCTTGAGCCACCGCGCCCGGCCCATAGATGACTTTTATATCTATGGTTTATGCAGATTTTGCTGAGGGTTTTAATCATAAAGCGATGTTGGATTTTGTCAAATGTTTTTTCTGCATCTAGTAAGATAATCATATCATTTTCATCTTTAATTATCTTTATGTGGTGTATCACATTTATTGACTTATGTATGTTAAACTATCCCTGCATCCCTGGTATGAAACCTACTTGATTATGGTGGATTATCTTTTGGATGTGCTGTTGGATTCGGTTAGCTAGTATTTTGTTGAGGACTGTTGCATTCATGTTCATCAGGAATATTGGCCTGTAGTTTTCTATTTTTGTATGTCCTTCCCTGCTTTTGGTGTTAGGGTGATACTGACTTCATAGAATGATTTAGGGAGGATTCCCTCTTTCTTGGTCTTTTGAAATAGTATCAATAGGATTCGTATCAGTTTTTCTTTGAATGTCTGATAGAATTCAGCTGTAAATCCATCTGGTCCTGGACATTTTTTTGGCAATATTTTTCTTTCCATTTCAGTCTCACTGCTTGTTACTGATATGTTCAGAGATTCTATATCTTCCTGGATTAACCTAAGAGGGCTGTATATTTCCAGGAATTTATCTATCTCCTCTAGGTTTTATAGTTTATGTGCATAAAGGTGTTCATAGTAGCCTCGAATGATCTTTTGTATTTCTGTTGTATCAGTTGTGATATCTCCCATTTTGTTTCTAATCGAGCTTATTTGGATCTTCTCTCTTCTTTTATTGGTTAGTCTCATTAATGTTCTATCAATTTATCTTTTCAAAGAACCAGCTTTTTGTTTCATTTATCTTTTGTAATTTTCATTTGTTTGTTTCAATTTCATTTAGTTCTGCTCTGACCTTCATTATTTATTTTCTTCTGCTGGGTTTGGGTTTGGATTGTTCTTGTTTCTCCAGTTTCACGAGGTGTGACCTTAGATTGTCTATTTGTGCTCTTTCAGACTTTTTGATGTAGGCATTTAATGCTATGAACTTTCTTCTTAGCACCGCTTTTGCTGTATCCCAGAGGTTTTGACAGGTTGTGTCATTATTATCATTCAGTTCAAAGAATTTTTTCATTTCCATCTTGATTTCATCATTGGTCTAGTGATTATTCAGGAACAGGTTATTTAACTTCTATGTGTTTGCATGGTTTTGAGAAATCCTTTCGGAGTTGATTTCCAATTTTATTCCACTGTGGTCTGAGACAGTACTTGATATAATTTTGATTTTCTTAAATTTAATGTGACTTGTTTTATGGCCTATCATATGGTCCACCTTGGAGAATGTTCCACGTGCTGGTGAATAGAATGGATATTCTGCAGTTATTGGGTAGAACGTTCCTAAGTATCTGTTAAGTCCATTCGTTGTACGGTATACTTTAAGTCTATTGTTTCTTCATTGACTATCTATCTTGATGACCTGTCTAGTGCTGTCACTGGAGTATTGAAATTATTATTGTGTTGCCATCTATCTCATGTCTTAGGTCTAGTAGTAATTGTTTTATAAATTTGGGAGCTCCAGTGTAAGGTGCATATATATTTAGAATTGTGATATTTTCCTGCTTAATCCTTTCATCATTACATAATATCCCTCTTTGTCTTTTTTAACTGCTGTTGCTTTAAAGTTTGCTTTTTCTGATATAAGAATAGCTACTCCTGCTCACTTTTGGTGTCCATTTGCATTGAATATATTTTTCCTCCCCTTTACCTTAAGTTTATGTGAGTCCTTATGTGTCAGGTGAGTCTCCTGAAGACAGCAGAAACTTGACTGGTGAATTCTTATTCATCCTGCCATTCTGTGTATTTTAAGTGCAGCATTTAGACCATTTACATTCAATGTTAGTATTGCGATGTGAGGTACTATTTTATCCATTGTGCTATTTGTTGCCTGAATACTTTTTTTCATTGTGTTATTGTTATATAGGTCCCCTGAGATTTATGCTTTAAGGAAGTTCTATTTTGGTGTATTTCAAGCATTTGTTTAAAGATTTAGAGCTCCTTTTAGCAGTTCTTGTAGTGCTGGCTTGGTAGTGGCGAATTCTCTGGGCATTTGTTTGTCTGGAAAAGACTGTATCTATCCTTCATTTATGAAGCTTAGTTTCACTGGATACAAAATTACTGGCTGATAATTGTTTTGTTTAAGCAGGCTAAAAATAGGACTCCAATCCCTTCTAGCTTTTCTGCTGTGAAATCTGCTGTTACTCTGGTTTTTCCTTTATAGGTTACCTGATGCTTTTGCCTCACAGCTCTTAAGATTCTTTTCTTCATCTTGACTTTGATAACCTGAGGACAATGTACCTAAGCAATGATCATTTTGCAATGAATTTCCCAGGTGTTCTTTGAGCTTCTTGTCTAGATCTCTAGCAAAGCCAGGGAAGTTTTCCTCAATTATTCCCTCAAATATGTTTTCCAAACTTTTAGATTTCTTTTTTCCCCGGGAACACCAATTATTCTTAGGTTTGGATGTTTAATGTAGTTCCAAACTTCTTGGAGACTTTGGGTTTTTTTTATTCTTTTTTCTTTGTATTTGATGGATTGGGTTAATTTGAAAGCCTTGTCTTTGAGTTCTGAGGTTCTTTCTTCTGCTTGTTTGATTCTATTGCTGAGACTTTCCAGTGCATTTTGCATTTCTCTAAGTGTGTCCTTGATTTCTGGAAGTTGTGATTTTTTTTTATTTATGCTCTGTGTCTCACTGAAGAATTTTCCTTTCATATCCTGTATTATGTTTTTATTTCTTTAAGTTGGACTTCACCTTTCACTGGTGCCTCCTTGATTAGCTTAATAATCGACCTTCTAAATCATTTTTCTGGCAATTCAGAGATTTCTTCTTGGTTTGGATCCATTGCTGGTGAGCTAGTGTGATCTTTTGGGGGTGGTAAAGAACCTTGTTTTATCGTATTGCCAGAATTTTTTTTCTGGTTCCTTCTCATTTGGGTAGACTATGTCAGAGGGAAGATCTGGGATTCAAGGGATGCTGTTCAGATTCTTTTGTTCCATGGGGTGCTCCCTTGAGGTGGTGTTCTCCCCCTCCCCCTAGGGATGGGGCTTCCTGGGAGCCGAACTGTAGTGATTGTTTTTGTTCTTCCGGGTCTAGCCACCCAGTGGAGCTACTGGGCTCTGGGCTGGTACTGGAGAGCGTCTGCCTGCAAAGAGTCCTGTGATGTGATATGATCTGTCTTCAGGTCTTGCAGCTGTGGATACCAGCATCTGCTCCAGTGGAGGCAGCAGAGGAGTGAGGTGAACTTGGTGAGGGTCCTCGGTTGTGTTTTTGTTTAGTGCGCTGGCTTTATGTTGATTGGCCTCCAGCCAGGAGGTGGCACTTTCAAGAGTGCAACAGCTACTGTCCCATAAGGAGGATACAAACTTGCCCTAGAGACATCTGTAAAGTATTCAGGATTCTCAGACAGTGGGCAGGGCCATAGGGCTCCCAAGAGATTATGACCGTTGTCTTTGGCTACCAGGGCAGGTAGAGAAAGAACACCAGGCGTGGGTAGGGATAAGCGTATCTGAGCTCAGCCTCTCCTTGGGGGGAACTTGCTGTGGCTGCTGTCGGGGATGGAGGCGTGGATCCCAGGCCAATGGAATTATATTCACAGGGGGGTTACAGCTGCCCCACTCTCACCATCCTCCAGAAAGGGGACAGCAGCTGGAGACTGAGTTAATCATCTATCTGGTCTACATGATGAAGCCTCCATGAAAATCCCTCCACTATGGGGTTTTGAGTGCTTCCAAATAACTAAACATATGGGGGTACCTGGCGGGTGGAACGCTGCGGAGAGGGCATGGAAGCCCCGTGTCCCATGCCCCATGCCTGGCCCTGTGCATCTCTGTCTGGTTGTCCCTCTGTACCCTTTATAATAAACCGTAAATGTAAGTAATGAGTTTCCCTGAGTTCTCTAAGCCGTCTTAGCAGATGGCGGAACCTTGATTTACAGCCATCAGTCAGGAGGTCTGCAGGCTCAGACTCGTGACTGGCATCTGAATGGGGCAGTCTTGTGGGGCTGAGCCCTTCACCTGCAGGGTCTGACACTAACGCCAGGTAGATCACGTGAGAATTGACACCCAGCTGGTGTCTGCTGGAGAACTGAATCGATGGCTGGGGGTGGGAGGAACCCACATTCTTGGTGTCAGAAGTGTTCTGCATCAAGTGATGACAGAAGAGCAGAGAAAAGAGTGTTTGGTTTATTTTCCGGCTATGCACCAGCCAAGCCCTCCCAGGAACGCTCCCAGAGAAGCTCCCCAGCCACTGTCCTGAGCTGAGCCACGGGAAATGTTGTGGTCCCTGCTGAGAAGCAGCTGGTCTGACTCAGAAGAGCACAGTCTGTCCCCATGGCAGCCCCGACCCTATCCATCACAGAGAGAAGAAGCCGGAGGGACGACGGCCAGGGTCCCCTTGGGGCCAGTCGCTCTGTGCCAGTGCTGAGATGACTCAGGCACTCGGTGGCTGTTATGGGCTTCCTTGGCCCCTGTCTACCCTCCTCCTCCCTGGCCTGGACAGAGGACACCAAGCCTGACCCCTGCCCACTCTGCCCTTTCTTCTCTGGCTGCAAACAGACCCAGCTGGTCACTGAGCCCCACTCCCACCTGCATAGATTTATTCTCTCACCGTTCTGGGGGCCAGAAGTCCAAGTTCAACGTGTTGACTGCCCTCCCACTGAAGGTCTGTAGAAGAATCCTATCTGGCCTCTTCTGGTTTCTGGTAAGTGTGGTCATCCTTGGAGTTCCCTGGCTTGTGATTGCCTCCCTCACATCTCACCTCCATCTTCACATGGCCTCCTCCCCTCTCCAGATCTCCCTCTTCTTATAAGGACATCAATCATTGGATTTGCGCTCCCCACCCTTGATGACATCTACAAAGATTCTGTTTCCAAATAATGTCACATTCACAGGTACTGAGGTTAGGACTTCACCATGTCTTTTTGGCAGGCATGATTCAACCCATGTGTAGGAGACTTGGCCCCGCCCTGCGGTGTGCTGCTGAAGGGAGACAGCACAGCCGGCTTGATCCGGGTCAGATCGAGAGCTGGGAGACCAGTACTTGGGACTGGAATAGGCCATGTGCTCAGCTGCCACTGACAAGCACCAGGGCTTGCATGGGTGGGCATGGGCCACACCTTGCCTGAGTTCACCTAGCCCACGGCCCCCGGCCCAGGATATGCCAGAGGTGGACAGCCTGAAGGAGACACTTACTTCTGCATTTACTCAAAAAATATTTATGGGCAGTCTGCTATGTGCCAGGAACTTGTCCCAAGCTCTGAGGATAGAGCAGAGCCTGAGTCCTGCCCTCATGAAGCTGACATTCTGGGAGATAAAGACAGGCAGTAAACAACTAATGATATAATGAAGTGCAAGAAGTGGCAAGTGCCACAAAATAAGAACCGGGAAGCAGGAAAGGGATGGCAAGGGATGGAGCCACCATAGTCAGAGGGATTGTTGAGAAAAGCCTCTCCTGGGAGGCTTTACTTGAGAAAAGACACCCCTATGACCACCACAACCCACACTAAGTTGCCAAATCTCCCCCGAAGTCCTCCAGTTTTATGGAGTCACCTTGTCTTTCAATCATTAAATAAAAGTAGACCCAAATCCAAGTTCAACATGTGAAAACTCCACACTTCCCCTCTTGAAGGAGTTTGTCTTATCTTGGTGAGAGCTTCAGGTTTTCCCAGCTCCACTGCATTTTCCACCCGTTTGCAATTCCCAGCAGGCATGCAATATCCCTGTTGAACCCCAGAGACCCCGACTCTTGCTCGCTTCCTTGCTTGTTTCCTGGTGTCCAAAGCCCCTCCCACTCAAGGCTATGGGTGTTATGGGTTGCTACTGGTGCTGAGGGTGCAGAGGTAGTGACACTCAGCCCCACCCAGCACCAGGCTGAAGCCTGATTCCATACATTCCTGTTATGAAGAGCACCTTCACCTAAACACCCAGCTCTCCCTAGCACCACTTCCTGGGATACTCCAGCTTCCAGCCCATAGCTGGGTTCCTCTCTCCCTCACACCCCCCTCCGTCCTCCCATTCATTAACTCTCTTCTCTTTTCCAACCCTAACTTCAACCTGCGTCTTCACCACTACTATCACCTTCATGAACCTGCACCCCATTTCTGCTCCTATAATTAGGCAATGCATGATCCAATTTTCCCCACCATGCCCTGAAAAATAGATGCGGAGAATCAACTTTCATATCCAAAGAGGCTTTCAAGGTGTTTTACTCAATAAAAGACTGTTTCTCAGCAGTATTTAAAAAAAACCCACAGACAATGTTCCTCATTAATATAGATGCAAAACTCTTTGAGATAACATTAGCAAACTGAGTCCAGCAATGTGTTAAAAGAATATCCTGGAAATGCAAGGCTAGTTTAATCTTCAAAATTCCATCAATGGATTTTTAATCTACCACATTAACATTCTAAATAAAATAATTCATATATTAATTGATGCAGAAAAATCATTAGATAGAAAATGTCCACTTATGATAAAAACTTTTGGCAAAGTAGGAACATAAGGGAACTTCCTCAATCTGATAAGGAATGTTTTGCAAAATACTTACAGCTAGCATCATATTAAATTGTGAATGACTGAATGCTTTCTCCCTAAGATCAGAAACAAGGCAAGGATGCCCACTTTTGTAACTCTTATTCTTCATTCTGTGAAGACACTAGGTAGGTAAATACTAGGTAGGGCAATAACGCAAGAAAAAGAAATAAAATGCATACAGATTGGAAAGGAAGAAATAAAACAGTTCCTATTTGCAGATGATATGAGTGTCTCTGTAGAATGAACTGTGAATATACCCCCAAAAAACTAACAAATGAATAAGTTTTTCAAAGTTGCAGGATGCAAGGTCAACACACAAAGTCAATAATACTTCTTCATAACAGCAATGAACATGTGGAAACCAAAATTTAAAAGTTAATATTACTTACATATCTCTTAAAATACAGGATAATTGAAAATAATCTAACAAAACATGTACAATAACTATATAATGAAAACTAAAGATGCTTACAAAATAAACTAAAAACTGCCAGGTGTGGTCACTCATGCCTGTAATCCCAGCACTTTGGGAGGCTAAGGCGGGCAGATCACCTGAAGTCAGGAACTCAAGACCAGTGTGGCCAACATGGTAAAACCCCATCTCTACTAAAAATATAAAAATTAGCCAGGCGTGTTGCAGGCGCCTGTAATCCCAGCTACTTGGGAGGCTGAGGCAGGAGAATCGCTTGAACCTTGGAGTCGGAGGTTGCAGTGAACTAAGGTCGCGCCACTGCACTCCAGCCTGGGTGACAAGAGTGAGACTTCATCTCAAAAATCTCAAAAAAAAAAAAAAAAAGAAACTAAAAACCTAACTAAACATGGAGACATAACGTGCTCATTAAAGTAAAGATTCCAATCTTTCCTAAATGGATCTATACATTTAATTCAATTCCCACAAAAATCCAGTAGGATTTTTGAAGACATAGACAAACTGGTTATAAAAGGAACTAGAGTAGCTAAGACAAATTCAAAAAGGAAAATGGAAACAGGAAGAATCCTGTTTTTTTAGGCTTAATGGGCTTCAGCTACAGTAGTCAAGACTGGGTGGTATTAGCAGTGGGCCAACACGTAGATCAATGTAACAGACCACACAAGTACAACTCACTGAGTTTTCACAAAGGTACACGTGCAATTCAATAATGAAAGGGTGGTCTTTTCAACAAATGGTATTGGTCATTCATAAGCAAAACACACACACACACAAAAAAAACCTTAACCTACACCTCACTTTTATACAAAAATTAACTCAAATGGATCAAAAATCTAAATGTAAAATGGAAAACTATAAACTTTTAGAAGAAAATATAGGAGAAAATTTTTACCACTTAGATTTAGGCAAAGAGTTCTTAGCCATGACACCAAAAGCATGGTTCATAAAACAAAAAAAAGTCGACAAATTACATTTTGGCAAAATTAAAAATGTTTTCTCTTCCAAAACCACCATTAGAAGAATGAAGAGAGAAACTATGCATAAATCACATATCCAACAAAAGCCTTATATTGAGAATATATAAAGAATATATAAAGAACTCTCAATACTCAACAACTCAATTTTAAAAGGTCAAAAGGCTTAAACAGGTGTGTCACCAAAGAGGTTATGTGGATGGCAAATAAGCACATGAAATGAAGTTCAACACCATTAGTTATTAGGAAAATGCAAACTGAAATCACAACAAGAAACCACCACTGTCTTAGTCCATTTTGGCTGCTATGACAGAAAACCACAGACTGGGTACTTTATAAAGAACAGAGATTTCTTTCTTACAGTTCTGAACCTGGAATATCTAAGATCAAGGGGCCAGCATCTGATGAGGGCCTTCATGCTGTGTCATCCCACATCCCACATCCCAGAGGTGAAGGAAGAAGGACAAAAGAGCGTGCACAGGAGAGCAGGCAGAGTGGGATGAATGAGCTTTTCATCAGGAACCCACTCCCACAATAATGGCACCAGTTCATTCATGAAAGCAGAGCTCTCATGACCCAATTACCTCTTAACAGTTCCACCCTGACAGTTAAATTTCGACATGAGTTTTGTAGGAGACATTTGAAACATAGCAAACACGTGATAAAGTCAAAATATGATAATATTAAACGGCGGCAAGGACATGGAGCAACTGGAGCGCTCATCATTATTCACGGGAATACAAAACGGTATAGTCATTCAATAAGACAGTTTGGCAGTTTTTTAAATAAACTTAAACATACACTTACCATAGCACTCAGTCATCTCTCTCCTAGGCATTGTCCCTGAGAAATAAAAACTTAGGTTTGCACAAAGACCTGTATGCAGATATTTAGAGCAGCTCTACTTATAATCATCAGAAACTAGAAACAAACCAAAGGTCCTTCGGATGACTGCATACACAAACTGATGTGTCCATACAATGGAATTCTACTCAGCAACAAAAAGGAGGGAACTCTTGATCCACAATTTGGATGAATCTCAGAGGCATTTTGCTGAGCAAAAGAAGCCCATCTCAAACGGCAACAAACACACAACATGATTCCATGTGTATGTTATTCTCCAAAAAGAAAACCATGGTGACAAAGGACAGATCAGTGATGGCCAGGAGTGGGATGACAGACAGGTGCTGACACAGAGGGTAGCATGAGGGGGCTTCGTGGGACGATGGGGCTGTTCTGTGCCCTAATCAAGGTGGAGTTTTATGAGTCTAAACATGCATTAAAATTCATGGAACTGTAAACTAAAAAGAAGCCTATTTTACTATAACTTACTTTTTAATTGTATAAAAGGAGGAATGACTTAGGTTTTTTTCAAACAATTTTTTCTCTCCCCCAAGAAAACTCCCACCCCCAGCTGTTAGAAGTTCACCTTTTCTTCTCCTCTCATTAACTTCTCCTTCGGCATCTGTAAGGTAACCCTTGGCCTGTCCAGAGGAGAACCCCTACAGCCCCTAGAACCTGGGATGCCGCAGAAGCACATCTCCTTCCATAGTTTCACAGGTTGCCTCTGAAGATGTGAAGGGCTTGCTTAGCTGGACCCTTTTAAGGAAGTTTTGCAGTTCACCTTCCTGGGCTGCTGGAGAGATGAGATAGTTGGGCCTCAGAACCCAGAATTCACTCTTGCCCCTGACATGGAATTGGGGTCACGGCTCACTGCCTTGGCCTGGGAGAAATTTCAAGCCAAGTCAGAGGGAAGGACTCCACCAGGACAGGTTGTTGGGGCTCGAGAGACCAGGAAAAAAAGAAAAAAAGAAAAAAAAAAAAAAACCTCAGCAGGCACAGCAGTCTCCACTGCATCGGAGCCTGGGGTTGGCTCTCCAGCTATGCAGACACTGTCAGCACGCTGAGGAGGACCCTGCAGTGGGATCATGTCCTTGGAAGCCCAGCTCAGCTTCATGCATATCCTAAGCTACCAGTTTTCTCTCGCAAAGCTCAACCACCCTGGGCACTCCTCCAGGTCTGGATATGGAGGATGATTCTCAGGCAGAGAAAGCAACCCCACACCTTTTGGTGGGGCCCCTGGAAACTCAACAGGGAAGGGACCAGAAAACAGGAACAGAAACCTGGCTGTGCTTTGATGGCACCTCTTTTCACCACTCCGAGGCTCACCCCGCCCCCGCCCTCCCACGGTGCCCTCCAGAAGAGGGAGTGGGTGCGGTGATGCGGCCCGCGGAATAGCTTCACCTGCAGCTGTTGTTTTAATGCTAACTTTTCAGCTATTCCCAAGGCCAGGCTCGAGTTTGATTAAACTCCATTCTTGTACTTTCTTCTCTGCCCAAACCCATCTTGCCAAGGCAACATAATAAAGTGCAGTAAGTGGCTTCGATCGCTCACCAGAAAGTGATTTTCTCAACAAGGGCTGAGGGCGATTTGGGTTCACTGGGTCCCAGAACCTATTTGCTGGACTTGAGAGGTTTTTTTGAGACCAAAGTATTTTGAAGTATGTTTTGAGGCTAACGTATTTCCATCTCTCCCTGGATGGGAGGTTTGTGGAGTTTCAAATATGCGTGTTATAATAATAAACACAAGCTTGACAGTTTACTGTCTCCCTGGGGAATCCAGGCCTGTGCCACTCCTCTCCACAGCACTGAAGACATAAATAAATGCATCGGCAGCCACAGCAGCACCAGCGGACCCCAGCTTATTCCTGGAGGACAGCCGGCGTCAAGGGCCACCACGGAAATGGGGGTCTCCATCAGGAATAGTAGCCTGGAGAGTTTTAATTTATTTCAGAGGACAATGCCCCCTGTCCCCAAGGTGGGAGCATGGCATCATAGACAAGCAATGTGTGGTTCCGGTGCCAGGGATGGAAGGTTCTGGAGCACTCACTGCCCTGGCCCCTGATCTGGTGCCCCAGCTTCCAGAATCGCCTCCTACCACTCCATCCTCCACGGCACCCCACGAGCTCCCAAAGCCCAGCTGTGGTCTCATCATGTCCCCACTTAAAACACAATAGCTCCCAAGGACCCCCGGGTGAAGAAAGCCCCACTGTGTGACATGGGCAAGCCGTCCTCAGTATCTGCCTGGAATCTTTTTTTAAAAAGGAGGCGCCTGGGCGCAGTGGCTCACGCCTGTAATCCCAGCACTTTGGGAGACCGAGGCGGATAGATCATGAGGTCAGCAGATCGAGACTATCCTGGCTAACACAGTGAAACCCCGTCTCTACTAAAACTACAAAAAATTGGCCAGGCCTGGTGACGGGCACCTGTAATCCCAGGTACTTAGGAGGCTGAGGCAGGAGAATCCCTTGAACTCAGGAGGCAGAAGTTGCAGTGAGCCGAGATCGTGCCACTGCACTCCAGCCTGGGCGACAGAGTGAGACTCCATCTCAAAAAAAAAAAAAGAAGAAAAAGGAGGCTACTCCTTTTTACTCCTTTTTTAAAAAGGAGATAGAAAATAAAACAGTGGTCATGGTGGGGTTGGGGTAGGAACTGGAGAAATGTGAGCCAAGGGATACGAAGCAGATACAGAGGCTGCACAGTTCTGGAGGTCCAGTGCACAGCCTAAGGATGATACTTCACAGTACTGCATTGCGCTCAGGATTTTTGCTAAAAGAGTAAAATTTAGGTGCTCTTGCCACAAAAAAAGGGATAACTATGTGAGATAATCTGTTAATTTGCTTGCGTATCATAACCATTTTACTACCCATATGTGTATCAAAATATTATGTTGTACATCTACATTTATACTTACAGTATTTTTATAGTCTACTATATATTAAGAACTCAGCAGTTCCCCATGGTGGTCTCTGTCCTCACCCAGCTCCCAGCCTCCCCCTGCTCTCCTCTCTACACACTCTCTGCACCCCAGCCTGCCAGACACTTGCACCCCAATGCAGCACAGCTGCACCCACGGCCAGGCTTTTGCCCTGGCTGTTCCTCTGCCAGGAAGGACCTCCCTCCCACATCCTGCCCAACCTTCCCTGCCATGATGACTTTTGTCCATGGTCTGTTCCTGACAACTTCGTGGCATTATAAATAGGTGCCTATGTGTCTTTTGTGTCTGGTTTTTGTTTTTTTTTGTTTTTTTGTTTTCCAGCTACACTAGGAGCTCTCTGGGGGCCAAAACCACTTCTCTGGATCCCAGGACTTCATCAGCATTTCAGATGCAGAAAAACAGAAAACAGAGAAAACATACATTTTATAAATATCCCTTGTGAGCCTGAGAACTAGAGGCTCTTAACATCTGACTCTGCTGTCAGGTCCCTTCCTCTGCCTAGTCCTCGCTCTGAAATTGCTACCCTATATCTATTCTCCTTTCTAACTTCTTTTCATGGAGCAATGCAGCATGTCAGTAAACATCCTGTGGTTTCAGTCAGCAAGTATCAGTTCATGTTAGTAAATATCCTATGATTTCAATTCATTTATGTAACCAGTCCCCTATTTTAGACATGATCATTTCCTATTTTTCAGTATTAAAGACCCTACTGCAGCTGGCATCCAGGGTGTACAGCTCAATGCCTGTTTGAAGTGCACCTAAGGATAAATAAATTCCTAGAAGAGGAAAACTTCTGGGTCAAAAACACATACATTCCAAGCCCTTGAAACAGATGGATGAATGGATGGATGGATAGATAGATTGATTGATTGATTGATAGATAGATAGATAGATAGATAGATAATAGATAATAGGTAGGTAGATGATAGATAAAAGATAGAAAGACAGATAGATGATAGATAATAGATAGATAGATGATATATAGATAGATAGAAATTGATAGATGATAGATAACAGAAGATAGATGATAGAAGATAGATGATAGATAACAGAAGAAAAATATATGATAGATTGATTAAAAGAGGATAGATGATAGAGATGGCAGATAGATGATAGATAGATGATAGATAGATAGATAGATAGATAGATAGATAGATAGATAGATAGACAGACATAAGGAAAATTGGAGAGTGATCAAGACATCTGTGCTGACTTCCTGAAGGCTGACTTCACTATCTTAGTTTGGACTGCCATAACAAAATACCAGAAACTAACTGCTTAAACATTTCTTCCTCACAGTCAGTTCCTGGTGGGGGCTCTCTCCTGGCTTGCAGAAGGCCACCTTCTCACTGTGTCCTTGCATGGCATGGGGCACGGGTAGGGGAGCAGTAGACAAGTTATCTTGTGCCTCTTCTCATAAGGCCACTAATCCATCATGGGGGCCCATCCTCATGACCTCATCTAACCTTAATCACCTCCTAATCACCAGCCCCACCTTCTAATACCATCACATTGGGGGTCACGGCTCCCAAATATGAATTTTGGGGAACATAAACATCCGGTCCATACCAACCCCTGCCCTCCCCACCAGCCAGGATCGGGGTGCTCTTTCCACCACAGTGCCAGCACAGGAACCCAAATCTGGTCATGCTTCCTTCTCACTGGGCCAGACACCCTCAGCTTCTTCAGTGATCACCCTCCTCCCAAGTTGATATGAGGCTTTTAATGGGTTGAAGTATCATGGCCCCCAAAAGATATGTCCAAGTCTTAATCCCTGGTACTTGTGGCTATGACCTTATTTGGAAAATGTGGCCTTATTTTGTGGAAGTAATTAAGTGAAGGATCTCAAGATGAGGTTATCCTGGATTGCCCAGGTGGGCCCTAAGTCCATGGATGAGTGTCCTTCCGGGAAACACAGAGGAGACGTACAGGGGGCAGAAGGCCATGAAGGCAGAGGCAGAGGTTGGGGCAATGTGGTCACAGCCGCCAGAAACTCCAGGGCACAAGGAAGGACTCTCCCCGGAGCCTCCAAGGGAACGTGGCTCTGAGGACGCCTGGACTTTGGACCTCTGCCTTCTGAAACAGTGAGAATACATTCCTGTTGCTTTAAGCCCCTCGCTTTGTGGCATCTGTTACAGTAGCCCCAGGAGACCGACACACAGATCCCACGCAGGATGGTGGAGGCTGAGGACTCACCTCCCTGCACACCTGACTCCCAGTAAATAAAGAAGAGCCACACTGACAGAATGGAGGTTCATTTTGTAAGAAAACCTTGTTTTAAAGAGTTTAATTTTTTTCCGGTTCCCTTGGAAAAGTAGTAAGAAAATAGATTTCCCCATTCCAGTCAGAAAAATGTACATCAATGTGAATGGCAGAGGCTTAATTTGTCCCGACCCTACATGTTCCATCCTTCCAGACTATTAAAATTTTTAATCAAAGGTTTTTGGTTATTAAACTGTCTGAGGTTGGCAAAGGTTTGCTGTTATCTTATGTTAAACTCCATCATGGTCCAAATAAAATGAAATTAATTTGAGATGCCAAAAGAAACTCAGGTCAATAGAGTATTAATATTTCAAGCTGCCAGAGCCAGTGTGTGGCAGGTGCTAGGAGGACCAACCTGCTCCTCCGTGCCAGCCCCTGGGTCACGGGAACTGCAGGGCACAGTGGCAGGTGGGCTCAGGGGCCCACACAGGACCCCGTAGGCCAGGAGCTGGGGAGAGGAGGTTCATGGAGACCCCGGACCAGTGCAGGCTGAGCTGTTGGAGAAAGTTTCCAACAGCGTGAGTTTCTGTTCAAACGCCCGCCATGTGCCCTCTCCGAAGTGACTTTCCTTCTCCTCCACTTCCCTGATGAGTCCTGCGGGTGCCTTTCCATTTCTCCCCATTTCCTCCTCAGTCTCTCGGCAACCTAAGGGCCAAATTCTCCTCTGCCTCCTTCTGGCAGGCTCCCCTGGGCTCCACCTCAGCACCCCAGCCTCCCATCGCCTTCACGACGGCCCCAAGCCAGACTCCAAGGTCGCCGCTCGCACAGGAGGAGGGTGCACCGCAGCACAACTGCCCGAGTTCCAGCAGCACAAAGTTCCACTTTATTTCTGTCCATGGAACCAGCAGAGCCTGCGAGCCCACAGCAGAGTCACCTGCATCATGTCCCCAACACACTGGGAGCCAGGCCCAGCAAGGAGTCGGTAAATCAGGGTTGCTCTGCCCAGCGCCACTGACGTTTGGGGCCAAAACCCTCTTCATTGTCCTGGGCATCGCAGGCTGTTCAGCAGCTCCCCTGGCCCTGCTTACGACATGCAAAAGAAAGCTGTGCCATGATGCTTTTGTTTAAGAAAGGAAACTGAGGCCCAGGAAGGGGCTAGACCCACAGGGGTTCACACTCCACACTGTCTTCTCACCCCCTGCCTCTGCAGCCCAGCACCTTCACTACCCCGCGCCCACCGTCATCCCTGTCCTCGAAGATGCACCCTCGAAGCAGACACTGTGATGGTGAAAGCAAACCAGCCCCGAGTGTGGCTGAGACTCCAGAAGGGAGGAGGGTGCCTTCCTCTCAGGACACAGGATAGTGCGTCTCCCGCCACCCCAGGGGAGCCCCAGGATTCTCCCACAGTCTTGTTCCCGGTGGGGTGTGATCCTGTGATGGTTAATTTATGTGTCAGCTTGGCTAAGCCACGGAACCCAGATATTTGGTTAAACACTAGTCCCAGTGCTGCTATGAAAGGACTCTTCAGATGTGATTCACTTTCTTTGTTTCTGGAGATAGGGTTTTGCCACATTGCCCAGGCTGGTCTTGAACTCCTGGTCTCAGGCAATCTGCCTGCCTCAGCTTCCCAAAGCGCTGGAATTATGTGCCATTGAACCTGGCCAAGATGTGATTAACATTTAAACCTGCAGACTCTGGAGTGAGAGTGGGTCTTGTCCAATCAGTTGGTGGTAAAGATGGCGGTTCCCCCAAAGAGGACGGGTTCCCCCTGCAGTCTCATCAATTCATCCCTGGGTCTCCAGCCTGCTGAGTTCCCCATAGATTTTGGACGTGCCAGCCCCACAATTACATGAGCCAATTCCTTGTCATCTCTCCCTGTCTTTCTCCATATCTATATCCAATTGATTCTCCATCTCCAGAGAAGCCTGACTCATACAGCTTCCATCTCAGGCAAGACAACAAGAAGGAGACTGCTCCTCTGGGGCCTGGGGGAGAGCTAGCACACAGGCAGGCCGACCCTGAGCCCCTGCCACCCATTTCCTCACTGTGGAGCTAGGTCCACTCTGTGATGTGGGCCAGGCAAGGCCCCCACGGGCTCTCTGGCTCCGCCCTGGGGAGGTCAGCTGGGTCTCCAGGGACTCGCTGGCAAACACATACAGACTGCTCATCTCCCACATTTCCAGTTTCCTTGCAGGGATGCAGCCCTTGAAATACATATTCATGAGTTAAGAAAGAGAGAAATGAAAGGGGGCAAGCCAGCTTCAACTTGGCATGGCACTAACAAACAACGGGGATGAGTCTGCGTCCCTGATAGGCAGCATCTGTCTCCACTCAGATCAAAGCTGCAAGCATCTCGGGACAGGTCCAGGCTGAGTGGGAAGAGGCAGGAGCAGATTGGGGGGCCAAGTGTGGACCCCACCCTGCACAGGTCCCCCGTACCCCCGTCTGCCCATGCAGCTTACCTCTCCCAGTCTCTATCTGCGCTAGAACTCTCCGGATGGGCTGCCTGGGGCTAGGCATGACCATTGTCCACACATTTTCTCTCATCAGTCTTCCTGACTCCAGGTCAGGGTGAAAATCTGCCGCCCTCACTCTCACTCCATCCCCTGCCTCCCTCGACCCCCTGCTCCCAGGCTGCAAGGGTTGCTGTGAGGACTCCGGCCATGTCTACAGCGGTCCTCCCCAGCCTTCTAAAGCTGGAGTCCAGCCAAGGCCAGGAAAGAGAGTGTCTGACATCTTGGGGGATTCTGCTCACAGGCTCCAGATGACACCTGAGTCCACCGTCCTCTGCCTCCCTCGCCCCCGGCAGACATCGGCTAGATACCCTCAGTGTCAGGTAGGGAGGCCATGGCCAAGATAACAGAGTCACTAGCCTCAGAGAGCTCAGCCCCAGGAGCAAGATCCTTCTGCAGCAGAACGTGCACAGGTTCGGTGCACAATCCCTCGACCCACAATTCACTCTCTGCCCTGGCACAGTCCACAAGGGCAGGGCAGGGGCAGCAGCTTCTATCTCAGTCAGAGCCTCATTAGCCATGGGGCGGTCATCCTCTGCATGTCCACCATGTGCCTTACAGAGAACCAGAGGCCCAGTCCCAACCTCGCCCATCCAGCTGATGTCTGCTGGCCCCGTGCACTGGGTGTGCAAGCTGCCCCGTCCAGTCTCTGACTCGATGGGGCTTACAGTCAAGTGAGGGAGATGGCACTTGTCCACTACACAGATAGGTCAGGCCCTAAGTGCTCGTGAAGGGAACTGGCGGGGAAGTGATGGAGAATGACCGTAGAGGAGAAGGAGGGAGGCACCACTTCCAGAGAGAGCTCAGGGAGCCTCCTGAGCAGGTGATGGTGAACTCAGCCTGGGGAGGAAGGAGCTGGCCACAGACAGCGCCACGGAGAGAGCCACAGACAGAGCCATGAACAGATGAGAGACCCCCAGGAAAGTTCTGAGGCGGGAGAGCACGGGGCATACTAAAGGACAGAGACCAGGCACAAGGTACGGGGAAGAAGGCGCAGCTGGGCCTCATAGGGCCTCCCAGGCAAGGTAACCAGTGGGGATTTCACCTGCTGAGCAACAAGAAGCCAGGGAAGGACACTAGGCAGAGACAGGGATTCTGGATCCACTGTCAGTGACTACGTAGGAGATTCCTGCAGGGAGGGGAGGCTGGTGCCAGAGACAAGAGGCTGGACTCGCTCATTCAGCCGACACAGGTACATGGTCTACCCGGTTGAGGCAACACCGGGGCAACAGGGACAGGACAGGGAACAAGCAGACCCCACAGACCCCACCCTCTAGAACTAAGCTGTAGACCACAGACATAGTGTGAAGGTGGCAGAGAGGGGGTTTGATGTGTTGGGGAGAGACAGAGAGGAGCTGAGGGCGTGTCCTAACGTGGGCGCCAGCAGAGGAGTAGGACAAGGTGCCATTTACAGATACTGGAAGGCTGGGGGAGGGACAGATTGAAGGGACCAAAGGCAGGCTGAGTCTTGTGGAGTCTGGGGTTCCTATGAGACACCCAGGGGAGGGGGCAGGCAGGCACCTCCGCCCAGGAATCGGGCTCTCCAAGGAGAGGTATGGCATCAAGGACCAGGAATCCTGGTGGGATTCCTCAGCACTAAGACAGGTATAAAGCCCTGAGATGAAGAGATCAGGGCTGGAAAAGCAGGAAACCAGGACTTTCACAAGCAGATCATTTAGAAAACATAGACTCCCTCACGGATGGACTGCGATGCATGAGGCCTGAGTAGATTTAGGCTGAGCGAGCAAGGGGAGGAGTGGGAGTGTGAGATGGGGCGGGAGAGGAAGGGGAAGGAGGGCGTGTGAACAGAAGGCTCGTGATGGGTGCCAGGAGCTCAAAGAGGCGGCTGGAAGGGGCGTGGGCGATGGGCAGCGGGGGTGACGAGGCCGGTTTGTGGGAGGAACTGCACTGTGAGGAGGGGAGAGGACCCTTCCAGAAACCCTCCCAGAGAGGCTTGCCAGGTGGACAGTGGCGGGCAGAGGTTCGTGAGAAGCACGGATGTACTGTAGCAGGAAGGAATGGGAGCAC
This sequence comes from Chlorocebus sabaeus, assembly GCF_047675955.1. Classification (NCBI taxonomy): domain Eukaryota; kingdom Metazoa; phylum Chordata; class Mammalia; order Primates; family Cercopithecidae; genus Chlorocebus; species Chlorocebus sabaeus. Next base: position 132,810,220 of record NC_132923.1, read on the forward strand.
TCCAGGACACGGCAGGATGGCGACCACCTGCTGGCCGCGCCCTTGACTCGCACACAAGGGCATGGTGCCATCTGCCCAATCCTGCCCTTGGCCTGATATCCAATGGGGAATGTGGACGTGAATCTGCCCCTGGTCTTCTCAGCTCAAAGAGACGCCATGAACCCACTGGAACAGACGCTGTTGGCCATCCCTGAAACATGTGGGTGTCACGCTCCGGCTCCTACTGACTCAGGGCAAACCTGATCCTAGCCAGAGGTGGAGCGTGCAGCGAGGAAGAACGTGGACACGGTATGTTCACACACACGGCGCTCGGCCCGCTGTTCGCCCGCCAACATCTTTCATGCCGCTCAGCCAAAGGCAAGCGCCTGCCCTACGCAAGACCAGCTCAGAAATCCATGACTTCCAAAGTTGGCTCTGTGATCATCAGCGCGTGCCAAGGAGCCTGTGTCTCCCTGAGATCTGAAACCTTGGCAGGAAGCTGAGATGAGAGAGATTGCCGCAGGGATGGTGAAGAACTGGTATCCTTTGCAAGAAAAACACTAACTGGTGGCTCCTCCGTGCTTCATTCCTGGCAGAGCCCTGACTTGGATGCACTCTGACTGTGGAACAATAGCCCTAAACGATAGAAGGTAAACCTCCATTTTAATAATTCATCTTCTTGGGTTTGGTTGTGCTTGATCAAAGATACCGAACTTAATAAAATAATTTGTCAAGGTTATGGCATCTTAGTACAAAAAAATAAGCAAGATCCCTGAATCGTGCTCAACACCATCCCCAAGCTGAGTGATGTACGTGTGTGTGTGTGTGCGCGCGCGTATGTGCATGTGTGTTTGTGTGTGTGTGCAGATATGTGCCCAAGTGGCGGTGCATGCAGGGATACATGAATTTTAGCCAAGATCTTTTGCAAAGGGAAGCACAAAGCTTCAGTGTGTAAGCCTCAAAGGAGGTCGCTAAATGCCTCCATCTTCCGGTTAGGAAACTAAAACGTGGCCATGGTTCTCCCCTCTGAGAGGCTCCATAGCACCTGCCGCGGCTACCCGTGTGGCCACTGCCACCATGCTGCTGAGTCCCTATCTTTGCCGTATGTCCCTGGACAAATTTCTAACCTTTCTTCCCTTTCCTTAGTTGTGCAGTAAAGATGATAACCATCATAGTACCGACCTCATGGGACTGTGTTAGGGCTCAAGGATTGGCAGAGTATTCGGTCCATCCCAGAACTCGCCCAGTCCTGTGTCGCTGCCCCGGGTCTTCCCAGGTCCCCATGCCCCATCCAGAAGCCACAAAGAGCAGCGTTTCAGGACCTGCGACATCTATGGGGTGGCGACCTGGCCCAAACCTCCCACACCTCCACAGAGAGGGACTCAAAGCCACCTGGACCAGGTTACCACATCATGGTCTCAGCCTATGTGGGGACACAGGATCTGGGAGGGGATGAGGCAGGGGCAGAGGGCGCCACTGGGTCCCGGCCTCACATTGACAAAGGTCTGCAAAGTTAAAGTGTTGATGTTGCCTCCGAATATTTATAGTCACAGAGATACTTTGTCAGAATTTAGAGAAGATTCAAAATCTGTGGCCCTCTCTCAGGCCACACCCTGATAGTGCTCTCAGAATTACTATTTTTAAATAAATCCTTTAACTAGCTTATAAATTGCTATGGAAATATGGAACATGAAATGTGGAAATTACATCAAATTATCTTTTTTGTTAAAAACTTATAGTTGCTCGATGTAAATATATTAAACCTACCACCATTTTGATATCTGCTTCAGAGCTTTTCTTTTTGCTTTCGTTTTCCATCTGCTTGTTTGCTTGCTTGTTTTTGAGACCCCAGATGAAGAGGGTGGAGTTAATCACATATGTATCCTACTGTAGCGTATTTTCACCAAGGATATTTGCAAGGTTCCCAGATCGTTCTGTTGTCTACACATTCCTTTCCGTTTCTCCCCACCCTGACTCTCACCTCCTCCCCTCCCCTGTCTCTCACCTGCTCCTCTCCCCTATCTCTCACCTCCTCCCCTCCCCTTGGAGGCAACAGTTTTGCTCTGATTGCCAAGTAGTTGCTTCTGCATTTCATGTTCTTACAAAATAGGCATCACAGTCTTATTTGGGTGTACATTTTATTTGCATAAATGGTATTGCATTATATATCTCATTCTTCTGACATTTTTTTCTAAAAATCCACTAGGTTCTGAAGTCTCACCTGTGTGGAAGGGGCACATTTAATCCAGGTTCCATGGCTGCATGTGGCTCCAGCACGATCAGCCACGTTCACCTGCGCATTCTTTCTCTGATGGCTGGCACCCGGCTGCCTCCAATGCTCTCCCACGTACCTCCTCCACACTGAACAGCCTCAAACCCGTGGACCACGGTGGATCCCATGGAATGCCTCTGGCTGGTATACTCAGTAGCGTAACCACTGGGTCATAGCATCAGGAGCCCCAGATCCTTCCAGAAAGGCTGAAGCATCCACACTCCATCAGCCACCATGAACTTGCCTGCAGAACCCATCCAGGCCAACATTTGGCTTCACCAGCTTTTCAACTGTTTGCCAGTACAACAGCTGGAAAGTGGCCTTGTGTTCTAGTTCTCATGTGTGTGATTACTAATGACCTTGAGCTTCTCTTTACATGCATAATAGCTTTGGGATTTTTCTTTCTGTCATCTGTCCATATCCCTTGCCCAGTCTTCTGCTGCGGTTGCTCTCCTTGTCTTTTTGATTGGCAGGAGTCCCTTATTAATCCCTCATCAACTATTAACATTGCAAATATCTTTTCTCATTTGTTCAGCTGTGCATTAACTTTGTCCATCTTGTCTTTCATTTAACAAAACTCTCTAACTCTGACATAATGAAAAGTGTCAATGTGTTGCCCTATGGCTTGTGCTTTTGAATTTTTATTAAGACATTCCTGCTTATAAGTAACAAAGGTTTTTCTCCTGTATATTCTTTTAACTTTCGCTTTTTCTACTAGGACTTTACCTAGAATCCAGCTATGTTTATGGCGTTAGGTAGAATTCAGGGTTTTTAAAAAATGTTTTATCAGAGATGAGTACTGCTATGGTTTGAATAATTATCCACTTCAAAACTCACTGGAATTCAGGCTGGGTGTGGTGGCTTGTACCTGTAATCCCAGCACTTTGGGAGGCCGAAGCAGGCGGATCATCTGAGGTCAGGAGTTTTAGACCAACCTGGCCAACATGGAGAAACTCTGTCTCTACTAAAAGTACAAAAATGAGCCGGGCATGGTGGCACATGCCTGTAGTCCCAGCTACTCAGGAGGCTGAGGCAGGAGAATCACTTGAACCTGGGAGGTGGAGGTTGCAGTGAGCTAAGACCATGCCACTGCACTCCAGCCTGGGCAACAGAGCAAGATTCTGTCAAAAAAAAAAAAGAAAAAAAAAAAGGAAGGAAGGAAGAAATTTAATTGTCATGGACATTGTATTGAGACCTGGGACCAGGCTAGGCATGGTGGCTCACACCTGTAATCCTAGCACTTTGGGAAAACCAAGTTGGGCAGATCACCTGAGATCAGGAGTTTGAGACCAGCCTGGACAACACAGTGAAACCCCATCTCCACCAAAACAACAAAAAATTAGCTGGGTGTGGTAGAGCACACCTGTGGTCCCCGCTACTCCAGAGGCTGAGGTGGGAGGATCACTTGAACCCAGGAGGCAGAGGTTACAGTGATCTGAGATCGTGTTGCTGCCCTCCAGCCTGGGTGACAGAGCGAGACCCCATCTTCACAATAAAATTTTTTTAAAAGGGGGGTCTGGGAACTTTGGAGGTGATGAGGCCATGAGGGCTCCTCCCTCTTGGGTGGGATTGGTGCTTTTATAAAAGGACAAGTTCGTCCCCCTCTTGCCCTCCTGCCTTCTGCCATGGGACAATGCAGCAAGAAGGCCCTCACCAGATGGCAGCACCTTGACCTTAGACTTTCCAGCCTCCAGAACTGTGAGAAAATACATTTGTGTTTATCATAAATTACCTAATCTCAAGTATTCTGTGGACAAGCACAAAACAGATGAAGATTAATACTGAGCTTTATCAAGTGCTTATTCTGCATTGATTGAGATAAAATATATTTCTTTAATCTATTACAATAGTGAATTGTATTGAGAGATTGTTAGATATTCCTGGATGAACTCTACTTTATCACTTATTTTTCTGAATATACTTTTAGATTCTATTAACTAATATTTTACTTAGGATTTTTAAAACTCCATTTATAAATAAATGGGTCTATATATTTTTTTAATCCCTGCTGTCTCTATTTGGTTTTGAAATCCAGATTACATGAGCGTCACATAATGAGCCAGACAGTTTCCACTCATTTCCCAATTTTCCAAATATCTTGTATAAAATAGAAATTAACCATTCCTAGAAAATATTATAGAAATCTCCAAAAACGATTATCCAGACTTGGATTTTTTTGGTGCCTTTCACTACCATTTAACCTCTTTAACATGCATTCATCTATTCAAGTTATCTGTCTTGTCTTTTACAAGTTTGGCATTTTCTACTTTTTATAAGTAATTCATCTGGCTGGGCGTGGCAGCTTACACCTGTAATTCCAGCACTTTGGGAGGGCAAGGTGGGCAGATCACCTGAGGTTGGGAGTTTGAGACCAGCCTGATTAACATGGTAAAACCCTGTCTCTACTAAAAATACAAAATTAGCCGGGCGTGGTGGTGCACGCCTGTAATCCCAGCTACTCAGGAGGCTGAGGCAGGAGAATCACTCGAACCCGGGAGGCAGAGGCTGCAGTGAGCAGAGGTCATGCCATTTTGCATTCCAGCCTGGGCAACAAGAGGGAAACTGTACATTGAAAAAAAAAAAAAGAATTCATCCATGTCATCTAAGTATCAAATTTGTTAAAATATGCCTCTTCATAATACCAATTTATTATCTTATTTATTCCCCCTCTTGCCCTCCTGCCTTCTGCCATGGGACAATGCAGCAAGAAGGCCCTCACCAGATCCCATTTTTATTGGTCTTTCCAGAAGTCTGTCTGGCATATTAAATGTTTTAAACCAGATTTTGATTTTGTTCATGCTCTGTGGGTTTTATTCATTGTATTTGTTTCTACTTTTATATTTTTCTTCTCCTTTCTTATGTTTTCTGGGAGTGGAGTTGGATAGGTGTTGCTCTCTTGCTCTTTTTCCAGCTGCTTGTGTTAAATACCTGGCTTGTTTGTTTTCCCCATTTGTTGTTTCCTAACGAAAGCATTTTAAGCTTTCAGTTTCCCTTTAAGACCTGCCTTGGCCTTGCCTGAAGGCATGTCACTGACTTGGGCATGTCACATTGGGTATACATAGAGGAAGTGCTCACATAAGTACAGAACTCCTCTATGTACTTCTTAATTTCCTCAATCATTTCCAAGGGTTATCCATAAATATATTAATTACTTTCCAAAATATTGGAGTTGTTAAAAAAAATTCTTTTGTTAAATTTAATGTCATTGATGTGTGGTTACGGAATGCAGTTTATTTTGTATTAACTATTAGAACTTCACTGAGACTTCCATGGCTCTGTGTCTGGCCTATTTTGGTAAATGGTGTGTGCACGCATGAAGGAAAGGCATAGCCTCTGTCTGATGAGTGGTAAGTTCTCTGCGTATCTCATATCTCCAGCTTACTCACTGTATTGATCAAGACATCAGTATCTGTTTTCTTTTCTCTGTTTGATCATTAAAAGCTCCAACTACAATTGTTGATGTATGTTTCTCTCCCTGAATTTGTAAGTATTGCTTGATATTTTTTGAAGCTGTTCAATTAGATTGACCCTCGAACAGCATTGGGGTTAGGAGCTCTGCCCCCATAAAGTGTATTGCTTTACACTTTTGACTCCCCCAAAACTTAATTACTAACACCCTACTGTTGACCAGAAGTCTTACCAATACCATAAACGGTCAGTTAACACATATTTTATATGTTATATAATTATATACTATATTCCTACAATAAAGTAAGCTAGAGAAAAGAAAATGTTATTAAGAAAATCATAAGGAAAAAATATTCACTCATCATTAAGCAGAAGTGGATCATCTTAAGATCTTTTTTGGGTTGTTTTGTTTCGTTTTGTTTTGTTTTTTGAGACTGGGTTTTCTTTGAGACTGCACTCCCAGGCAGTGGCGCAATCAGGGCTCACTGCAGCCTCAACCTCCCTGGGCTCAGCTCCTCCCACCTCAGCTTCCCGAGTAACTGGGACTACAGGCACACACCCTGCTAATTTTTTGTAGAGATGGAGTTTCACTGCATTGCTAAAGCTCAAACTCTTGGGCTCAAGCAATTCACCCACCTTGGCCTCCCAAAGTGCTAAGATTACAAGTGTGAGCCACTGAAACTGAACTCAGCCAGAAAAGATCTTCATCATTGTGGTCTTCACATTGAGGAACCTGAGGAGGAGGAAGAGAAAGAGGAGGGGTTGGTCTTGCTGTCTCAGGAGTGGCAGAGGCAGAGGAAAATCCACGTATAAATGGACCCAGCCAGTTCAAACCCACGTCGTTCAGGGTTCAACGAGAGGTGTATTTAATGAATTGATCTTTAACTATTTAGAATTAATGGGTTTCTGTCCTTTTTTAAAAAAAAAAATCTTGTATCCTGTTTTGTGCCTTTATCTTGTTAAAATTGTGATAATACGACTCGCTATATCAGAGAGTTAACTTGCAGATTAAACATGTTATTCCATGTAATGCATTTTAAACCAGGTCTAGAATCCTGAAACTCTGCTCAGCGCTAACTTTGTTGTTTTCCCTTTTTTTTTTTTTTTTTTTTTTTTTTGAGACAGAGTCTTGCTCTGTCACCCACGCTGGAGTGCAGTGGCACAATCTCTGCTTACTGCAACCTCTGCCTCCCAGGTTCCAGCGATTCTCCTGCCTCAGCCTCCCAAGCAGCTGGGATTACAGGCATGCACCACCATGCCCAGCTAACTTTTGTATTGTTAGTAGAGATGAGGTTTCACCATGTTGGCCAGGCTGGTCTTGAACTCCTGACCTCAAGTGACCCACCTGCCTCAGCCTCCCAAAGTGCTGGGATTACAGGTACGAGCCATGATGCCCAGCCTGTTTTTCCATTTTTAATAGACCGTGAGTCTCAGACACTCGAGGTGACCAGGGCACCTCTGCTGGGGTCCCGCAGGCCCTGCCTGGCTCTCCTCCCTCTCCTCTCAGCACCAGGGGACTCCCCTCGCTGCAGAAGGCGCACAAGGGCTGGGGAGGGAAGAGAAAGTGACACTCTCTAAGACAAATCCCCCTCCTGGAGGAAGCTAGAGTGAGGTCCTTCCAAAGTTGGATGAGTGAGCATGGCCCAAGCCAGAGGAGAGAATCCAGAGAGAGTGGAGATCTCGACAAAAGAGACACACAGCAAGCAGCACAAAATCCACTGCAGAGCTGCTCAGCGTGACAGACGGCTGCAGCCAGAGCCCTCAGATGGGAGTGATGAAGGAGCAGCCAGCTCCGTGTGGAGAGAGGCTTCCAGAAGGATTGCTCTGCTTTGCTGGTTGGACATCAGCCCGCCTTGAGGTCTCTGGGCATGTGGGTGGCCCAGAAACAAGTGGCCAGCGGTCACTCATTGACATCCCAGGGTCACCCAAGGTGGGCCCTGGAGTCCGGTATCAGTCACTCCTCCAGCAGGGATTGTGACCTCAGGACTCTGCTGCTGAGGGTAACTCAATCATTGCCGGGAGCGCCGGCCCCCACGCGGCTGTCGATCTAAGTGAAACTCTGGGTTTTCGTAACACGGGCCGTTCCAGGATGCCTCTCTTCCCAGCTTTATCACCTCTGCCATCCAGTCGCTTTTGAAAGAAAAAAAAATAAGCCAAAGGGGATAATAAGTAACAATTTCTAAAACAGGGTCTTGTTTCTGGTGGTTTACTTGGGAGAAGAGTAACAGATTTGACAAACCCTCCCTGGCAGGTTGTGGACTAGACCCGTATCCAGGGTTGGAAGGAATGAGGGTCACCAGACCCTGACCTCAATAGGCCCAGGGCTTACCCAAACCCTGCTCCCAGGAGTCAGATCACCTGGGAGCTCCTGCGTCCCCACCGCCCCTGCTGAACCACCCAGCCAGGGAGAGGCCCAGGAATCTCCATTCTAAAGTGTGGCCGGTCACTCTGATGCATGGCTCAGTCCACTGGCCCTGCCTGGCCCCACCACAGCCTCCTCCAGGTCATCCGCACAGAGCAGCCCCAGGGAACGAGGCCACCCCTACTTCTTGTTTAGAGTTCTGGCCCATAACCCGCAGCAGCATTGTCCGAAGTGGGTCCCGATGTGCCTTCTGTGGGAGAGGGTTCTATTGTCCGGTAAGTCTGAGAGTGAACGCTGGCTGACGCCCTGGCTTGCAGGCAGCATGAGCTCCCATTGCTTCGGAAGGTTCATCTCCAAAAATACACAGAGACAACATTCTCAACCCTGAGCTACTGAAATCCCATCCGTCTTTCTCTGAAGATTAAAAACAGGAAGGCAATCAATGAATCTTTTTGTACACCCTATGGCAAATATTAACTACTGTGCACTTGTTTTATGAGAAACTGCAATAATCTTTTGGGTCCTAGCTAGGCCCCAGCTCCCTGACCTGCAAAACAGGGCTCACTTCATGTAAGAGATGAAAAATCGGCAATGGTTAGGCTCAGAGAAGTCCAAGTCACTTGTTCGGGGCCACACAGTTGAGATTTGAACTCGGCCCAGCCACATCTAAAACCCAAGCTTCTGCCCCCATGCCTGGGTGTTTCCCAAAGATGAAAAACACCAACTGAAAGGGAGGGTCAGGACCCAAGAGAAAAGTGCCACGAGTGATAAGAAGCAGGGACGAGGAGGAGACAAAACTGGCTCCTAGAGGTAAGGCTTCAGACGTGGTTCCAAGCCCACTGGCAGATCACATGGAGACAGATGAACGGGTGGGTGGGTCTCCCTATCAGAAAGAAGGCAACACATGTGTTCCTGAAAAGAAAATTCTGTAGCAGTTGACCCGGGAATGCTGTGTGATAAAATGGGAATATCATTCTCAATACCGTTTTCATGGAGAAATACGGCAGGAGGACACCCTGCACGCAGCTGTTTTTCACAAAGGCCTCAGCAGAAGTCAGTGGCACAGCAGGAAACTGCCTCAGTGAGGAGCCCTCTTTGCACATGCATGGTCCTATGGTCTAGATATGCGGACTTCTTCCTCCAGAGGTAGACTTCAGGGTGCCCAGAGACGTGGACGGACTGCGTATCCTGCAAATAATCATCTGTCTTTCAAAAGCAGTCATTGGGCTTTTGGTAGAAGCCAGAGAGCAGAGACACCACTGTGGCTGGTGATGCATGGGTGTTGTTGCTGAGGTTGACAACCGGGGGTACAGGCAAGAAATTTAATCAAAATTCCTGCTGGGATTAAATGTCTCCATACCTCCAGAGAGACACTACAGGAAACCAACTGTTTATGAACAGGGGTAGTTTGGGCTCCGTTTCAAAAGGTAAACAATTGTCTGATCACAACCCTCAAATTCTACACAGCAGAGCTTGGCCAGAATTCCCGGGCATGGAAACGCCATTTGCCAACTGCAGCCATGGAGAAGCACCTGGCGCCACCTGGTCCGTCTGATTTTCGCCACAGGGAGTCCCCACACACCCTTCAGATATAACAGCTTAGAAATGAACTTCCTACAACTGAATAAATCAACTTTCCTTATAGAGTTATTGTTGTTCATTTAAAAATCATTAGATTCTCACTTTGCTTAAATTTTAAAAATCCAACAGGATCAGAGAAGGATTATTTTCTCTCTTTTTTACTCCTCTATTCTCGGGAAAGAAGTAAAATGTGCTAATGATTTTATTCTGGCTTAATAAATAAAAATAACAAATATTATACCTTTAAGAAAACAAAGATGTTGGTTCAAATATTATTGCCACTTCAACACATTATGAAGACACCTTATCAGAATTACAGCTCACTTTTAAGATGCAAGTGACCTTTTCCAGACACAGGAGACTCTCTAGAGTCCAGGATCTTGGAAGATGGCTTCATTAGCGGTGACGTTTCCAAGCACAGCTTTCTTTATTGCGGCGTTAGGGGAGGTTTGTCGGCATCCTTCACCAGAAGTTAGACAGGGCTACAGTTTCCAAGCTAAGCCTGAGAAACTCAACACTAACAACAGAGAGAACACATGGGCAACAATATCATAGCAAACAGAAACAGGGATAGAGAATGTTCCCTCCAGTCACACACTGACAGCAATCGGATAAGAGGCTCTCACGCCATCACCTGCCCCCAGCTCTGGCAGGGCAGTCAGATGCTGGGGAGAACTGCCAGGCCTCTCTTCATGTCATCCAGGGTAAGGGGTACTAGTCATGTGACCTCCACTTTGCAGGCACAGGGGAGTCACTGGAGCTAGAAACAGGGACAGGTCCAGCTTGGGCATGTGAGTGGCTGTCCAAGGTGATGCCCAGTGACCCCACCTCCTGGTATTCACACCTTTGCACAGTTCCTTCCCCATGGCATTGGGACTGGTCTGTGTGACCATCTGACAAAAGGATGACGTCACCTCTAAGATCAGGTTATAAAAAGACTGTGGTTTCCTTCTTTGTTCTATCTCTGTCACTCTCCTCTTCTTTTTCTCTCTCTCTCTCTGTCTTATCCTCTTTTTATGTCTCTGTCTCCCTCTTACCTCCCTATTTCTGTCTCTCCCTCTTCTTTCTCTTTCTCTTCCTTTTTCTCTCTTTTTCTGTCTCTCTCTGTCTCTCTCACTTCTCTTTTCTCTCTCTCTGTCTCTGTATCTGTCTCTATCTCTTGCTTCCCTTTTTCTGTCTCTCTCTGTCTCTGTCTCCTCTCTCTCACTTCCCTTTTTCTCTTTGTCTCTCTCTGTCTCTCACTTCCTTCCTTTCTCTGTCTCTGTCTCTCTCTACTTCCCTTTTTCTCTTTGTCTCTCTCTCTCACTTCCCTTTTTTCTCTCTCTCTGTCTCTGTCTCTCTGTCTGTCTTCCCTTTTTCTGTCTTTCTCTGTCTCTGTCTCTGTCTCTCTCACTTCCCTTTTTCTGTCTGTCTCTGCCTCTCTGTCTCTTTCTGTCTCTCCGTCTCTGTCTCTCTCTCTCTCTGTCTCACTACCCTTTTCCTGTCTCTCAGCCCTTTTCCTGTCTCTCTCCCCACCCCTTTCTCTCCTCACTCTCAAATTATGGGGACAGAAAGCAGCCATGCTGTGCAGCAGCCTTCCAGAGAGGCCATCAGGCGAGGAGCTGCATCCTGGACCCAGTCAACAGCAAGGGAGTGGGCCTGGAAGCAGCCCCTCTGGCCCCAGTCGAACTTTCAGACGAAGCAGCCTTGGCTGACAGCTTGATGGCAACCTTGTGAGAAACGCTGAGGCAGAACCCCCAGCTAAGTCCTTCCTAGATTCTAAACGCTCAGAAACCATGAGAGACCATCAATGTCTGTTGCTCTAAACTGGGTAACTTGTGAACAGCCGTAGATAATGAGAGCATCAGGGACCCAGGCGGAGCCAGGCAGGGCCCTTCTTGAGGATGACGAGGAAGCTGCAGGGAAGCATCAGGCCACAGCAAGAGAGGTCAGGCAAAGGCCCACAGAGCCAGGAGAGGGACTGTCCAGGAAAGAGAGTCCTGAGGCCATCGCCTGGACCCATGAGTCCACCTCCGCCTGGAGGGCCACCCCCAGAGCCCTTCAGGAACTCCCAGGGACACTCATTAATTACACCCTCCTTTCCAATTCCATTTCGAAGTGGGTGTCTTGCAAGTGGGCAAGCCCTGGCTGAATCACTGGGTCTGTGAAACTCTGCCCAGGACCCACACCCTGCCCAGGGACCAGAGGTGGTCCCAGAGTCGGCACAGATGGGGCAGCCCTGTAGCCCAAGACCCTCTCTTTGGCCCCAGCAGGAGCTGGAGGAAGTATAGACTTTCCCATGAGCTCCTGGCCCAGGGGCTGTGGTGTTGTGGGCTCTAGGGGGGCCCTGCCTCCAGCCTCCCGTCACTGCAGAAAACAGGAGAAATTGCAGTTGGCAGGCCAGGTGCGGGGGCTCATGCCTGTAATCCCAGCACTTTCGGAGGCTGAGGCGGGCAGATCACGAGGTCAGAAGATCAAGACCATCCTGGCTAACACGATGAAACCCCGGTCTCTACTAAAAATACAAAAAAAAAAAAAAAATAGCTGGGGGTGGTGGCGGGCACCTGTAGTCCCAGCTACTCAGGAGGCTGAGGCAGGAGAATGGCATGAACCCAGGTGGTGGAGCTTGCAGTGAGCAGACATTGCGCCACTGCACTCCAGCCTGGGTGACAGAGCAAGACTCCGTCTCAAAAAGAAGAAAAAAAAACAACTGCAGATGGCAGCAGATGACCCATCAGCACAGGGCTCCGGGGCTCTCCCTTCAGAGGAGCTGCTCCAACAAGGTAGGAAAAAATGATGGGATGCCTGGGACTTTCCGTTGCATTTCCACACGGTCCACTTGGCCACAGCACAGGAGACACAGCTCCTGGCTATGGGCATGGCCCTCACCCCTGCATTGCCCCCTCCGGGGGATGCAAACAGCCCCAGCTGGGCTGGGGAGGTGAGGCCTCCGCCCTGCCTTCTGCATCCCCCTCCCTCATGCCCAGCCTGAACTCCTCTTGCTCTTCCTCTGAAATGGTCTCCTGTTGCTGTAACCCAAACCCTATTGAAAAGGACTGCCACTCAGCAGTCACCCTGCCTGTTCGTGTACAGCAGGTCTCTCTGTAATGTGAATCATTCACGCCTATTCAAATGTTTGATTCTACAAATACATTGCAGAGGGAAACGTGCTCCCCTCTCTCCTCTATCGTGGTGTATGGAAGCTCTTCTGGGACCTGTCTCCTGGGGTCCTGGCTGGCAGGGGATGTGTCTGTCTACCCTGCAGACACACAGGGAGGAACCTGTGTTGCTCCCGACCAACCTTTCGCCACGCACAGAGTGCCTTGTGTCCAAAACAGAGAAGGATGCCCGGCGGAAACTAAGGACAGCAGCGTGGGCAGCAACTGAGGTTCTAGTCTCCATTCTGGCACTTGTTAGCTGTGGGACTTGGAGTGGCTGATTTAGCCCCTCTGCGCCTGGGTTTCTGTCCCTTGGAAAGGAAGGAGGCTGCTGCTCTAGCTCCCGCAGACTGCTGTGTGTTCAGTGGCAGAGCCCACTGTGAATGCTCCAAAGTGAACAAGTGAGCCAGCACCCAGTGCCTGCTATGAGCCCACTGCTCCCAACCTGTGCAGTGCCAGTGGCCTGAGACAGGAACCCCGGTGCCGTTCCTATTTCCCTGAGGGGCTGGCAGTGCACAGGCTCCCAAGACACAAGGTCATGCAGCCTGGGCTCTGCGTCTGGTGGCTTCAGGGCAGAGCATGAGCCCCAGACACTGGCCCCTTGGCCCCAGACATTTAGGGCATAGGAGCAGCCCATCCCACCTGCACCCCATCTTCAGCCTCAACACACCCTTGTTCTTCAGGCTTTGCTGGGAAAGCCTCCTCCTCCTTCTGAAGAGACCCCCTCACCTCCCTTTTCCTTTTGAAGGTAAGTGGAAGATTCCAGAACATCGTGTACTGCCTTGCTACCTCCCTATCTTGATTAGTAGCTGGATATGGGGCAGCCAGAGAGTGTGGGGTTCAGGAAAGCAGAACTCAGTGGCTAGCACTGTGGAAGACGAGGGAAGTGAGCTGGCACAGAAGACGGGGCAGGCACGGGGCAGATAAGACCTAAGGCAGAGGGGGCAGGGAGGGACGTGGAACATTCCAGGCACACGGAGCAGGCAGGCCCCATTGGAGCAAGGATTTCATTTGGGAGGAGCAAGAGGTTAAACAGCGAAGTCTGTGTGGGACCAATGCACAAGGTGCTTGGCTGCTCATCCGAGGGCTCGGAGCCTCTGCTGCCCGCCCTCAGGAGCCTGCTGTGATTCCGTGTCCCCCGAGACACTCAGAGCGTGGAGTCCCAGTGACTTCAGATGACAGTCTCCTGAGGGATTGAAGTGGAGATAGACCAGCCTCACTCCCAGCTTTGCACAGATGAGGAAACTGAGGCCCGGAGAGGGGAACAACCCACACCCAGGCTCAGCCCAGGTGCAAGGTAATTCCGCAGCCTGGCTCCAGCCTCCTGGCCTGGCCTGCCCTCAACAGAGTTGCTAGTATCTGCTGATGGAAGGATCAGTAGAATAGCAGATGTTTGTAATTATAAACTTCTTAAGACTTTTTTTTTTTTTTTTTTTGAGATGGAGTCTTGCTGTGTCACCCAGGCTGGAGTGTGGAGTGCAGTGGAGCCATCTCGGCTCGCTGCAGCTTCACCCTCTGAGATTTAAACAATTCTCATACCTCAGCCTCCTGAGTAGCTGGGATTACAGGGGTGTGTCACTGTGCCTGGCTACATTTTTTGTACTTTTAGTAGGGATGGAGTTTTGCATGCTGGGCAGGCTAGTCTTGAACTCCTGGCCTTGAGTGATCCGCCCACCTCGGCTTCCCAAAGACTTTTTCTTGTAGAGATAGGGTCTCACTCCGTCACCCAGGCTGGTCTCAAACTCCTGGGCACAAGCCATCCTCCTGCCTCGGCCTCCCAAAGTGCTGGGATTGCAGGCGTGAGCCACCATGCCTGCCAGAATTTTTTTTTTTAATGGACCATAACAAACTTCAGTGTTGTTTCATTCCTTAATGCGGCAACTTCGAAACACAAAGGAACTCTTTTTTTGTTTTTGTTTTTGTTTTAGACAGAGTCTTGCTCTGTCACCCAGGTTGCAGTGCAGTGGCATAATCTCAGCTCACTGCAACCTCTGCCTCCCAGGTTCAAGCGATTCTCCTGCCTCAGCCTCCCAAGTAGCTGGGACTATGGACATGTGCCATCATGCCCAGATAATTTTTGTATTTTTGATAGAGACGTGGTTTCACCCTATTGGTCAGGCTGGTCTCGAACTCCTGGTCTCAAGTGATCCACCCACCTCAGGCTCCCAAAGTGCTGGGATTACAGGCATGAGCCACTGTGCCCGGCTGAGACACAAAGGAAAGCTCTAATACAGTTTCCGATTGCTGCTGCAACAAATGA